>NC_090451.1:702294737-702607282 GCF_031143425.1 Pleurodeles waltl | reverse complement strand
CTTGACATCTGAGGCAGGTGACT
Organism: Pleurodeles waltl; assembly: GCF_031143425.1. Taxonomy (NCBI): domain Eukaryota; kingdom Metazoa; phylum Chordata; class Amphibia; order Caudata; family Salamandridae; genus Pleurodeles; species Pleurodeles waltl. The sequence continues at coordinate 702,607,259 of NC_090451.1, read as the reverse complement.
CCAAATATGGCTCTTTTCTACAGTGTTGACTGGGCAAGTAGAAGTATCTATCAGAAAGAAAAGTTACTTAATTTCGGTAATGATGTTTCTGGTGGGTGCTTCCTCTACCTGCAGTCCTCCTCCCCCTTTTTTTTTTTTTAAAGAAATTTGAAAGCCTTTTAAAAATGTCAATTTAGTTTCTTGCGCTGCACCTATTTTTGCTTGGGCGTTATTCTTGTTCCCACCTAAAATGTATAAAACGGATAATAACTGCTATCAGGCTGCTGGGTTTGGCGCTGCAAGGCTCCACAACTCCTTTTGGCATTGTTCGGAGCCAGCGCCCCTTATCGGCAACAGACAGCTATGTCAGAAATGTCTGGATCCAGACTGGCGTCTGGAATATTCAAAGGTGAGGCTTAGCCATGTAGACAGAAACCAGAAAGATCTTTGCAGAATGTCTTCCTTTATTAGCACTGAAAACACAGTGAGAGATATAAGCACACATGGCAAGAAATGAGTGGGTTAAGAGTACCGATGCATGGCATGTAGAGAAATTAGAAATGTGTGTACCAAGAAACGACGAGGACCGCTGTAATAAACAACGAGAAAATACGTACACTAAGAATGGAAACGTACAAAAAAGGACGCAACTCCTTTATTTTTTTTAAGACCACCACGAACACGATGAAAATGCTCACAGTTTTCTATTTTAAGAACTTTTGTCTGGTGATAAGGCGGAAGTGAAAGAAGGAGAAGCGGCTGCTTATTTCACATTCACATTCACTTATCCCTCTCAACATCAGCCTGGGGTGTGCAGAGTGTGATAGAGAATTCGTTCGTTCTACGGTTTCCTGGTTTGTGTTACACTTTTGTGCAGCATTGCATGTACCCTGTGGTACCTTAATTTCATTTCCAAATCTCGTCTTTCCACTAAAAACTTTTATTTATCCACTCTTATTGCTGTTTATGCAGTTATCTTTTTATTTTCATTCTACAGTAGCTAATACTGTCAGTATAATTTAATTTCTGAAGGTCACATGAGAAATAAATGAGCAGGAAATGTGCACAAAAAGTGTATTAAAACTTTATGGATAAGAAATGAAATGACAGTAAAGTGTTTTATCCAATGCTGAATTAAAATAACAAGATAAGTCTATATGCAAGAAAGTTGGAAGAATAAAAGTTATAAGTGAAAAGAAAAGAGTTGAAAACTAGAGGAAGGTGTATCGCTAAGTAGCCTGAGAAACTTTGCGGAAGGGTAGCAGGAAACATGGAGTGCTGACAGTCATCTTACGATTGCGGTTTCAGAGACAAGAGGAGCCTATCCATTTTAGCATGCGATTAAGGGATATCGAGCTATAAAAACATTTTAAAATGCTCATTTGACTATAACATGGAGTGCCAGTCACAGGCTCCTCAGTGAAAGAATTCGCTCTAGCATGCAAATGCTCTGCCACACGTGCTGTCTCGCTTGTGAGCCTGCGCCGCAGCCTGTTCATGCGATACCGAAGGTGCTTCTCAGAGCGTTGCTGTCTTCAGTGCACATGCACGCTTTCACCATGTGGTTTATTATATGGTATGGTTCTGACATCTCATGGCGTAATAACCTCAGTACATGTACTGGGTCCGGTCAGATTTGTTTGAAAAACCTTCGGTCAGCCCTGGGTAGCTGTGGATCTTAGCAGTCAAGCTTTCTAAAGGAACAAGTGTAAAGCGGTAAGAAGTGCCAGAACACTTGAATAAAAAAGAAAGAAGACTCAGTAAAAATCATACACCAATTTATCAATATAGGTTACATTTTTATCTTCAAATGGACACCTCAACAACAAAAGCCCACCAGAAGTCTCCTGAGATATGAATCTTTAAAGGAACAATAAATCACTGCTTTTTTCATGCATCACAAAAGATCATTGTAAATGCCCATGCTCGCGGTCAACTTTGGAAGACTTTTATAAAGTTTTAAACTTCTGCTCTGGCCTGCTTTGTGCAACCAACTCCGGCAGTTAGCGAAGGGATAAAGAGGCTTGGTTGACCAGTTACCTCCCAGTCAAAGCAACCTCCAGTTTAGTTGCAGGCTTTCTGGATGAAACCGGCATAGACGTCAGTGGAGTGGTCCTGATGCAACGGATACAGGATGCCGAAGATGCTGTTCCAGTGATGGTGGTCTTTTTGTGGCTACTCCTCAGTCCGCAAACATGGTAGGACGTCTTTGGCCAAAGGGTTCGATGTCCCTCGAAGTCCGGTTGAAGTCAAGCCAAAAACCAGTTGACACTGTGCTACCGATGTCCTGTTGCAGCGAAGCCAGCTGTTCCATTTAGTGGGGATAAATTCCATCTTGGTTGTCCAAACTTTGCACTGATGACTCTTCTGGGTCTAGTAAACTTGGGTGTTACCTTTGAGGGTCATATGTTGGTCTCCCATGTTGCACGTTGGCAGTCAGTGGCCGTTCTTGGCTACCAATTCGACAAGGCAGGCTTCTTCAGCTGTTGGGGCACTGTAGCTGTAACAGGAAGTCATCTAACTTACTCTTGAAGTCACTTTTGTGTGAGGCTTGGTAACAGTTTTTCCACAAGCAGGAACAGTCCAGTTTTGCTGCAGCCGCTCTGCTGGGTTCAGAAAATGTGGAATACAGCACACCCTTACAGTATTATGCGTATATATTCAAGCCCAAAGCTGCACGAGTAGCCTTTAAACTTCACTTTCCCACTGTGATCTGCTAAGGAGTCAACTTGGGCCACGTCCTGTGTTTTTTCAAAGTTCCATGTGTTCTGTTTTGTGTTGCCCAGATTTGGGTGAGGGTAGTTGGGACTTCTCCTACAGCTCTTCGTTTTTCAAAATGATTAACCCACCGTGTCTACTAACAAACCTGTGCTCAACATCACTACACAAGGGAGCGTGACTGGACTCCAATGAGAATGGCAGCATCAGACTGAAGCTCATCTGATGCACACAGGCCTAAGGCCCCGTTAGTTGCCCAAAACCAGTGAGCCTGCCGAGATAAGGGGGGACTAATACCACCAATCACCGTGGAGCCACAGTGACCAAAACATTCCCTCCACGGAACCCCACTCGGGACCCACACATCAAAAGCAATGAGGGCAGCAAACTACAGTTGGGAAAGGAGGGCCAGGCACCTGTCGAAAGTCAGTAAGCGGCCCGCGGGTTCCCCTGCCAAAGCAAACATGGAAATGGAAGGCTCCCCGATTGTGGACTATAGAGGAGGAGAACCAGCAAAGAATACTGATTATCTTAGATGATCAGACCCAGGAATATGACGAACCAGAGGACCTGGACAGTCTGTTGATAAACTGATAAACTGATTGATAAACTTGTGTAGCTGATACCCAAATTGACACAAAGTCAACAGTCAGGCCTGGCTTCAGGACAGAAGTCAGTAAGGTTTCCCCGGTCAGGGAGGACTCAGTGGAACAAGATGTCTTGAGGAAGTGATGAGGACACGACCCCAAGCTGAGCCAACGTGAGGATCGGAGCAACAGAGACAAATCCTGCTCCCCATAAAACTAATGTATGACATTTGCTGGGTGGGACCTGACGGGTATGAAAGGGCAAGCGATCTGGAAGCCTCTCACACATGAGTAATACTGATCTAGGGACTGCCCGTATTGGACAATGCCTAATGCCGTATACAGGCTGGGCTAGCTTGGTGGGACCCACAACAACATGGACAGCCAGGACCTTTCTGTTTTCATTGTAAAATATTTTGTCTCCCTGCCCTGGCACCCCACACATAGCCCATCACTGTCCGCCCAGGAGTATGCAGGACGTCATGCTATCAGTGCTGTCAGGGTGACATTACACAGGCGTTTGGGGTTCTGGAGCAGGGCGCAGAGGTACATATGGGAGGTGCATCCAGCGCTGGTTCTGCAGTGCTTACTGGAGAGCAGATGGTGCTGATGAGCCGCTGGGGATGTGGTGCTCAGACACCATTTCCTTTACTTCATGGTTGTCTCTCTGGATTCCTAATCCGAGTGTGAGTGCATGATCACGTATGCTTTGAGAGGGCTTTGGGCCACTCCTTTGGTGTGGCTATAATTACAGTTCCCAAGGTAAAGGTAGAGTCCTCCTTGAGTGCTCACCTCATAGCACAGGACCTGCAGTTCTGGTCCTCTACGGTTCATTTCCTTCTTTCCCCACATCAGACAACTTCATAGGGGACGGGACAGAAAGTGAGAGGTCCCTGGATGAACATGGACTGTTTCGCTCTGACATGCAACACTCATTATTCCCTCTTTCGGATCGTACAACGGCAACCTTGAGGCCCCTGCTGATCTCATGGTCCATTGACAGCATCTGTTGGAATAAGGTGGAGGCCAGCACCCTTTATTCTTCCCGATCCACCTCCCACGCAGCCTGGCGAGGCAGTTAGCTCTGTGTTGAAAGTTCCTAACAGGACGAGTAGGGCAGATGAGTGCCACAGATTTGCTCACACTACTGTCCCTTAATGTTAATGGTGTCACACACTACATGAAACATTAAAAAGTCTTCTTTCCTTGGCAGTTGGAAACCATGGGCGATATTGTCTGATCCAGGAAACCCATTTGACGCTGCAGGAATGTGGCAAACTTTGCAGATAATGGTTGAGCAGAGTACTTTCAGAATGCTGAACTACACAACTGGGTACACCCCAGGCGGCGCCTCCTGAGTCATAGACCAGAGAGGTAGCAATTCCCTTTCATAAGAAATTCACCTATTGGATACACTGCACATGAGCGCATGAAGAAAGCAGATATATCTTTGCTAAGATACAGGTGTAGGATGCTCCTTTTATTGTAGGTTCAGTCTTCAGGAGTGACATCCGACCTTCTTTTTCAGACTCGCTTGATTGTTTTCATGGTTTGGGAGGTCCAAGAAATGTTGTGATAAACCCAATTATTCAAAGATTGGGGAGACTGGATGCTACTAATGGTAAGGACCAAGTATATGTATGTGATTTGCTCTCGAATTCTCTTTGGTGGACCTCTAGATATTGATGCTTCAAAGTGAATGTGACTACATCTTCACCTCCTCTGTACCCTTGACACGCAGATACACTGCTTTCTTACAACAGCGGATACCCTGAGACCCATCCGAGAAGCCCAAATCGTTCCAAGGGATGTGTCGGATCATGACCTGGTGGCTATCAAGCTGGATTTCGCATTGGTTGTTCCTTCCCGGCCTTGTGGTGTATGAGCACGTCTAGTACAAAGATCCAGCAGTCAAACTTAGTCTGCTTTCTCAGGTCCAGCATTTCCTGGATGAAAATGTATACAGTTCAGTCGCCAGCTGTATTGTAGGGGGTGGGTAAAGCTGGTTAATGAAGAGAGATGATGAGAGATGCAGTGATTGCCAAAAAACTGCCCGACAGGGGCAGGCGGTCCCTGGAGGCCACCATTGCCTGTCTCACCTTGGAATATGTGCACCTCCCACCTCTGAGAGCTGACAAAGGCCAAAAAGCAGGTTGTGTATTTCTCAGGCAGAAAAAGCCCTATTTTTGTTACATCAGAGATGTTACAAGAGGGGCTAAATGGTGGGTGGGTCACCTGTTGGCTGCCCAGCTGAAACATATGAAGGCTAGTAGAAATACCTCCCCATCTATAGTAAGACAATAGATATTCTGACTCACCCATGCATCATTAACTAAGAGTTCTATGACTTTTACTAGTAGGTTTATCAGTGGGAATCCTCACGAGACCACACAGCGGAAGATCACTTTATGAACAGGCCTAACAATCTAAGGCTCTCCACAGGACACTCTTCTTTCCTGGATCAAACATCGCTGAGGAAGAGATGATGAGGTAGTAGTTGATTTGCAGATGGGGAGGCATTCGGGGAGGACAGTTTTCCTGTAGAATTGTATGAGATCACCAAGCCCCTGATTTCCCATTTTTCTGCTAGGTATTCCAAGAAACACAACAAGTATACTACCCCCAGACGTTAACAAAGCCAGGTTAATTATCATCCCCAAGCCAGGCAGTGATCCCTTGGAATGTGCCTCCTATCGGCTGATTTCTCTGATCAATGTGGATGCCAGTTTCTGCCAAAAATATTAACGAACTGCCTGAAGAAGTATTTTGACCCTGGTTCATCCTAATCTGTTGAGTTTTGTCCAGTACGCACGTCTTCCAATCATCTCAGGCTCCTGGCACATATTCTCTGGCAGGTTAAAGAGGACGGGGACTAGAAGGTACTGCTTTTGTTGGACGCTGGGAAGACTTTTGGCAGATTGGAGTGGAGATACCTTCTCTGTACTATGCCTAGGATGGGTTTCAACCCCAAATTCCTGATGTGGGTACAGGAATTGTCGTAGGACTCTCGCTGTGGGAGTGAGGCTGCTAGTTTCGGACTGCAGCACCACCCTGTGTAAGGGACTTAGTTGATCCCACACAGTCTAGAAGCTGTCCGCCTAACCTTTTTGGCTAGCTAGCAGCACCTCCACCTAAACCTAGAAGGTAAAGGTGATTTTTGGCAGCCTGATTCATGAAACACTGACTCCTCAGGGAAGTTGTGCTTGGCAGGTTCAGCCCCTTTCTCTTATAAGTCTCGCACAGGCAAAGAGAAGCAGGATGGTTTTCAGTGTATTTATTGAAAAGCCTGCAATCTATGATAAATGCATGAGTTGCGATTATTAGGATCATTAGACATAGCACAATAAAAATGGTGACCATAAGTGAGAAGCAGATAAAAAATCCTAGCAGGATGGAACAAGCATATGTCTTCTAACCCATATGATTCCCTACTTGCATTTCTAGTTGGAGCATAGCAGTGTTATCCCTTCTCTGCCCGTACTAATCCATGGAAGGGACACCCGCCCTGTACCTGAGAAACAGGGTCTGCCCGTCATCTTGTTTGGCTGTAGAGACTGAGCTGAGGTCAGCCTAGTGGCAGTGTAGTAGCACTCGGCATAGGATGGCTCCTCTGGCTGGGATTACCTCGCCTGCATGATGTTTTATAACAAAACATGTTATGTACTGAGAAACAGCCCTAACGTGATCATGTGCTTAAGTGTCGAGGCTGGCTGCGCGCTCTTGTGACGGAAATACTAGATAGGTTATCATGTACAGTCTTGGGGATAGGAGTACAGTGTGAAAATGTTGTGCAAAGAATTGACAACACCTTTGCCGAATAGGAGCTGATTAGGAAAATAAAAACATGTTGCCATGATTGCAAACAGCGATCAATTCCTTTTAAGTCTTTCTGAGATAGCACATCAATTGGTCTAAATGTGAAGCCTTGCCCATGACTTGCTTCATAACTCCAGCACCCCTGCTTTAATTATCCTTTCAGTGGAAAACCAGATACCGGAGTTAGCTAGTAATATATGTTAGCTACAACTTGACAGTCATGGTGCCAGATAACATACTTCAGCTTCTTGAGAAAGCAACTGCTGATTTTAAGAGGTGGAAACACTTACAGCTATCCATGGGGGAGGGTGCAAGTAGTGAAAATGACGATGGTGCCCAGGTTTTATTATATCTTCAGAATATTGCCTCTGCTGATCAGTGGAACTCTTTTGAAGCTGATTGGCCAGAGTATAAGGACATTTATATGGGAGCTATGCCATGTTAAGAGATCTAAAATCTGTGAAATTAGAAAAATAGGGGATCTGCGGTTGCTACACATGGAATATTATTGGCTCGCTCACCAATTAGCGCACACTGTATGTATGATAAAGTCCTTTCAGGAGCCATAAAGCACCACTTGTTAGGCACTAGAGAGCATCTGGTGGTGTACTACACTAGACGTTCAGGTGATCCACGGGTGCCTAACCCTATTCTATCTTCATTGCAGGGGGTTGGAATAGGGCCCACTCCATGTTTGGAATGCCGGGTTATTTTACATGAGAAGGCGACTCAGACGCAATGCTGCAGTGAAGATGAGGCCAAAAGAGATGTGCTAGGCCCTTTGGAAAAGCTGTCAGATAAATAATGTGACAGATCTGGTCAATGATGGAGAGTTCAAATCCTTTGTAGATCGGCAAAACAAATACAATCTCCTGTGTACCTAACAGTGAAGACGCACTCAACTGATGGGGGCATTGCGGAAGCAGTTGGAGAAAGCGCCATACACCCTATCGCCTTCCCCACTAGGTCATACATCTACACATGAAAAGATTTCGGGGGGGGCCTTTATCGGCTATACGCACTCCTCATTGACCATGCGTTCTCTTGCTCCACATCCTCTGAGTTGCAACATTGGTGGGAACACCTCCTCGCAACAACCTTTGACAAGGACGACTGGGAGTCATTGCTTGAAGAACAGAATAAGAGCCTGAAGGAGGCGAGGTTGGAGGATAGTTATTTCAAGATACTCCATTGTTGGCACTGGTCCCCTGCGAGACTACAAAAGGCCAAAATGAGCCTGCATTCCAAATGTTGGAGATGTGACACACACTGGGGTGGCATAGTACAACTATGGGAATAGAGTGATGTGAGGGGTTACTGAGGCATATCTGAGTTTGTGTGAATCTTACTAAAGTGGGATGTTTGTGTTTATGTGGTCTTACTAATGGGTTACCTTTATTGTTAGATTAGATTTATTATTAGATCAAAAGGTAGATCTGAATGTAGTTTTCACATTTATTGCAACCTTCTCTCTGCTTTTTATTTGTTATGAGCTTGTGCTGTTAAGTTGTCTGGCACCCTAACCTAATATCTCCTGTGCTGTGCAACTCTATTTTTTATACGATCTACTGTTCCCAGTTATCTTAATTAAAGTCATCCTTTATTCCTAGGAATATGAAAACTCTTAGAGAACACAGTATTTTATTCACACGCTTCAGTATTGTAAGGTTTTTCTTTCGCTGTTCTGTGAAAAGCAGTACATAAAGCAGTACCATCACCCCCTAATTCTTTCCAATCATCTTACCTTCTGTTTATCTGACTTTTCTTTTTCACGGTACAAGAACGTTTCATTTCCACCATTTGTCTTTCCTTTACATGCAACTGTTTCAACTCCCCCCTCAAAGCCTTATTTATACGCCAATTGTTTTTCCAAATACATACCCTTTTGTTGCTCCAAACAACATTTGCAAATCATCTTTGCTCTCAAGCAAATCTGCATTCAAGATGGTATTAATTAATTTGTCCTTTGGTGTAATCCCATTTTTATCAATTGTGTGCACCAAATATGTCAACTTTTTAACTGAAGTTCTTGGCTCTCACCGTAGACACTATTCTTAGCAAAGCCTCATACTTTACTTAATCTGTCATCATGCTTCTTTTCGGAGTCTTTCAAATTTTAATATTGTCTTGAAAATAGCACACACCTTTCACGCTCCTAAACTATGCCTCCATCAGTCTTTGCGAGACAACCTATACTGATGCCAGGCTGAAGAATATTCGTTTTTTTTATTGAAATGCAGCAAAAGGTGTTTTAAACAATGTCAAATGACATAAATAAGGATTTAATTCAATCATGTGCTACATGGACAATGAATCTAGTTTGGAGAACCACCTAGCCTTACCAAGGCTGAATAACTGGTAACATTTCTCCTCTGTTTTGAAGTGGATGTCTAGCGATTCAAATTATTTAGATCCCATAAATACACACAAACTCTTACCACGTGATCTCGTTTGCATACCACCACTATGGGTGCCAACCAATCTGTCTGTTCTATTTCTTCAGTTTTGTCGTCTCTTATTAACTTTTGTAGTTCCTCCCTGATAGCTAAGTGAATGTTCCTCACCTTATGAACTTCTGGCTGAGCACCTATCCTCAGTACAATTTTCTGTGCAATCTCTTCTGCTTTCAAAGTTTATTAGTTAAATCAAATGGAAGATTCCTGCCCAACAGTCTATGTCCTCCATTGGATTTCCAGACAATATTTGTTCTCTCACTCCTGGTCTCGGTTGCATGCCCAAGGCAACCTGATGAATCCACCCTTATAATGATGCTCCTTTTTTGTGCAACCGTACCCTCCCATTTATTTGTATGTGCTACCTTCACAATGAAAGATCCAGAGACTACAGTCTCTGTTCTCCTTCATACCCTCTGCGCCGTACATTTGATTAAAATAGTATCTTGTCATCTGGCCCTAACCATTCCTGGCAATCCTTTGTGACACTAGTGTACGTGTCTTCTGCATCCACAAGCTCTTCCAATTGATTGCCATCACTTTTGATTACACACCTTGGATCTTCAATAAGCCTCTCTCCCTCTCCCTGTCCCAGTCCACTATCTCCTCTGTCTAGTATGTTAATTTCTTCTTCATAAATAATCGATAGGTAGAATCCCTCCCTTTGCTGTTGTTATAATTTTCTTTCTCTTTACTTATCATGTTACTTAACATCATTAAGTTTACATACTTACAATTTGCTTATTACTACTACTCTCTCTATCCTCTTTCCATCCCATTTTCCCATATGTCATACATGTTCAATTTCTAGCCTGACACGATCCGTTATCTGCCCAGTGAGACGGACTGTCACACCTTGTGCGTACATTTCTAGCGCTGTTCTCGTTTTTTTTTCGCATTTCTTGTAAACTGACTCTTTGCTTTAAAGGTGTATACTGAATAATAACTTTCCACCTTTTTTCTTTTGAATCTCTAGTATTCTAATTTTATCCTGCTTTTTTCGTTGATAATTTTCTCACGCTTTGTTGTCAACTCCACCCCTCACAAATATGTCTAGGGCTTGTGTTAATGTTGCATTTAACTTAATAATTTCTCTTGAATACGTTTGTTGGAAATGTGCATCATCTTGTGATCACATATGTATTCTTCTTGATTTCCTGTGAATGAACGGTTTACCAATAAGTCCATAAGATTTATGACATGACTATCAATTGACTAATTGTCCTCTTGAATACAATGTACATACCTCTAAAATTATATTTGTTCTAGTCGCAAAATATGCCTTTAATTTTTTCAGTGCCTTAGCATATAATGCTAAATTGTTGCCATCTTCCTGTAGTTGTAAAGGAGGTAATGTGTGGTAAATTCTTAATCCTTCTTTTTCAAGATAAGGCAATAGTGTGGCCTGTTTTCTTTCATCCACTAGATTTTCACTATACTATGCAATAACAAATACTTAGAATGAATTCATTCTTTCTTTTCTGGTTCCCGTGTGAAATGTAAAAAACAAAAAAATCCAGGAGGCCCATGACCTCATGAGATGAACTTTGTAAGTCACTATTCAGATGACAGTATAGGTAGTGCAGTTTCTGTTGGTAAAATTAAACTTAAATAACTAATTAAAATATTAAAAGTGGTCACTGTTGTCGACTTGACAAAGTAAGAAAGTAGCAAAATAGATGTAAATAATAAGAGTAGTCGCTACTGTCTTGAATGGGAGAACAAGCTGCGATTTAATTGTTATCTTCTCTCTGTTCGACCAAGATGCCGAGTCGGGTGAGGATCCCAAATGCAATTTAATGTTTCTATGTCTGGTTAAACTTCCTAGTTTCTTCACCCAGACTCTTACTCATCTTTTTTAAACATAGCTTGCACAAATTTATCACTTGATTTATACGTGTCCATAATGCGCATGAGGTGAAACGGCCAACACAGCTGGGTGATGTTGCACAATGTGAATACTGCACATGTTGTGTTTCTTTGACACGTGATGTCACTAGCTTTGGATGCGCAGCAACCACTGATTTCCTGGAGTACTGCCTTCCTTCCAATGTCCTCAGAGCTCGAGATGCTTTAAAATAATGCATTGGTGTGCACCTTTACAACTGTGCGCTGCAGGTATTTTTAATTTAACTTTATTTTACCAACAGTATATTTTTCCCACAACTTAATATATTGTAAAATGACCACTAATCTGTACAAATGTTCCAGTGCTTGTTAATGTATCGATTGAGTTCCCAGTAGGGGTGAATGGATTTAGTAAATGGAATCCGTTGCCATATAGCAATCCGGGGGGAAGGAGATTGCACTATGCTTATGCAGTATGGTAATCCATGATACTGTATTAATTTATCACACCTCGCCGGACCACTGACCTTATGCTTTTAACTAAAAGTCTCTGATATTTGAGTTTGTTCAAGCCTGGACACTTTGCAGCTGGGTGTAAATCAGTACATAAATAATGCCTTGCACAGTCCTGTTTCTGTTGTGTGTTTAGTGCAGAGCTCCCTAGTTCAGTTATCCGATGTACTTCAATCTCCAGCTCTCCAATTGGTCCGACATAAATAAGTTGTCCTAATGACACATGTAGGTTGCATATTCCGTTACCTCATAGGTCCCACTTCCCTCACATGCTGGCAAGCAACCCTGCAAATATATCAAAGTGAACCTGTAACTCATGGATTTCTTACTTTCTCTAAGGTGGGGACATACGTGGAAATGTAGAAGCTACTCTCTGTGTAAACTGCTCAAGCTTAGGTCTCGCATTCATGCTTTGTGTTGCACGACGGAAGATGGTGTTGGTTTTGTGTTGCCTGTTTAAGGAGCCTCTGTGAAAGAGATATTGTTCTCCTAGATGTTTGGCAGCATTAACCTCTGGAGCTCTGCCAACATAAACATGACCTTCATGCTTGTGTTCCTCTGATTGTTTTGCAACAAATGCACCACCCAGTGCTTTAAAAAGAGATACTTGCTGGATCAAAAATGGAGCAAGTTAACATTCTGCAATTGCACTCAATCAAATTGATTTGTGAGGATCTGGAAGGAGAATGTACTTAGAATTGAGTATTATTTTAATGTTAGAAAGGGGACTTTGTCTTCTCTAGAGGGCCAAGTGAGAAGCTTAGACAATCCCATTTTGAAGAGAGTTTTCTCTAGACTGTATGCTTGCTTTGTTTTCTTTTGGTGGGTTTGTGTATGTCTTATTCAGTCCGCAAACACATGCCTTTTAGGTTTCTTCCCACCTATGATATCTATTTATGTGCATTGAGGCCATATTTTGCATTATTTGTCCATTACTGATCCCAAAAACACTGTATACTGTACACTTTAAAGACTGCATGCATGCCACAGTGCAAATCAGTGTGATTGTGGTACACTAATCCTGATTTATTTGGGTTGTTGTCATCCTGGGATGGCTGCACTAGTGCACATAATCGCCTGCAGGTTTCCCAATCAAGATACCTCACCCCAGGAGATCTGTTCCAAGGTGTATCACACTCCTGCTCTCTTCTGTTAGAGAACTTTATTATCTCCAGATCGCGCCTCTTGTTATACCAGAGATATCTCTGTCAGCTCACTTCACAGCTTTCCCCAAGCGTAATATTTTTGGCATTGTTGTGTCAAATTATTTAAAGTAATAATAAAAACATCTAACAAGGTCAAACAATCTCACTATGGCCGTATATTGCGTGTCTGCTGGTAGGTGTTTGGCAACCATACCCTCCTCAAGGGATCTTAATGTTTCCTGCTGCTTTGTCCCAGTCCTACACTGTTTTCCCACCACCGGCACCTGTGACACAAGCCTTGAGGAAACCTTATTTGGCTGTTATGCTCCTTCTGTTGCCACCTCCTGCTCCAACCTCGGTTTTAAAGCTAAACAGGTTGATGTCAAATGCCCAGTGCCAGTCAGTGCTGTTTCTGCCTTTAGATGTATATAGCGATATCTTCTAGTGGCGCTGCCAATATTTGAGTAACGTGTGCAGAAAAATGATGTAGTGGACTTGGTATTCTGCTCCATATTAACTGCAAGTGTCCCGAAAGATAGAAAGGAGCCTGTAAGTTTTTTTTTTTTTTTTTTTTTTTTTTTTTTAAAACATTTTTTTCAAGATAATTTGCCTTTAACCAAATATATGCATACATACTTGTGGCGGGCTTACAATTGGTACTAATTGAACTCGAAACTGCTAATTTAATAGAGAAAATTGGCAGCCATCTGCCTCCTACCTTTTGCCCGAAATTCAAGGCCTTAAAATAAATAAAAAGGCAATGATGGCATGAACTGTGCTGTTCTGTGCTAAATATTCTTACAGAATGCCAGCCTCTCCTTAAGATAAGACAGACTTCCCTGTTCAGTCTGTATTTACAAAACTCAGACAGGACCAGTTCTGCATCTTTGTATTCTTTGACTGAGGAAGCACAGAGTGAATTCTTTGCCGCCTTAATGGTGGCGCACCTTTTGTCTAATAATATTTATGCTTGCCTTGTGAGTTGACTGACCTCCACAAGAAGGCAAGCCTAGCTTAAGTTATGCTTGGGCTTGCAAGATGCTTGAGATGAGGCGTAAACACCAAGTTTTATGTTGTCATGCAGTGGTAAGACTTTGCACTGCAGAGACCGGTTTGGTCACCAAAATGTATCTTCATCCTCGTCCTTCAGGTACTACATCTAAATGGCATCCCAGATGTTTATAAAGCTTTCTGATGGATACAAATTCCCATAGATTGCTCACCTCATGGTTACCCTCTATGCACTGGACTGGAAACTTTTCTTCCTAAGCAGTAGCTCTCCCTCTGCTCTTCTATACTTCCGAAGGTAATGAGGGAATGTAAAGCCAAGTAATTTTTGACCAAGGCTCATAGGGTCACCCTTAAGAGGCCCTAGTCCCTTTCTATTATGTCTATTGAATGGCAATGATGATTTCCCAAGATATGTTAAAAGAAAGCGCCATAGGCTGAAGAGCTCTTCTTTCCTGAGGAAATGGTACTGTTTTTTTGAGTTTTCGGAGACTAAATGCTGTTTCCCAACACAGCTGTCTTCCTCCTCATGACAGCCGGCTCTGGTACTAAAGAAAATGAAACTAGAGTTTCTGTCTCCATCTGCTACAGGTCGAGGCTTTTGTCATATTATGCTGGACCTGTGCAAGACTGCCTGCTCTGCATTCTGGGCCACTGCCCAAGTGGTGGGTCTGCTCCATCGGGTTTGGTGATCCTGTCAAGACTAACCTAGACTCTTCCTGATTTCCGACTATCACAGAATCTAGCCTTGACACCTCTCCCATGTACCATCCATGGTACCGAATCCTGTGGCTTTGGCATCACGCTTAAATTGCACCTCTATGTCTCTTCTCTGCAAAGTTAGCAGACATTATACAGGCAACAAAAAAAGGTTTGTGCCTGTTTTCTTATCAAACTCGGAGAACCTCCATGGTGCCTAGATATTTGCCTGAGTGGAGGACACTTTCAGATTGGAATCCAGTACTCTAGCTATGCTGGACAAACTATGAGCAGCAGAGAGGCTGAACCTCTCTCATCTAACAATACTGATGCTGACCTTTTCCTGGACTTACAAAATAATAGTGGCCTTCCCCTAAAACAATGTCCCTTGTCCCTCTTGGCCTCCTCTGAAGAAATTCTGTTCTTTCACTTAATTGGCGGCAGAGGCTTGGAATTATCTTTGCCCATCATTGAGACAGAAAACAGCGTGTTGACTGAAATATTGATGCCATCTTCTTCAGTGTTATAGGCACTGCTTCCTGTTAATGAAGCATTTTCGCAGCCAGCTTTAGTCGTGTGAGAAAAACCCTTTTTAGGGCTCAACAGTCAACAAATTGCATGATGAGTCAGACAGGCACCTTTGGACTCAAGGTGATGGTGGTTGGGCCTGATGGGACATACGTTTTCCCCTAAAGTGAAATCTGAGACTGTTCCTGTGGCTTCTCTGAAAAGGTTTGATACTTTTACTTGAAAATTCTTTGCCCCAGGTAGTTTAGTTCTTCATAGCTAAAGTCATGCCTTTTGGTAGCAACCAGAAATTACAATAATCAGCCCAACTGATCACATGAAAAAAACATTTTCTGATCTGGTCGATGGTGACCTGGATGGTTCGAAGTAAGTGCTGAATTGTAGCTTGGACATGATTTGCACAGTAGCTTGGTCTTTGGCCTCGGCTGTTAAGTCGCGCTGGTGTGCCTAGATGTGGTACTTGGGAGATGTTCAAGCTACTCTAAATGACATACCTTATCAGTGGAAAAATATTTTCATTGTGGAACAATTCAGAAAGTGTTCTGCAATGGCAAGCTCATTGGTCCTGGACTCCCTGGCAAAACCGTTCCACAAGTAGTAAAGGAAGTTTTGGGACTTCTTCAAGGTGCAGCAGTCCCATCAATGGTAGCTATTGCAATGGATCCAGCAGTGGTATCACTCCTTTCGCTGCAGGCTGGATATAGGATATCAACACCATCACAGCAGCAGCCCCTGTCCCTGCCATGATCCTCAAAAATTATTTGGCTCCCGTCCTTTTACACCACTAGCTCCTGGTCAGGGGGGAGGGGAGGGGTCTCCCCTCTCCCCTCTCCCCTCTCCCCTCTCCCCTCTCCCCTTTCCCCTTTCCCCTTTCCCATTTCCCATTCCCCCACCAAATAGGATACTATGCTAACAGATCTCATGGTCATCCTGCATACCTGTGAAGGCTAATCCCTACCTTTCCTATTTTCTCCTCTTGACTGTCCTCCTTCAATCAGGACATGCTCCCAACACACTCTGAGGAATCTGTTGTCCCCCGTGGAAGCTGTGCCTCCTTATGAATGTTGAAGTCTTCTATGCTCCGAAGGTCTTAATTCCTTCCATCTCCTGGAGCACAATAAAGGTTTTCTTGGATAGCAAGCTCACAGTCCTTTTAATAAACAGGTGGGGCTTTGTGTGTTCTTGGACCCTGTGTTGGGAGAAGATGCAGCTGTTTAAATTGGCTCTGCAATATGGCATTTTCCCAGATGTGCCTCACCTCATGAGCGCCCCGTGCATGAGGGTAAAAGCTCTGTCTCCTCTCCATAGAGGTCTGAATGTAAGCTTCGTTTTGAAGTGACTGACACGGTCTCTGACAGACTAGATTGCCATTTGTGGATTTCTTCACCATGGCCTGAATAGGAAGTGTCCTTGGTGTTGTGCGATGCACTCCCTCTCAATTGGATGCCTGCGGGTTGCCTTCAGGTTTGCTTTTTCACAGTTTCTGTTACATGTGCCTGCTCATGGAGAATACTGCAGAAGGTGCACAAGGATCAAGAGTACCTTTTCCTAATCGCCCCAGATTTGGTGATTGGCCCCCCTCTTCCTCTCTCCCACAGGTGGGCCTCCTTTCTCAGCACTGTGGTTGAGTCTTCCACCCCACGCCTCTACGCAGGACTACTTACATGGAGATTGAGCGTCCACAGCTTGATACCTTGTGTTTAGTTGCAGAAGTGGCAGATGCATCATTTGTCTGCCATGAAATCCATTTATGTGGGTTGCTAGGTAAGGAAGTGGGGCAAGCCTGAACGTTTGGATCCTTTCCAGTTTTGCCTTTCTGGTGATATACGCTTATGCTGTCTCTTGCCCAAGAGGGCTTGGCAGTTGCGACTGTTAAAGGCTATTTGGCTGCCTTTGTGGTACGTTTTCTGAAACGTTGCGCTACTTCACAGTTGCTTGGTGCGTCTCCTGGAGCCAAACTCTACTGCACCCCTTTTGTGCAGTGCTTAACTATATTGACTGACTGCATTGTACAGATTAGATGAGAAGCTCCTTTTGTACTTTTTGGTTGCCAAGAAAGGCAGAGCGGTCACCAAACACACAATCTCATGTTTGGTTACCCTTTGTATTAAGGTGTGCATTGCCATGGCGAAAAACGTTTCTCTGACTGACAGTGCCACTCTGTGAGGGCCATGGCTCATTCTTCTGCGTTCACAAGGGGTGTCCTGGTTCTGAAAAATGTTCGGGTGGATACATGGTTATACTTATACACTTTTGTAAGCGTGATTGCATCACAGCTCAGGCTTGCACTGAAGGATACATTTCTAGGGCTATGTTGCATGACTTTCTTGGTTAATCAGCACTACTTAATCCCAACTTCCGGGGGCAGGTGGGTGTTGGTGTCCTTCAGAAGAAAAGAGTAGAAAAATGTACATGACTTTGATACCCATAGTCCAGGTGTATGCTATACAGGACTGCCGATTTCTTACCTCCCTCAGTTAGTACAGTTAATAAGATCCCAAGGTATGTAGTGTGTTGTCTACTGTAATTGTTGCTGTTGTCTACGACTCTTGTTTCCTCTCCACACACCTCCATTGGACATGGAAAAAGTTCCAGGAACTGACACTAACATCAGTTGTTTTTTCTTTCTCTCGGTGTTGTTACAACCGGAGTGGGTGGGCTGAACTCACAGAATTTCACTCTGGAATTCCGAAGTTAAGTAAAATCTCAGATTCAACGGAGTTCCACCAATGGGTGGAAAAAATGCACGTCTCAATGCTCGTGGTGTGATTTAGCAACGGTAGTGCTGTCCGCATTGAAACATCAGGGCGAACAGAAACACGTGATGCGTGGCCATGTGAGTTGATTTTGCTGCTGCTCGAGTTGAAAATATACTCTAAAAGCTCCCCACTGACTGCTCGCCTTAAAAAATCTTGCCTGAAGGCCTCCTAGTGACCGGAAATTGCACCAGGGGATGCCAAATCTTGCTTGCCAGCTCACTTGCTGGAGCCTTGCGTTGCTCGAACTGAAAACAAAATTCCACCAAGCGGCAATTGGTGGGATTTGGCCAGAACTCTGCATTAGAAGAGGAAAGTGAAGTCGCTAAACTAATCCTGGGTAGGTAAAGCTGTAACTAAAGCACATGGTGATGCCTGGTTTTTTTTTTTTAGAGTTAGAACCTGGAAAATAAAGTTTCCTGATTCAGTCTAGTGCCTAGAAGAGATTTATAAGAAGAGTCTCATGGAAGATAAATTATACATCTGAAATGTTACTGAAGGTGAATACGTTTTTTTTGTTTTTTTGTTTTTTTTGTTTTTGTTTTTTCAACACCATCGCAACTCAAAGCCAGTGGCTTTTAACGATGCTAGACAGCACGGCTAAAAATAAAAAATAAAAATAAAAAAATACATTATGGAACTGCAGCTGTGGCACTCTCCAGGTGCACACATACAAATTTACGTAGACCTTTTATTTTCCTTTTTATTTACTATACAAGTAGGATCAGTAAAATAAAAATAGAAAAATCTGGGTGAATGTAGAAAATGCAATGATAACTGTTGAAAACATGAAATGCGTAGGAAGAGGATGTGTAGAACTTTTGCAAGATACTAGTAATTATTCATTCTTTCCTAGGCGAGGCTTGAATCCTCCGCATCGGGTTAAATCTATCTCCATGACAACATTTACCGAACAGGAAGTGACGTTTCTACAGTCCCGTGGGAATGAGGTGAGCATTTCCTTAATTCAGTTAACGTGGTAGCTTTGGCCGTGCTGTCTCCCTTTATTTCGCTTTATTCCCGAAGTAAATCTTTTATTAGCAGAATTAATCTGTTTTGACGTCAGTCACATGTTCCTTTGTGTGTCTGCCACATGCTTCTAACCACTGACCTCTGCACTTGGTAGAACTCAGGCCCCACAGCATAAATTGATGCTCGTGTGCTGTTTATTCTCCCATGCACACACTGTGATCCTTTCGCGTGTGAATACGTGGTGGTCCAAGTTTTATATTGATGCCTGAAGTCCTGCTAAGAACTTTTCCAACAAGGGATCCCCACCAGAGACCAGAGATCTAGAATTAGAATATTTCCTGACTGGGGCTGTATATGCTAACACTTTATTTTTAGAAAAATCTTGCTATGAGTGATTTTTTTTTTTTAATGCAGATTAAATTAAAAAAATCATAAATAAATAAAAAAAATGACTTCGCTTCTAAAGTGATTTTTAAATGTCTCTTCTAACATAGCTTTTTTTTTTTTTTTTTTTTTTTTTTTTTTAAGAGGTTTTCTTGACTAAAGCATTTTTCTTCTACCTCTTAAGTGGGACATTCCTTGTGTTCAGACCGTGAATGTGCACTAGGCTTCCACTTAGGAGTAGGTGCATTCACTGTAGAAATTTTAGTAGCAGCAAACATGTCGGCTATGCTTAATGCCCTGGGGATTTTATCATGTGCACACATTTGAAGCTCGGAGGACATGGTAGTCAGCATGGTTCTAGTCATATGATATGTGAAATGGTCATGGTTGGTATCTTTAGTTCTAAAAGCTGGACTTACCAGCATTCTTGCAGGGCCTGTCAAGTGTTTCACTCCATACAGCAAGGATCCTTGAACACCCTGCTGCGTGTGAAGATTGGACATGGGCTTCTGTTAAAATTTCTCTGAGGCATGTTTGGTCTCACTTAACTTACTTTGACACCATACACTAATTCCTCTGTTCATTCCTGTTTCTCAAAAGCATGTTTTTTTTTTTTTTTTTTAACAATCAAGATGAGCCTTCTTTCTCCGCTTTTCTCATTTACTTTGCCAAGTAATGAGCAAGTGCTCTCCTGTGGTGACAAAAAAGCCCTAGATCAGGAGTCCCCAACTTTTTCATCCCGAGCTACCAATAATATTAGTGTCATAATCAAGACCTCATTAAACGAGTTTACATTAGTGGCTTCTATATGGAAAACTACCAGCAGTGTTCACCTTATTTCATCATGGGTACTACATAGCAGCTGTGGCTGCGATGCCTCAGGCGCCTAGAAAGTAATATATTGGTAATAAGTTTCACCCAACATCAGCTTCTGAATTCTGAAAATGCTCACATTTTCATCCTGCATACACACTTGTCAATTTTGGCATACATATAATAATTTTATGAAGCAAAAGCTAATTTAGTGAACTGTGCTGCACAGAGAAGTGCTACTAACTGGTAACTGATGAGCTACCAGTAGCTAACGACCTACTCATTGGAGAAGCCTGCCCTAGATGTACCTGCATGCTTTTGGTTGTCCTGGGAAATATACATAACATCTACTGTGTTTCCATCACAGCTAGAGTACAGAGGAAAATGATCTATTCTCCTTGTAACTTACAGGACTCCATCAGACAACCAGAAAGGTCCACTGGATTAACAGCATCGTCACTACCAATGCTGCACACATTTGACTTGAAAACCCACACATTCAAGGAGTTAGACTCCAATGCCATTGAGTCTTTAGCTGGCAGACTGCATTTCCTAGAGATAGCTTATGCCTTTAAAGTCACCTTTATAGATGAGCATCTTGTGGTCGCTGTGAATTTCACTGATATTATTAGAAAGAAAATTAGTTACTTACCTGTAACTGCAGTTCCCCAGTATTGGTATCTTTCATAGATTCACATGCTTGAATCATCCCCGTCGTCGAGGTGGGAGCCTCACGGTAACTTTAAATACACAAAGCAGTAAGTCTGTAAGTTTAAAACCAGTAGGCCTCAGTAGGCCTTATAGGATATTTTATAGCCTAATCACCTTGTTTTGTGAAAAGACCCAAACTTCAGTGTCGTCAAATCAGGATTCAGCCCCTCCCAAACACTCCCAACAGAGGCTGAATTCCCTCAGATTTTCTAGTACAAGTGTGAAGTTCAATATCTGTATAATAGGGGAGCCTCTGAGGGGTGGAGGGTGGGTCGCATGTGAATCTATGAAAGATACCAATACTGGAGAACTGCAGTTACAGGTAAGTAACTAATTTTCTTCTCCAGTATTGGATCTTTCATAGATTCACATGCTTGAATCAGAGTAACAAGCAGTAATGTTGGAGAATTAGCTAATTAATCGGTCTGTTATTTTATCGTAATTCTCCAAGTGATATCAATCACGTTAATAAATATAACAATAATAGAAAAAACTGTATGTCAGAATATTATGATACAATATGTAACGTTGTTGTTTTGAGGTCTACAACATGTTAACACAATATGAAAAAGCGTTGGTATTACGACTAGTATGAAACAAAGTATTAGAGCAATCCACACTGTAATATAAAATTAGATATTAAAGAAACTGAGAAACAATATCGAACATACCTTGAGTGTGGTGGTGGGATGTTGTAAGAGGCTCACCTTAACGAAATAGATGCCTCAGTACTGCCTTCCCCACTGCTGTATCAATGTTACTTGTTTCTTCGAGACAATAGTGTCTTGTAAACGTATGCTGGCTGGACCATGTGGCCGCTCTGCAGATGCTATGCAGTGGCACCCCAGCAAAGAGTGCAGCTGAAGTGGCTACCGATCTTGTAGAATGGGCTCTCACCTTGTTGTGGAGCGGTTTACCAGCCTTAGCATGACAGAATTGGATTGCGAGGCCAATCCATCTGGCTATAGTCTGTTTGGACACTGCATGTCCCTTTCTTGTTCCACCAAATGCAACAAATAATTGGTCAGACTGACGGATGACTTGTGTTTTCTGTAAGTAGAATTTTAGACACCTTTTTATATCCAGGGAATGTAATGTCTTCTCGGCTACCGTGTTTGGATTTGGAAAAAAGGTTTTTAAGATGACTGGTTCATTCAAATGAAAAGTTGAAGGAACTTTTGCGATATACTTAGGATTTGTTCTTAGGATTACACCGGAATTTGTAAATTGGAGGAAAGGCTCTTTAGTAGTGAAGGCCTGAATGTCGCTGACTCTTTTGGCTGAAGTAAGAGCTAGTAGTAAAGCTGTTTTCCATTAGATGAATTTTAGATCAGCTCTGTGGATCGGCTCAAAGGGAGCTTTCATGAGCTGCATTAATACAACATTCAGGGACCATAACGGCGGAGGTTTCCTAACTGGTGGGAAAACACGAAAAAGGCCCTTCATAAATTGTTTAACAATTCTGGTGGAACATAATGAGACCATGTGTTGTGATCTACGGTATCTTGAGATTGCTGCCAGATGCACTCGAATGGAGGAGTATGAAAGTCCTGACTTTGCCAAAAGCAAGAGATATGGAAGTATCTGCTCTGGAGGAGCGGAAATAGGATGTATACCTTCTGTTGCACACCATATACAAAAACGTTTCCATTTAAGTTTGTAGGTTTTGTTGGTAGTGTCCGCTCTAGCTTTAGCTAAGATGTCTCTACACTCCGAGGAAATGTTCAAATTTACATACTCATTGAATTCAGGAGCCAAGCCGACAAGTGAAGAGATGACGGATCTGGATCCCTGACTTGTCCCTGGTGCATTGTCAAGAGGGTCGGACTCTGTTTGAGTGGCACAGGTGGCTGTTCGGAGAGCATTAGGAGCTCCGTGTACCAGACCTGTCTGGGCCACCTGGGAGCTATGAATAGGAGGCGACACCCCTCCGTCTTCATTTTGCTGATGACTCTCGGTATGAGCAGGATCGGAGGAAAAGCGTAGGCATAGACCCCGGACCATCTCATCGAAAACGCATTTCCCCACGATCCTTTCTGGGGAAGCCAACTTGCATAATACTGGCATTTCTTGTTCTCGAGAGTGGCAAATAGATCGAGATTTGGTTTGCCCTATAAAAGGAAAAGTTGATTGAGAAGTTTCTGGTCTAGCTCCCACTCGTGATATGGTATCACTGTCCTGCTCAGGGTGTCTGCCAGAACGTTGGTTTGTTCTGGCACATGCTCCGCTTTGAGCGAAATGTTGTGCTTGATGGCCCATGTCCAGATATCCTGAGCTAGTTGCAAGAGTTGTAGGGATCTTGTGCCCCCTCGCTTGTTTAGATAAAACATGCTGGTCGTATTGTCCGTTCTGATTAAGATGCTTGAATTTTGTAGTTTTGGCAAGAAAGCTTTTAGAGCTAGGTCTATCGCTTTGAGTTCTAGGTAATTGATGTGGAGCTGAACCTCTTTTGCATTCCAGGATCCGCTGATTTGCAGATCTTGACAGTGTGCACCCCATCCCTTGAGAGAAGCCTCCGTTGTTACTGTGTAACTGGGTACTTGATGAAGGAATGTGAGTCCGTTGGAGAAATTGGTCAGCGTCGCCCACCACTTCATGGTGGTCTGCATTAGAGGTGTTATGTGAATTCTGTCTTCCAACGAACCGCGCACCTGAGTCCACTGTACATCCAATTGCTCTTGAAGGGGTCGCATATGGAGCCTGCAATCTGGGATTAGCGGAATGCATGATGAGATCATCCCTAGCAATGATTTGTAGATGCGGACTGAAACAAACTTTTTTGTAGAGAGTCTGCGTGCTAAGGAGGTTAGTTTTTGTTTCCTCTCGTGAGACGGATACGCCTTGCTGTGGACCGTGTCTAGTATTGCTCCTAAGAAATTTAATACTTGTGTGGGGTGAAGCTGAGACTTTTGATAATTGACGACAAACCCCAGGCTGTTTAGCAATTGAAGGCAAACTAAAATATGACGTATCACCTGAGGCTTTGAAGGTGCCTTTATGAGCCAGTCGTCTAGGTAAGGAAAAACCTGCATACCCGACTGGCGGAGATGTGCTGCTACCGGAGCCAACATTTTCGTGAAAATTCTGGGGGCCGATTTGAGACCGAATGGAAGAACTCGAAATTGGAGGTGCATACCACCTACTCTGAATCTGAGGAATTTGCAGTGGTTGCAGTGTATTGGAATATGAAAGTAAGCATCCTGGAGGTCTAGGCATGCCATCAGATCTCCAGCATTTAAAAGGAGCAGGACATCCTGTAGTCTTACCATCCTGACCGATTGTTTCTTTAGAAACTTGTTTAGTGCTCTTAAGTCCAGGATGGGGCGCCAGTCCCCAGAGGGTTTCTTTACGAGAAAGACGCGGGAATAGAATCCCCTGTTCCTTTGAGAAAAAGGGACCGGTTCTATCGCTCCTTTGCCTAGCATCACTTGCACTTCCTTGAGGAGTTGGTTCACCCTCGGGGGCGGAGGAATTCACACAAACACCACCAACTGTTCTTCCATCGGGCCCTCACTGGTCACAGAATCTCTTAACTCACCCTCTTCCCTTTCGTTGTCTGACGAGGGATGAGTTTCTTGCGTTTGGCTAGTCAATGGTATGTCAGCCTGTGGTGTCTCCTGGAGAATGGTCGTTTGGGTTTGACGAGGCGTCTGGTAGGTTTCAGGCCTTGGTGGTGTGGTAGGTGTTGATGGTGGAAACCTTCTGTAGTAGTCATTGAGCATAGATTGAAGGTCTGCCACTAATGTGCTTGGCATGGAGAGGGGTAATTGTTGTTCTGCCGGGGGGTATGATGTTGAAGCATAGCTGGGCTGGTACTGCTCTTCATCTTTGTCATCAAAATCCTGGCATTTTACATGCAGCTGAGACGGGCTACTCGATGCCCCAAACATTCCCTCGTCTTGGGAGTATGCATCATCATCATCATCCAAGAGATGTTGTGGGGGATATGGCAATACTTTGCTTGGGGAGGTATGCATTGGCAGAATATCGGAAGCTTTGTCCCCCATGGTGATGAGTGAAAGGGGTAAGAATCTCGTTGAATCGTCTTGAGAATAAGGCACCATAGTTGAAGATTGATGCGGTGGAGTACCCAGGAGGGTCGATGGTCTATACATTGCTACTGCTGTCGACGATATCCTCGTCGACGGTTCCCTCGTCGACGGCTGCTTCGTCGACGGCGCTTTCGTCGACGGCTTCTTCGTCGAGCGTTTTTTCGACGACGGTTCCCCTGTCGGCATCTGAGTCGCCGACGGTGCTGTCGTCGGCGGTGTGCTCTTCTTAAACCTCATTGAGAGGTGCTTCATAGACGGAAGTGCCTTGGTCGATTGGTGGACCCATGAAGCCTCCGCCGTCGACGACGTGTTCACAGACAAAGCTTTTTTAAATACTTTTGCCGTAATTATCGTCGTCGACGAGAACAGTGACGACGTTATAATTATCGGTGAGACCTCCGTTGTAAACGTCGATGACACTGTCGTAGATGTCACCGTCGACACCGTCGTCGACGGGTGCCTTTTTCCTGAAGAGAATTTCTCCGGATCTTTCGGGGGTGACAGAGACCGGGATGCCTTTTTTGCGGTACTCTTCTTATGTAAAGGCATAGTAGGCTCTGAATGAACCTTTTTTGGCAAACTTGTGTGTGTCTCTGAATGGGGAACACCCTTTTTTTGTCTCAGTGGAGACCTGTTTTATCTTTTTGTCCATCTTCCTTGGTGGCTCATCAGGCAATCTTCCTCTCTCACCTGTTCTTTTTTGGGAGTGAGAAGCATGAGATGACACTTCACTTTCGTCTGAGGAAGGATGTTCCATGGCTTTCTGCTTCTGCAGCCACAAGAGAAGCCTACCCTCACGGTCTTTGAGGGTTTTTTGACTAAAGGTGCGACAGATCTTGCAGTCTCTCACTTTGTGGTCTGGATGGAGGCAGTAGATGCATTTCTTGTGGGGGTCATCAACATGTAGTCTTTTCTTCCCACAACTGCCACAGTCTCTGAACAGACCCTTTTTTGTCTTTTCAGACATGATAAAGTTGGAAAGCTGAGTTCCTGAGAGAAAAAATTTTCAGTCAAAAAAAAAAAAGGTCAACTGAGCAGAGCTCAGGGAGACTTCCTTCACACGACGTGCGGTAGAAAATCTGAGGGAATTCAGCCTCTGTTGGGAGTGTTTGGGAGGGGCTGAATCCTGATTGGTTGACACTGAAGTTTGGGTCTTTTCACAAAACAAGGTGGATAGGCTATAAAATATCCTATAAGACCTACTGGTTTTAAACTTACAGACTTACTGCTTTGTGTATTTAAAGTTACCGTGAGGCTCCCACATCGACGACGGGGATGATTCAAGCATGTGAATCTATGAAAGATCCAATACTGGAGAATCTTATTTCTGTTTTTCATTTTCCCTGTGAGTTCTACTGTAATACATAAGTAGCCTTGAAAAAGCTCCAGGTTTACACACCACATGGGGTGAAACACGTTTTGGCTGGGAATTATCTTTACACCTTGTAATAAACCTTTGAGTTTCAAGACCACCAAGGGCAACAAGATCAATTAATAAGTAATGATACAAGCAAATGACGCCCTTTGGACGCCAGTATTTTTCTCAGTTTGAAATTTAGAGAAATGTTTAATGCATGGGTCCAATCTATATCTCTGTTATTAATAGAAATATAAGTAGCAGCAGGGTTTGTTGCCTGCATGAAGAGTTCGACATGGTTTGCCCTTTTAACACTCTCTAAAGAGATGCACAGGCATTTTTCAGGACAAGTGTGTCCCTCTTTGCATGTGATTGTTGTGGTAATCGGGAAGGAAATATTGTTAGAAGAGAAAATTAGGTATACGACCAGTGGTCTTTCTATTTTCAGTGGTGCTACGGCTGTAGAGCCTTCATCTGCAGGAAAAGAAAACATTAAGTGACTTGGTTATCCATTGTGGCCAAATCATTATTAATAGGTAAGGGGCCCAGTGTCCTCTTGGGTCCATTGCATTTTGTGAACATCCATACAGACATGCACTGTAAGTGTACAATGAACACCCGCAGGTATTGAAGAAACACATACCTCCCTTGTAGTGGGAGCACATGTTTATTTTACCCATCTTGGATTATGCACTATGCCTCAGCTCTAGTGTGGTGAAGCAGAGGCTGTCGATCACTAGAAGGATAAGTGAAGCGTTTTATTATTATGATATTCAGAGATATTTCAGGGTCAGTCTGTACTTAAAGATTCTGACTGTCCCCTCCGAGTTAAAAACGGTGATAGATATTTTTAACATGGAAAGAGAAGATGTTTATACAGTCCTTGCACACAGACAAGTGTAATCTTACAATATTTGTACATATAATTTGTTTCAATATTATCTCCAAGTCTCAGAGTCAAGCAGGGCATAGACCAGTCAGGCCCCATTACCTATCAAGTAGTCAGAAAGCGCTTACAAGGACAACACCCTGTTTTCGCCCTTGGCTCAACATTAGTTGCAGAAGAGGTAACCAGTGCGAAGGGAACAGCTTTTTTTGTAAGTAGCGTCCCTGTTATGTACGTGCTTGTCATTGTGTCACATAAAACAGTATGTCTCACTAATGTTTATAGGAATTGTAGTTCCCATGCCGCTGATAATCTGGTTTTGTCCTCATGTCTGAATTGCAGCAGGACTAAAATTTAAATTAAGTGTCTACGGACATGAAGTCAAATGAAAAGCTGTTTTTTCCCCCCAAGAAAACCTATTTTGGTTAAAATAGTCAGAAGAATAACGCATCCACCCATTATTTCAGGTTTCTTCATGTTACCTGGGTTTCAGCATGGTCATGCATGGGAATTGTAATTCAGTCTGTCCCTATGTATTGTTCACGTCATGATGAGATGGCATTTAACAAATGGTTTATAAGAAAAGCCTCTGGTATATCGTCTTAAGTTCCACTGAATCCGGAAGCACGCCAAGGTCCTTCCTCTCTTGAAGAAACATCCGGGGACCCCTGTCCATCTTCAAGCTAATTTCTTTGCTACCGTGCCCCTCCAAGGTAAAAAAGAAACTAATCAACATCAAACTTTCGAACTTATAGTCAGCTTTTGGATCTATCCCAGTCCTGCTTTTAAGCCACTTTCAACACAGATACCACCCTCACAGTAGCTAATGTTGGCATATATCATACCCTGAGTCAGGGAGTGTTGGCTGCCTTGATCCTATTAGATATATGGGCAAAGTATGGCATGGTGTCTCATGCTGTGTTGCTCAAACGCCTGCATGACTGTTGCACAAGTCTCATAATTCTTGACTGGTTTTGCTCCTTTGTATTTCCCCACACTCGATCCTGCATTGGCCCTTTCCAGTTGCACTCAAAGAAGATCACAAGCCACATCAGCCCCCAGGGCTCCCCATTGACCCCAACCTTGTTCAATATTTACATTGCCTCCCCGGCTGCCATTATTGCTTGTGGCATGTTGCGTAGGAGATTACTTCAAAGTCATCTCTTACGCAAATCATGCACAGCTAATCCTGTCCATTTAGGAAGGCCTCCACACCACACAGTCATTCATGAGGCTTGTATGTGCGACATAGCAGGCTAGATGCAAGATAACTGTTTTAATCTTAACAGCCTAAGAACAAGGTGATTCTGTTTGTAGCAACAATACACATTGATTCAGAAACTGGTGGCCAAACGAACTAGGTTCTACCTCTCTGCAGGCCTCGTCTTCCAGAGACCTGGCTATTATTATTGATAATCAACCTTCCTTGGCTAAGCAGATGTCAACTATAGCAGCCTCTTATTTCAGTGTCGTAAAACCCCTTTGAAAAACGTTTTCCTAGTTGTCTAGTCACACTTATAAAACATTCACTCAGGCCCTGTTCACTAGTAGACTGAAATATAGGGACACACTCTATGTTGGCATGTCTGATCATCTAACCAAGAGACTTCAGATGGTACAGAATGAAACAACCACACTGGTACTTAATCTTCCAGCTTGTACCTCTTATATCTTACCAGCTTCAAAATCTTCACTGGCTCCTGGTCCACAAACATGCAGTTTTTAAACTCCTGTGTCACACTTTTGAAGCCCTACACAGTTTGGGTCCCAAAACATTTTATAGCAGATTGTCTTTCATTAACAACTTTAGGGCTCATCACTACTCCTACCTTTCAGTAGCACAGATTCCTTGGGCTCCATCTAGCATGATCAGGAAGCAGAGCTTTCTCTTAGGCTGCAAAACAGTAGAACAAGCATTTTCTTAAACTTCACTCCACCAGATCATTTCAAGAATTCAAGAGCAATCTCAAAACCTGGCTCTTCTGATTCCCTGTTTTTGCTCAACATGCTTCATCCCACCATCTACCAAATGACAGTGCTACAGAAACATTAATCAGCAGCTCCTTTCAGCAAAAGCCATAATACAATTTCTAAAGGAGCCATGTCTCCTCTCTCCCAACTTTAACATCTATGTCTCCTTCCTCCAACTTCAGGAATATCAGAAGTACACTGTCACCTTTCAGGAACTCAACCTCTTCTAATAGAGACTTCTAACTGCAGATTCCTCACCTTAGAATTTTCCCAATTTGTCAGACTGTATCTGGAAAATCTTGAGCAGTATCTCTGCACCCCAGAAGATGGTGTTGTTTGGCTCGGCTTCAGAAGTGACGTGCCCCTATAGATGCCAGACCGGTGAGCTGTCATCAGTTTCTTTCCACGCCAACAGCATGGATCAGGAGAGCTACCTATGTCACTTTTTGACCTACTTTTTTATACTGTTTGTCAGCATTTTAGAGTTTTCCCTCCCAGTGTTAGAGATGTGTCCTGTGCGAAACCTTCAGGGTTCAAGCTTTGCATATATTGTCCCAGGCAGCTGTTCTTGTTCGATTTCCACTTGGTCTGTCTCTGGTGCCTGGGGTCTAGGCACGAGCCCAAGGCCTGTGCAGAGTGCAAATAAATGCATTATAAGGTGATTTGCACAGAGGCGGTGAAGGTCCTGGTGGCGCTGCAGAAGAAGGCTTTACACCATTCCGGGTTTAATTCCCATGGAAATTCTCGGGCCGGTCCTATTAACGATCCTTCTTTCCGCTCCTAGATATACACTTTGAAGTCAGGCATGTCAAAGCAGAACGAGAAGTTGAAGCGTTCTTCAACTTCACCCTCTCAATGTTGTGTTGCTAAGCCCCGCTCTTGCATTCCATCTGTGGAGTCAGCCTCAAGGCCCACTCTGCGCTACCGCAAGTTTCCTGGTACCAGAGCAAAGGCTGACCAACTTAAGGAATGCTATGATACTATGCATGCCATCTTTAGGCCACTGATTCTTTCTGGCCCCATGGAGCAGAGAGGCGCCCCTGATGGCTTACCATTGGTGGATTCGCCCTCAATGCCATTCTTGCCCTCTGGATCTGCTACAGGATCTCCAGGACTGATGCCACCACGGGTGCCTCCATATACCCCAGTTCCATCCCACCCAGCGACCCTTGACATAGAGCTGATCATAATCCCTGGCACTGCTCCACATCGATGCCTTTGCCGTCAAGGCCCTGCTATCCCACAAGGGGGAGGTGTATGGTGCCCTAAAGGACGCTAAAGAGGAATACTGCTGTGAGGAGCTGGGTGATGTCAGTGTCTTGGATACATTCCTAGACTTTGGCATGTTTTACCGTCTGAGGAAGGCTTTGGAGGAATGTGCATCTTCTGCCTTCATGATGTACAGGGCAGCAGAGGTCCATAATCTCTAGCTGCCTGCTGTTGAGTTCAAGTCTGATGTCTTGACGAAGATGTTTCAACCTGAGGCTGTCTTATCTGAGCCTCTGATTGCCTATTATGAAGGCTTCAGAGACATGCTCCTGGAGGAAGCCCTCCACAGGGGCTTCGGTGCATCAAATGATTGCCTGTTGACATCTGCCTGCCTCAGGAGACACAGCCTTCCTCTCCCAGCACCCCTCCCCTGACAGCCTGATGTTGCAGGCCTCACAAGCTAAGGACAACTCAAACATGTTCCCTTACACTCCATTAGATAGGGAATTCAAGAGGCAGGATACCTTTGGGAAATGCATATTCTCTTCCACCAGCCTTGCGTGAACATTGCATGCCTCTTGGATTGACATTGCCATGCATTGTGGGACGCTGTTGTGCAGCTGATTCCCATGCTGTCTGAAGAGGGTTGCACATTCCTCAATCAAGCTTTGGTGGATGGCATGGATGCAGCGTAGTTTGCCATCCTGTGTGGACTGTACTTTACAGACTCCCTGGTTCGAGCCATAACTTTTACAGTGGTGCTAAGTCGCAGTGCCTGGTTAGGGTCTACTGTGTTCTCCGGGCCAACAGAGGGTATGTCCAATCATCACTGATCGACATGCCATTTGGTGACTCCTTCCTGCTTACCAGCCATACCCAGTCTGGCAGCCTGCCCAGTCTTTTTGAGGACAGGGCTGCGGAGCCCAAAAAGGATGTGGGACGCAGTCTGTGTGTTGGCCAGTCCCCTGCCCCTCTGCTTGCTGCAGACTCCAAGCCCCTTTAGCAGGCCCTCCATCCAGAACTGCCATATCCCGTTGGCGGAAGAATCAAGCACCACCTGCTCCAATAGTCAGCAATTACGTCTGACAAGTGGGTACTTCAGATTGTGCATAAGTGGTAAGCCCCACTATTTGTGGAAACCCCTCATCTCTCCCACCATCCCAAGAATGGCTATGGGAGGACCAGCTGCCCGAACAAAGATGGAAGCCTCCGCCCTATATTAGGTCTATGTCCTCTCAACTTCTTTCTGAGGAAGGAAAAAGAAATTCAAGATGCTCATGTTGACTCAGGTTCTGTGTGCCCTGGTTCCCAGAGACAGGATGCTAGTGCTGGACCTGCAGGACATGTATTTCCTCTTCCCTGTCCTTTCGGCCCCAGGTGCTACCTGCCATTTATGGTGGACCACAGGCATTTACAGTTTGTTGTGCTCCGCTTTCACCTCACCTGTGCCCAATGGGTGTTCACAAAAGTGATTGCAGTGGTTGTAACATATCTGCAGAGGTCAAAGGTTCCAATACTCCCTGACCACTACAACTGATTGTTGAAGGTAGGCTTGCACCAGGCAATCGTCACCCACCTCCAGACTACGTCAAACTTTTTGCATTTGCTGGGGTTCACTGTCAACATGCTGAAGTCACAATTGACTCATTCTCAGAAGCTTCC
This sequence comes from Pleurodeles waltl, assembly GCF_031143425.1. Taxonomy (NCBI): domain Eukaryota; kingdom Metazoa; phylum Chordata; class Amphibia; order Caudata; family Salamandridae; genus Pleurodeles; species Pleurodeles waltl. Next base: position 702,575,192 of record NC_090451.1, on the reverse strand, counting down.
TTTCATTAGAGCAATTCTGGACACAGTGCAGTTCCTGCACCTAGCTTCCAGGGCGACAAGTTTGAGATATTAAGCTATGATTCCTATGTTTCGGCCTCTATACTGGATTTTTGTAAGACTGACTCTGAGGCTGCTATTTGCTTGTCACTGAAAGCATTCCTTCTGTCCATAAAGGAAAGGCTGTTTTGGGTGTTTATGGACAACACCACTGCCATGTGGTAGAGCATATGGTATTTCAACAGACATGTTGGGTGGGGGTCGTGGACCCTGTGCCATGAGGTTGTACGCCTCTTTACTTGGCTTGAGCACTAGGACAGCTGGCAGGTTCATTGCACGGGGTGGACAAACAAACAAGCAAACTTGGGCGTCAAAGCCTTGTGGATTAGCTATGGCGGTTACATCTGGAGGTAGCACTGGGCCTCTTCCAAGAATGGGGGGAGCATTGGCTCGATTTGTTTGCCACCACTGAGTACGTGCAGTGTCAGCATTTCCTCATGTTGGAGATTCCAAAGTGGCTCTTGCTCAAAGACGAATTCCGACCATAGGACTTCTGAACGCCTTTCCGCCAATACCTCTTCTACCCTGAGTCTCCAAGAAGATCAGAACTGACTGATCCCAAATTATTCTTGTGTTGCCATACTGGGCATGGAGCGCATAGTATCACAAACTTGTGAGGATGAGCATTGGTTATCCAATCAGTTTGCCCCATCGGGAGGACCACCTTGTACAGAAATAGGACAGGGTTCTGCACCTGACTCGACACATGCTCCACCTTCTTGTCTGGAGATTGGGTGGCTCCTGTTGAGTTTTGCAATCTTCCTCCCAAAGTTTGTGATGTCATCTTGGCAGACACGCTTCCATCCACTAAAACTGTCTATGCCTGCAATAAGGATAAGTATGTGGCCTGTTGTTAACACGCCATGGTAGCTCCTGTCTCTGCACCTTTGTCAGATGTTTTGCTGTTTGTTCTGTGTTTGGTCCAGCGACGCCCAGCCCTGGGTGCGCTTAAGGGTGGTTAGCTATCTCTACTTTTCTGCGTTGCTGGATCAGCCCACCCAGTTACCGTCACCGGTTGGTTTTTTTTTGTTTTTTGTAAGGTTTACACCATTTATTCCCACCTACTCCCTTTGTGATGCCCCAAAGGGATCTTAATTTGATCTTTTCTTAGTTCATTTCCATCTTGTGCACAAAGCCAGGCCAGAGCCAACCAATATGGATCCCACAGGCCTCCAGTTACACTGGCTCATTCATACACACAAGTCATGTTCCATACAAGTCACATAGACAGACATGCACAATATACACCTGTGAAATTGGCTCAAGGGTCTGACTTAGCACGGTGAAGTGGAATTTTACATGAGTGGGACACAGATAAAAAGGTCTGGACACAACTACAGATTCACAAAACACAGTACACTGCCACCACTGCTCTATGTACTCAATTTATACCGGGGACTGGCATGGGCCTCAGCATGCATGCTAATTTAGGGCAAGACTATTTAGCAAATCAAAAACTGGGATTTCAGATACATGCAGCAGGGCCCTCAGGGCAGAGAAACACATTTGTAGACCATGTATGCAACATTTCTGTCTCGGCAGCTTTACCTGTGTCATTGCATACTCCATGGAGTGCTGACAGCTTCTAGCGTGAAAAGGCAATATTGTTGAGAGGGGTCTAAGGTAGAATTAGGTAATGATGTGCCAAAGGTTTCATACAACATTGGTGATCAATAGACTGTTCCACTTAACACCAGTGATTCAGTGCTGGAGCTGTAATGTACGGAATGATCTGGACATGCAAAGATGAAAATGTTCTCCTGTTGGTTTGGTTTGTGAAGCAGCTTTTCTGTGAAACTGGGTGACTCACAGCCGGCTGTGAGCTGAGATTTAACTTCGTCTTCAGCATGACATTGTCATACTCGATCTATACTCGATCTATTACATGTGCCATCAGCCAAGTGTTGAGCGAGCCAGTTGCTTCCCCAGAATCACTTTGCATCAGTTAAAAGATGAAATGCTCATAGTCCATGTTCTTCTGGGTGTGTAGCCAGGTGGGTGCCAGGATCAGCTGTGCGGACCTCTGGTCATGGTCTAACTATCAAACGAGCGCAGTAAAGTGGTAGGCCTCTCTTGCGAACCTTTCTTATGGCTGCATTGATGCACAGCTCAGAATATTCACCCAGCTCAGCACTGCAACAGATAGAGGGATGTCGACTGCAGCTTCTCACTGACGCTCAGATGAAGGGGAGCTCGGCCAGCCGGTGTTCTTAGCATCCTTGTTCGTGGCTGAATCGTCTGGCTGCATCCTTCCTTGAGAGAGGCCTCACTCCCTGGGCCCGACCCACTTGAGTGCAGGCAGTAGAGCTACTGTCATCTCTTATGTGTTAGGGGTGCACCCCAGTGACGGCACTAATAACCTCATGTTTCTTTATTGGGATTATTTATATTTCTTAGCTTGTCGAGTGTTTTAGTAACGGCGTTGGCATCCCTTCTCTTCCTAAACCCGGTGCTTCTTTGAACCTTGGAAGTTGGTGCCACCGTGCCCGAGAGCTCGCAGAAGCGTGCTGCGAGTTAGATTGTGACAGCTGGTAGATACGATGGAGGGCACGCGCCGGCGCAGGGTGTAGACACCGCCCTCACGGGCGCTGCTTCTCTGTCTCCATCGGACTAAGCTGGTTAAGATCCAAACATCAAGCCCTGAAAAAGTGGTACCTGTATTTTGGGGCTGTCAGACTGTGCTCTTTCCTGCTGTCCCACAGCTCCCAACTCTTGTTAAAAGAGCACAGGCTAGCTGGGACCAGAGGCCAAGAAGATCACTTGTAGTCAACAAAATAAAGATTCGCCATTTCCAAAGCACCCTCTTTTGAATAGCTTTGTTTTTGAAAGGCTGAAAAAGCTGCTCTGTTTCCTTAGAGTACATTCCAATCGAGGGAAGGCAGCCAAAGCATTTCGCCTACGTAATTTGTTTTGGCAGACATCTAAGAGCTGCTACGTGAAATATGTCCAAGTTTCCTACAAGCACTGTAGCAGATTCGCAGATTTTCACTCTACGACAAACACCTTTTAAAACATATTTTCCTGTAGTATGTGTTCCCATGTATAGCTCTGTGGAAACCGGGGAGGTGCGTTTTTTGTATTTGTAGTTCTTTAGATTTTCATTTATTGTATGAATACCTGTTTGATTGCTGGTTTGTTACACAGGTAGATCATTTATTTCCAGGAGTCTCTCGATATAGTGCATTGCCTGGCGTTGACTGTAAAAATATGTGTTCGATGGCATATGTCGCTGCAGATACACATGTTTAGCACAGTCCGCTGCCTGGTGTTGGGCTCGGTGTATTACAAGTTGTTTTTCTTCGAAGAAGTCTTTTTTGGTCACGGACCGAAGGACTCCTCCCTCTTCGGCTCCATTGCGCATGGGCGTCGACTCCATCTTAGATTGTTTTTTTCCGCTGTCGGGTTCGGACGTATTCCTTTTCGCTCCGTGTTTCGGTTCGGAAAGTTAGTCAGAATCTCGGAAGAAAGCGTCGGTATTGTTCCGTTCGGTATCGGGATAGTTAGGTACATCGACACCGATCATCGGAAGACTTTGGGGTAGCTTCGATCCCCCATCGGGGCCTGGTCGGCCCGACCGCGTGCGACATCGAAGCCGATGGAACGGACCCCGTTCCGTTTCTGCCCAAAATGTCACAGTAAGTATCCTTATACAGATCAGCACTTGGTCTGTAACTTGTGCTTGTCCCCCGAGCACAAGGAGGATACCTGTGAGGCCTGTCGAGCCTTCCGGTCCAGAAAAACACTCCGGGACCGAAAAGCCAGGCGTCTACAAATGGCGTCCACGCCGACAAAACAACGTTTCGACGACGAAGAGGAAACATTCTCGGTTCCGGACTCAGAATCCGGAGACTCCGACGTCGAACAACAACAACAAACAGTGAGTAAGACGTCGAAAATAAAAACCATCGAAAAAACAAAAGCCCAGGGGACGCCACTGCCAACAGGCCATGGCTCGACCCATAAAACCGGCGAGCCATCGAAGGCGCCGAAAAAGGGCACGCCCATAGCGAAGACACCCGACTCCGGTCGAGGGACCGCCATGGAGCAAACTCGGAGCCGAGATAGCGGCTCCGAGAAGCAAAAACAAGATGCCGGCACCGAAAAACATCGGCACCGAGACACACTGCCGAAAGCCACAAAAATTCTGTCGGTACCGAAGCCGAAAAAAGATTCTCTCTCGGCGCCGAAAAGTTCCACACCTCCTTCCTACACAGAGGAACAAGGAATAAGTGGCCAGATGCACAGATTTGGACAAGAGCTCCAAAGTGTAGAATCAGACTACACACAAAAGAGACTGTACATCCAACAAGACACAGGGAAGATATCAACCCTTCCCCCAATAATGAGAAAAAGAAGGATCGGATTTCTCAAGGATGACGCACAACCACAAGCCAAAGTGGTTAAAAAAGTCACGCCTCCGCCCTCTCCACCACAACAGGCATCGCCGGCACAAACACCGCCACAAATGCACTCACCAGCGCAAACTACCATAAGTCAAGATAATCAGGATCAAGACGCTTGGGACCTATATGACACCCCAGTGCCGGACAATGATCCCGATTCATACCCCACAAAGCCGTCACCGCCAGAGGACAGTACCTCATACTCGCAACTGGTGGCTAGGGCAGCAGAATTCCACAATGTCCAACTGCATTCCGATCCTATAGAGGATGATTTTTTATTTAACACCCTCTCGGCTACACATAGCCAATATCAATGTCTCCCAATGCTACCAGGGATGTTACGGCACACAAAACAAATTTTTGAAGAGCCCGTAAAATCAAGAGCCATCACCCCAAGGGTGGATAAGAAATACAAACCACCACCCACAGACCCAGTGTTTATTACTTCGCAGTTACCACCTGACTCCGTAGTAGTAGGGGCAGCTCGCAAAAGAGCAAATTCACATACATCTGGCGACGCCCCACCTCCGGACAAAGAAAGCCGAAAATTTGATGCAGCAGGAAAAAGAGTAGCATCACAGGCAGCCAACCAGTGGCGCATCGCAAATTCTCAAGCGCTGCTAGCCCGATATGACCGCGCACACTGGGATGAGATGCAACTTCTCATAGACCATCTTCCCCAGGAATACCAAAAAAGGGCGCAGCAAATAGTTGAAGAGGGACAAACGATCTCAAACAATCAAATCCGCTCTTCAATGGACGCAGCCGATACTGCAGCGAGAACAGTCAACACTGCTGTCACCATAAGGAGACACGCTTGGCTCCGCACTTCAGGCTTCAAACCTGAAATCCAGTAGGCTGTCCTTAATATGCCCTTCAACGAGAAACAACTTTTTGGCCCTGAAGTGGACACAGCCATTGAAAAACTTAAAAAGGACACAGACACGGCCAAAGCCATGGGCGCACTCTACTCCCCGCAGAGCAGAGGCTCTTTTAGAAAAACTCCATTTAGAGGGGGGTTTCGTGGCCAACCCACAGACACCACCAGCCAACAAACAAGAACCACACCATATCAGGGTTCATTCCAAAGGGGAGGTTTCAGGGGATATAGAGGGGGTCAATTCCCAAGGAGTAGGGGAAGATTCCAGACTCCAAAAACACCTCCACCTAAACAGTGACTTTCAAGTCACACAACCCCTTCACTCAACACCAGTGGGGGGAAGACTAAGCCAATTCTACCAAGCTTGGCAGCAGATTACAACAGACAATTGGGTATTAGCAATAATCCAACATGGCTATTGCATAGAATTCCACAAATTCCCACCAAACATCCCTCCAAAAAACACGCAAAATGTCACCACAACATTTAGAACTCTTAGGACTAGAAGTTCAAGCACTACTGCAAAAGGATGCAATAGAGTTAGTACCAGTACAACAAAAAAACACAGGAGTTTACTCCCTGTACTTTCTAATTCCAAAAAAAGACAAAACATTAAGACCAATATTAGATCCCAGGACACTAAATACCTACATCATATCGGACCACTTTCACATGGTCACACTACAAGACATCATTCCACTGCTCAAACAGCAAGATTACATGACCACATTAGACCTAAAAGATGCGTACTTTCATATACCGATACACCCTTCTCACAGAAAGTACCTAAGGTTCGTATTCAAAGGAATACATTACCAATTCAAGGTGTTGCCATTCGGAATAACAACTGCACCAAGAGTATTCACAAAATGTCTAGCAGTAGTAGCAGCACATATCAGGAGACAACAAATACATGTGTTTCCTTACCTAGACGATTGGCTAATCAAGACCAACACAGTAAGAAAGTGCACAAACAACACCACATATGTCATACAAACCCTTCACAAACTGGGTTTCTCCATCAACTATACAAAGTCACACCTCGAACCGTGTCAGACACAACAATATCTAGGGGCAACCATCAACACATCAAAAGGAATTGCCACTCCAAGTCCACAAAGAGTTCAAGCATTCCACAAGGTAATAAGTGCTATGTTTCCAAACCAAAAGATACAAGCAAAATTTGTGCTAAAACTTCTAGGCATGATGTCATCATGCATAGCCATTGTCCCAAACGCAAGACTACACATGCGACCCTTACAACAGTGCCTAGCATCACAATGGTCACAAGCACAGGGTCAACTTCTAGATCTGGTGTTGGTAGACCGCCAAACATACCTCTCGCTTCTATGGTGGAACAGCAACAATTTAAACAAAGGGCAGACATTTCAGGACCCAGTGCCTCAATACGTTATAACAACAGATGCTTCCATGACAGGGTGGGGAGCACACCTCAATCACCACAGCATTCAAGGACAATGGGACGTACACCAAACAAAATTTCATATAAATTACCTAGAACTGTTAGCAGTATTTCTAGCGTTAAAAGCCTTTCAACCCATAATAACACACAAATACATTCTTGTCAAAACAGACAACATGACAACAATGTATTATTTAAACAAACAAGGAGGAACACACTCAACACAATTGTGTCTCCTAACACAAAAAATATGGCAGTGGGCGATTCACAACCACATTCGCCTAATAGCACAATTTATTCCAGGGATCCAAAACCAACAAGCAGACAACCTTTCGCGAGATCACCAACAAGTCCACGAATGGGAAATTCACCCCCAAGTTCTGAACAATTACTTTCAAATTTGGGGAACACCCCAGATAGATTTGTCCGCAACAAAAGAAAACGCAAAATGCCAAAACTTCGCATCCAGGTACCCACACCGCGAATCACAAGGCAATGCTCTATGGATGAGTTGGTCAGGGATATTTGCATACGCTTTTCCCCCTCTCCCTCTCCTTCCATATCTAGTAAACAAATTGAGTCAAAACCAACTCAAACTCATACTGATAGCACCCACATGGGCAAGACAACCTTGGTATACAACTCTACTAGACCTTTCACTAGTACCGCATGTCAAACTACCCAACAGACCAGATCTGTTAACACAACACAAACAACAGATCAGGCATCCAAACCCAGCATCATTGAATCTAGCAATTTGGCTCCTGAAATCCTAGAATTCGGACACTTAGACCTCACACAAGAATGTATGGAGGTCATAAAACAAGCTAGAAAAGCTTCCACTAGACACTGCTATGCATCTAAGTGGAAAAGATTTGTTTGCTACTGCCATACCAATCAAATCCAACCATTGCATGCCTCTACAAAGGACATAGTAGGATACTTACTACATTTGCAAAAAGCAAACCTCGCTTTTTCATCTATAAAAATACACCTCGCAGCAATATCTGCTTACCTACAAACTACTCATTCATCGTCTCTATTTAGAATACCAGTTATTAAAGCATTCATGGAAGGGCTAAAAAGAATTATACCACCAAGAACACCACCAGTTCCTTCATGGAACCTTAACATCGTCTTAACAAGACTCATGGGTCCACCTTTCGAACCCATGCATTCCTGCGAAATGCAATATCTAACGTGGAAAGTCGCATTTCTCATTGCAATCACATCCCTCAGAAGAGTAAGTGAAATACAGGCATTTACCATACAAGAACCATTTATTCAAATACACAAAAATAAAATAGTTCTAAGAACAAATCCAAAATGTCTACCAAAAGCAATCTCACCATTCCATTTAAATCAAACAGTAGAATTACCAGTGTTCTTCCCACAGCCAGATTCCGTGGCTGAAAGAGCACTACATACATTAGGCATCAAAAGAGCACTAATGTACTACATTGACAGAACAAAGCTAATCAGGAAAACAAAACAACTGTTCATAGCTTTTCAAAAACCACACATAGGAAATACAATCTCTAAACAAGGCATTGCTAGATGGATAGTCAGATGTATTCAAACATGCTATCTTAAAGCCAAGAGAGAATTGCCTATTACACCAAAGGCACACTCAACCAGAAAGAAAGGTGCTACAATGGCCTTTCTAGGAAACATTCCTATGAGCGAAATATGTAAGGCTGCAACCTGGTCTACGCCTCATACATTTACTAAACACTACTGTGTAGACGTACTAAATGCACAACAAGCTACAGTGGGCCAAGCTGTACTAAGAACATTATTCCAAACTACTTCAACTCCTACAGGCTAAACCACCGCTTTTAGGGGAGGTAACTGCTTTATAGTCTATGCTAAACATGTGTATCTGCAGCGACATATGCCATCGAACTGAAAATGTCACTTACCCAGTGTACATCTGTTCGTGGCATTAGTCGCTGCAGATTGACATGTGCCCTCCCGCCTCCCCGGGAAGCCTGTAGCCGTTTAGAAGTAAATCTTAAATCTTAAACATTTGTACATTTGTAAATAATTATTATAAACTTTTTATGTACATACGTATTCACTCCATTGCATGGGCACTATTTATAGCAAACAACTCCAGCCTCACCCTCTGCGGGGAAAACAATCTAAGATGGAGTCGACGCCCATGCGCAATGGAGCCGAAGAGGGAGGAGTCCTTCGGTCCCGTGACCAAAAAAGACTTCTTCGAAGAAAAACAACTTGTAATACTCCGAGCCCAACACCAGGCAGCGGACTGTGCTAAACATGTGAATCTGCAGCGACTAATGCCACGAACAGATGTACACTGGGTAAGTGACATTTTCATTTTCCCACAGGGCAGTGCAGGGGCTCCGAGACAGCTATGTGATCTTGCTCAAATGCAGCCCCTTCTCCTTAATTAAACACGTTGGCCAGAGACGCTTTAGGGTATGAGCAAACTGGGCTCTGGCGTGGGGCCCCAGCCCTTCAGGGGGGCCCCGGATAGAGCCGGCTGTGCTCTACAGAGAGTCTACTCACCTTAAATAATTATTAAGAAGACCCTTTAATTTTATTTAAATGTGAGAGATATGTGAGGGTCTATTACAGACATTTCGCAGAGACCTATTCTGTCTGTTTGATGCAACATCCGCAAAAAGTCTCTTTTAGATGGAAACAGGACCTCCCATATGAGAAAAGTGAGGTTGTCAGAGATTATTTGCAGTAATGTTAGTGAGCTGCTGCTGGGTTACAATATTAAAACACGTCACTATCCCCGAATATTAGATGTGAACATGCGTAGACTTTGATGTGCCTGTGCACTGTCAGTGTCCTCGCCAAAGAAGGCATGATAGAGCTGAAACAGGATCGTAAATTCAAAGCTGTTCTGTACAGGGGTCCCTAAAATACGTTTGGCCCCGGGCCCCCAAAACCCTTGAGGTGTCCCTGCCGCTGGCCACTAGATTGCTTGTTTTCTGTGCTTGATCAGGCTGCCTTCATAAGTTTTTGGGGGTCATGGAGGCATCGTAGGCTTCGCTCTGATATTCATGAAAGATAGACTGTATATCTCTGGGGGAATGCTGAAAGGCAATTTAAAAGACCTTCTAACCCGAAGAAAGAGCAGCAGAAGGCAAGACGTTTTATCTTTTTCAACACCATCAAATCAGACATAAAATAATACACGTGGCACTGAAAGAAAGCAGCAGATGATGCTCATGGTGCCTCTGCTCTTGAATATTGTACCCCGTATTAAGTATTGTGGGGCAGTAGGGAACGATTTTGTTATTTTTGTCTTTACATCTATGCATTGAGTTGTGACTGTTACCTGCATGCAGGACTGCACAGGGATTTCAGCTTCCAGCAGCCTCATAGTTTTGCTTGACTGAAGAGCAGCAAATAAGTTAATGTAGATTTGCAGGTGTAATGGGTCAGAGTGGTACGCCTTGCATGTGATTGTTTTGTCAGATAGGTGAGACATTATGACTAATCTGTCTACGCTGTCACACAGCAAGGGGATAAAATATCTATAGTTGTAAATACTGTCACACGGTATGGGGTTAGGTTATCTCCTGTGTGGTAAAGCTGTCACACGGTATGGGCGTAGGTTATCTCCTGTGTGGTAAAAGCTGTCACACAGTATGGGCTTGGTTACCTCCTGTCTGGTAAAGCTGTTACACGGTATGTAAGGTATCTCCTGTGTGGTAAAGCTGTCACACACTATGGGCATAGGTTATCTCCTGTGTGGTAAAGCTGTTACACAGTATGGGCGCAAGTTATCTCCTGTGTGGTAAAGCTGTCACACAGTATGGAGTTAAGGTATCTCCTGTGTGGTAAATGCTGTCTCACAGTATGGTGGTAGGTTATCTCCTGTGTGGTAAAGCTGTTGCACGGTATGGAGGTAGGTTATCTCCTGTGTGGTAAACCTGTCACACAGTATAGGCGTAGGTTATCTCCTGTCCTATAAAGCTGTCACACAGTATCAGGGTAGGTTATCTCCTGTGTGGTAAAGCTGTCACACAGTATGGGCTTGGTTACCTCCTGTCTGGTAAAGCTGTTACACGGTATGTAAGGTATCTCCTGTGTGGTAAAGCCGTCACACACTATGGGCATAGGTTATCTCCTGTGTGGTAAAGCTGTTACACAGTATGGGCGCAAGTTATCTCCTGTGTGGTAAAGCTGTCACACAGTATGGAGTTAAGGTATCTCCTGTGTGGTAAATGCTGTCTCACAGTATGGGTGTAGGTTATCTCCTGTGTGGTAAAGCTGTTACACAGTATGGTGGTAGGTTATCTCCTGTGTGGTAAAGCTGTTGCACGGTATGGAGGTAGGTTATCTCCTGTGTGGTAAAAGCTGTCACACGGTATGGGGTTAGGTTATCTCCTGTGTGGTAAAGCTGTTGCACAGTATGGGGGTAGGATATCTCCTGTGTGGTAAAAGCTGTCACACGGTATGGGCGTAGGTTATCTCCTGTGTGATAAAGCTGTCGCACAGTATGGGGTAGGTTTTCTCCTGTGTGGTAAAGCTGTCACACAGTATGGAGTTAAGGTATCTCCTGTGTGGTAAATGCTGTCACACAGTATGGGCGTAGGTTATCTCCTGTGTGGTAAAGCTGTCACACAGTATGGGGTTAGGTTATCTCCTGTATGGTAAAGCTGTCACACAGTATGGGCGTAGGTTATCTCCTGTGTGGTAAATCTGTCACACAGTATAGGCGTAGGTTATCTCCTGTCCTATAAAGCTGTCACACAGTATCAGGGTAGGTTATCTCCTGTGTGGTAAAGCTGTCACACAGTATGGGCTTGGTTACCTCCTGTCTGGTAAAGCTGTTACACGGTATGTAAGGTATCTCCTGTGTGGTAAAGCTGTCACACAGTATGGACGTAAGTTATATCCTGTGTGGTAAAGCTGTCGCACAGTATGGGCGTAGGTTATCTCCTATCCTATAAAGCTATCACACAGTATGGGCGTAGGTTATCTCCTGTCCTATAAAGCTATCACACAGTATGGGCGTAGGTTATCTCCTGTGTGGTAAATGCTGTCTCACAGTATGGGAGTAGGTTATCGCCTGTGTGGTAAAGCTGTCACACTGTATGGGCGTAAGTTATATCCTGTGTGGTAAAGCTGTCACACAGTATGGGCGTAGGTTATCTCCAGTCTGGTAAAGCTGTCACACGGTATGGGGTTAGGTTATCTCCTGTGTGGTAAATGCTGTCTCACAGTATGGGAGTAGGTTATCGCCTGTATGGTAAGGCTGTCACACAGTATGGGTGTAGGTTATCTCCTGGGTGGTAAAGCTGTCACACAGTATGGGTGTAGGTTATCGCCTGTCTGGTAAAGCTGTCACACAATATAGAGTTAAGGTATCTCCTGTGTGGCAAAGCTGTCACACAGTATGGGCGTAGGTTATCTCCTGTGTTGTAAAGCTGTTGCACAGTATGGGTGTAGGTTATCTCCTGTCCTATAAAGCTGTCACACAGTATGGGGTTAAGGTATCTCCTGTGTGGTAAATGCTGTCTCACAGTATGGAGTTAGGTTATCTCCTGTGTTTGGTGAGCTGTCACACGGTATAGGTTTAGGTTATCTCTTGTGTGGTAAAGCTGTCACACAATATGGAGTTAAGGTATCTCCTGTGTGGTAAATGCTGTCTCCCAGTATGGGGTTAAGGTACCGCCTCTGTGTGTTTAATGCCATCACACAGTATGGGGTTAAGGTATCTCCTGTGTGGTAAAGCTGTCACACAGTATGGGAGTAGGTTATCTCCTGTCCGGTAAAGCTGTCGCACAATATGGAGTTAAGGTATCTCCTGTGTGGTAAATGCTGTCACACAGTATGGGCGTAGGTTATCTCCTGTGTGGTAAAGCTGTCACACAGTATGGGCGTAGGTTATCTCCTGTGTGGTAAACCTGTCACACAGTATAGGCGTAGGTTATCTCCTGTCCTATAAAGCTGTCGCACAGTATCAGGGTAGGTTATCTCCTGTGTGGTAAAGCTGTCACACAGTATGGGCTTGGTTACCTCCTGTCTGGTAAAGCTGTTACACGGTATGTAAGGTATCTCCTGTGTGGTAAAGCTGTCACACACTATGGGCATAGGTTATCTCCTGTGTGGTAAAGCTGTCACACAGTATGGAGTTAAGGTATCTCCTGTGTGGTAAATGCTGTCTCACAGTATGGGTGTAGGTTATCTCCTGTGTGGTAAAGCTGTTACACAGTATGGTGGTAGGTTATCTCCTGTGTGGTAAAGCTGTCACACAGTATGGGCGTATTTTATCTCCTGTGTGGTAAAGCTGTCACACAGTATGGGCGTAGGTTATCTCCAGTCAGGTAAAGCTGTCACACGGTATGCGGTTAGGTTATCTCCTGTGTGGTAAATGCTGTCTCACAGTATGGGAGTAGGTTATCGCCTGTGTGGTAAAGCTGTCACACTGTATGGGCGTAAGTTATATCCTGTGTGGTAAAGCTTTCACACAGTATGGGCGTAGGTTATCGCCTGTGTGGTAAAGCTGTCACACTGTATGGGCGTAAGTTATATCCTGTTTGGTAAAGCTGTCACACAGTATGGGTGTAGGTTATCGTCTGTGTGGTAAAGCTGTCACACAGTAAATGCTATCACACAATATAGAGTTAAGGTATCTCCTGTGTGGTAAAGATGTCACACAGTATGGGCGTAGGTTATCTCCTGTGTTGTAAAGCGGTCACACAGTATGGGTGTAGGTTATCTCCTGTTCAATAAAGCTGTCACACAGTGTGGAGTTAAGGTATCTCCTGTGTGGTAAATGCTGTCTCGCAGTATGGGAGTAGGTTATCTCCTGTCTGGTAAAGCTGTCACACGGTATGGAGTTAAGGTATCTCCTGTCTGGTAAATGCTGTCTCACAGTATGGGAGTAGGTTATCTCCTGTCCTATAAAGCTGTCGCACAGTATGGAGTTAAGGTATCTCCTGTGTTGTAAAGCTGTCACACAGTATGGGCGTAGGTTATCTCCTGTCCTATAAAGCTATCACACAGTATGGGCGTAGGTTATCTCCTGTGTGGTAAATGCTGTCTCACAGTATGGGAGTAGGTTATCGCCTGTGTGGTAAAGCTGTCACACGGTATGGGGTTAGGTTATCTCCTGTATGGTAAAGCTGTCACACAGTATGGGCGTAGGTTATCTCCTGTGTGGTAAATCTGTCACACAGTATAGGCGTAGGTTATCTCCTGTCCTATAAAGCTGTCACACAGTATCAGGGTAGGTTATCTCCTGTGTGGTAAAGCTGTCACACAGTATGGGTGTAGGTTATCGCCTGTCTGGTAAAGCTGTCACACAATATAGAGTTAAGGTATCTCCTGTGTGGCAAAGCTGTCACACAGTATGGGCGTAGGTTATCTCCTGTGTTGTAAAGCTGTTGCACAGTATGGGTGTAGGTTATCTCCTGTCCTATAAAGCTGTCACACAGTATGGGGTTAAGGTATCTCCTGTGTGGTAAATGCTGTCTCACAGTATGGAGTTAGGTTATCTCCTGTGTTTGGTGAGCTGTCACACGGTATAGGTTTAGGTTATCTCTTGTGTGGTAAAGCTGTCACACAATATGGAGTTAAGGTATCTCCTGTGTGGTAAATGCTGTCTCCCAGTATGGGGTTAAGGTACCGCCTCTGTGTGTTTAATGCCATCACACAGTATGGGGTTAAGGTATCTCCTGTGTGGTAAAGCTGTCACACAGTATGGGAGTAGGTTATCTCCTGTCCGGTAAAGCTGTCGCACAATATGGAGTTAAGGTATCTCCTGTGTGGTAAATGCTGTCACACAGTATGGGCGTAGGTTATCTCCTGTGTGGTAAAGCTGTCACACAGTATGGGCGTAGGTTATCTCCTGTGTGGTAAACCTGTCACACAGTATAGGCGTAGGTTATCTCCTGTCCTATAAAGCTGTCGCACAGTATCAGGGTAGGTTATCTCCTGTGTGGTAAAGCTGTCACACAGTATGGGCTTGGTTACCTCCTGTCTGGTAAAGCTGTTACACGGTATGTAAGGTATCTCCTGTGTGGTAAAGCTGTCACACACTATGGGCATAGGTTATCTCCTGTGTGGTAAAGCTGTCACACAGTATGGAGTTAAGGTATCTCCTGTGTGGTAAATGCTGTCTCACAGTATGGGTGTAGGTTATCTCCTGTGTGGTAAAGCTGTTACACAGTATGGTGGTAGGTTATCTCCTGTGTGGTAAAGCTGTCACACAGTATGGGCGTATTTTATCTCCTGTGTGGTAAAGCTGTCACACAGTATGGGCGTAGGTTATCTCCAGTCAGGTAAAGCTGTCACACGGTATGCGGTTAGGTTATCTCCTGTGTGGTAAATGCTGTCTCACAGTATGGGAGTAGGTTATCGCCTGTGTGGTAAAGCTGTCACACTGTATGGGCGTAAGTTATATCCTGTGTGGTAAAGCTTTCACACAGTATGGGCGTAGGTTATCGCCTGTGTGGTAAAGCTGTCACACTGTATGGGCGTAAGTTATATCCTGTTTGGTAAAGCTGTCACACAGTATGGGTGTAGGTTATCGTCTGTGTGGTAAAGCTGTCACACAGTAAATGCTATCACACAATATAGAGTTAAGGTATCTCCTGTGTGGTAAAGATGTCACACAGTATGGGCGTAGGTTATCTCCTGTGTTGTAAAGCGGTCACACAGTATGGGTGTAGGTTATCTCCTGTTCAATAAAGCTGTCACACAGTGTGGAGTTAAGGTATCTCCTGTGTGGTAAATGCTGTCTCGCAGTATGGGAGTAGGTTATCTCCTGTCTGGTAAAGCTGTCACACGGTATGGAGTTAAGGTATCTCCTGTCTGGTAAATGCTGTCTCACAGTATGGGAGTAGGTTATCTCCTGTCCTATAAAGCTGTCGCACAGTATGGAGTTAAGGTATCTCCTGTGTTGTAAAGCTGTCACACAGTATGGGCGTAGGTTATCTCCTGTCCTATAAAGCTATCACACAGTATGGGCGTAGGTTATCTCCTGTGTGGTAAATGCTGTCTCACAGTATGGGAGTAGGTTATCGCCTGTGTGGTAAAGCTGTCACACGGTATGGGGTTAGGTTATCTCCTGTGTGGTAAATGCTGTCTCCTAGTATGGGAGTAGGTTATCGCCTGTGTGGTAAGGCTGTCACACAGTATGGGTGTAGGTTATCTCCTGTGTGGTAAAGCTGTCACACAGTATGGGTGTAGGTTATCGCCTGTCTGGTAAAGCTGTCACACAATATAGAGTTAAGGTATCTCCTGTGTGGCAAAGCTGTCACACAGTATGGGCGTAGGTTATCTCCTGTGTTGTAAAGCTGTTGCACAGTATGGGTGTAGGTTATCTCCTGTCCTATAAAGCTGTCACACAGTATGGGGTTAAGGTATCTCCTGTGTGGTAAATGCTGTCTCACAGTATGGAGTTAGGTTATCTCCTGTGTTTGGTGAGCTGTCACACGGTATAGGTTTAGGTTATCTCTTGTGTGGTAAAGCTGTCACACAATATGGAGTTAAGGTATCTCCTGTGTGGTAAAGCTGTCACACAATATGGAGTTAAGGTATCTCCTGTGTGGTAAATGCTGTCTCCCAGTATGGGGTTAAGGTACCGCCTCTGTGTGTTTAATGCCATCACACAGTATGGGGTTAAGGTATCTCCTGTGTGGTAAATGCTATCACTCAGTATAGTAGTAAGGTGTCTCTTGTGTGGTAAATGCTGCCACAGAGTACAGTGATAAGGTGTCTCCTGTACGGTAAACAATCATCTAAGTTGTTACAAGAACTAGAGGTCATGTGTTTTGCTCATTTCTTGTTTGTTAACTACATCCTGTTTACGGATTTTCATTGTTTCTCCTTTGTGATAACAGCTATTAAGTAGCACGGTAGTAATCTAGTTCTCAGTAGGCTAAGAACACCCTAATGTTGAGAAGGGTACTTTGATCTGGATCCTACTACTTTCATCCCAGTGAATGCAATCTGGATTATTGCTGATAAATACGTGACAATTTCTTTCTAACAAGTACCCAGTGCTGCCTAATTAATGTATGTTCAGCTGTGATGCGTAGACTTCACAGGTACCCCTCTACGATAGATCACAGATGGAACTCTCCTTTCTTTCCAGATCTTTGGCTCCACTCAGAACATGATCCTGTGTTAGACTCATGGAAATGACAAATTTCAACAGCAGACACCTTGAGTCGGACGGGGGCCAAGGGACTTAGTTCGCATTAACCACACTAAGCTAGCAATTGTAAGCAGAGGCGGCATCCAGCAGTCCCAGTTCTACTCCTGCTGTAATTGGTTACTCTTATGGACCAGATTTTAGCATTTCATTATACACTCCCTCAAAGTCTCTAGCCATTCCTTGACCCTGGACGATTTCAGTGTACACTGCATTTAACTGATGAATATTTGTGAGATTACCTTTTACTTAACATGTATGCAATAGATAGATATTCTTACACGCAAGAAAGGTTATAGTTTAAATATAATATTTTATATGCAACTTGCCCCGGCTGGTTTCTCAGTACTTCCTGTCTGCTAATCTGATTATTTGGTGATTCATGTTAATTATAATAGCTGAACTCAGCTTCGAGCACTGACTATTGTTATAAAAGAGAAAGGAAAACGCTTACCAGGGATTGAAATCTGTAATTACAATCAATGTAAAGGAGAATATGATCATCACTGAGTATATGTGCTCACCTCTCTGCGAGAAACAGGACCAATTAGAAATGCCAATGAACTGAGATTAAATGAGGAACTAAATCTAATTCTTCTAATGTGTATTCGATCTCTTCAAAGCAGATATTGAACTATACAATACATACATATAAATTCACCATAAATGCAGTAAAAATCGAAGATAAAAAAATCAACCGAATGAAAATACATTATCAATCATAAAATCAAAATTCCCTTGGAAAAAAATAATTAATTCACGCAATCACGTTGCACTTTTTAAAAATGAGCCCTCAGCTGAACATACATCAAGGCAACCTAATGGTTGCAGATATAGCAGTGCCACTCTGCGGCTGCAGAATGTGACCTTGCGTAAAAGAGGCTATAAACTCCAGTGTACAAAGGGAAAATAACATTTCTAAAAAAAAAAAAAAAAAAGTCTGGGGGGGGGGGACACCGTCTCGCGTGGGCAGATACATACGTTAGTGGAACCGAATTGACTTTCGGGGAAACATAATACCCTTTTGATGGAGATCAATATAAACCGGGACATGAACATACTCTCCCAGAATCCCTGGACCAGGTCCAAATACAGCACCAGCCCAGAGTGGTTTCTACCAGGCAGTATTCCACAACAAGTTCTTCATTAACTCTCTGCCTTCGTTTTGGGTTCTGTGGTCAGATAAAAAACGATACCAAACCCACCATTTGTCCTTCTTGCAAATGTAGTAGGACTCTAAAAAATAGAAGGGCGGCCGAGAGCAGCAGTTGCATACCTATTGTATTCGAGCCATGGGATTGTATTCCAATAGGCACAAGACAGGCAGTCTAAGAGTATCTCTCTGTTTAGACTCGCCTGCTCGGTAACACAATTGTCACACCGTAGCAGCGGAGCAGCAGGTTTGATAGTATCCTCAACATAGCCCATGCCCAATTCTTGGTAGGTAGCAAAGTGTGAATTTTGTCAAGGGAACCGCCAATATACGCCAGAAAACTCTGTTACTGTAACTAAATCATAGCGAGAAGTCAGTGATTTGTCCTATAAATAACTTGGGATCTGTTATGAGTGCTCTTATCTCCTCTCAGTCCTTTATAGTACAGATGTCAAAATGCTAGCTTTGTGCAGTGATCCACAGTAGAGGTAGTCAATCAACCAGGAGACTGGAGAATCAGAACAAAATGTCCTCTATTTATTTTATACTGAGGAATAGGTAAGATATGACATTTGCAGACAAAGTGGTTGAAAAGCAATGAAAAATAAATAATGACATTTTATTCTGATTTTCCTGGTTGATTGACTACCTCTACAGTGGATCATTGCCCGAAGTAGTTTTTGGACACCTGTACTATAAATGATTGAGAGGAGACAAGTGAATAAGGGCTTTCTTTTGATGGTGTGTTCATAATATATGTATTTTGTATCAGATGTAACCTAGATTTGTTTTCAGGGTTTGTGGAGTCCTTCTGGATATAGGGGGTTATTACAACTTTGGAGGAGGTGTTAATCCGTCCCAAATGTGACGGCTATACCACCAGCCGTATTACGAGTTCCATAGGATATAATGGACTCGTAATACGGCTGGTGGTATATCCGTCACTTTTGGGACGGATTAACACCTCCTCCAAAGTTGTAATAACCCCCATAATGTATGATGACAACACTAACTTTGTGCATTAAATTAATTTACTTGATTTATTCATGCTTCAATAAGGATCGAACGTCTTATTTTATTTTGTTGAATTGATCTTCTTTTTAACAGTATATTTTTATTAGTTTTTTAAAAGCCTTGGTTGGTGACGTTATATCAGCAAACCCCTTAGTTTGTGACCATAATTTTATGGGCTGCGGTCTGAAGTTTGAAGGGAGCAGAAGAGCGTTATTTGATTAAGAACACTCTCCTCTTGGTAGGCTGTATAGGCTAACGTGTCCTGCTCCCTGCGGCATCTCTACCCCAGAGACACATTCACTAAACCGGAGCATGGTCCATTTGTCGCCCGATACTGAAACAGTAACTTCCGAGAGGTTTATGTGGGTGTACCAAGACTGGAAAGGAGCTAATGGGTTAGTGTGGGACCAGCAAAAAGAGTTTAAGAACCCGGAGTATGTTACTCACACTGAAGAAATGTAACATGCTTGTTAGAATTCTAGAAACAGAAGACAAGTTGCTGTATAAAATTGTCATGATGGGTGCACCATGGACGGTCGAAGTAATTCAAATAAATAATTTTCTGCCAACGTGGTAATAACTTTCCTAATGCTGAACCAAACTCACTGGCTACTCAGCTTGTGATGCTATGAGTAAATGGAACTTTAATTCCAGTTTCTGAACAGGAGCAGAACACCAGTCCGGTGCCTGAGTTCCCTGATTATGAATCTAACCCCATGGTGCGGTTTGAAGTGTATTCCGGTATCGGTACCTCCACTGTCAACTGCAGCAAAGCAAGACAAGAACAATCAGCTCTTCGATGATGATGCCTAGGTGGGCAGACCTGCATCCCGTCCTCGCCCAGTCCTCCCATCACCCAAAGGTGTTAGAAGCAGAGCTAATGCATTCCTTCATCCCGTTAGACAATTGTTCTTCACAAAGATGCTGAGGGCTAATGTGGCTATGCAGTGTGTGACCTACAACACCAAAGAGACCATGGCAATCATTGTCGACATCCACATGTAAGGGTGCCTGATACCGCCCCCAGGCATTATCTAGCTGTAGATTGCTACATTCAGCAATGCTTCTGTAACCTATTCTCCCACAGGTCACGTCCAGCTCCATTCAGCAGTCACCGCTCTGCTCTAAAAGTTGATTATAGATGCAGCTCCAAGTTCAACCTTTATTGGCATGCGGCTTGTCCCCTCACCACAAGGAAACCAGCTGAACTGGATGTACAGGGCTCACCATTAAATACAAGGTCAGCTACTAAAGTAGACTCACTATCAGTGACTTTACAACTCAATATCACCTAGATCCTTGCTTTACCACTAAACCAACATTAACTCCAGCCTTCCTCCCTTTTCTTGAAAAACTGCTGCCAGAAAATGCTGCAGTTATTCGCCTGTGGCGGACTTGAAAGGAAGGGTGCAAGATAGCTATTCTAGATTTCTGATTAGTGAATCGCCCCGAGTACCCACAGGCTGGCTCATTTTACTTCTTTCTTTTTAAGTTTATTCAGCAGTCTGAACATTTCACTGTTTTAAACAAACTAAACTGTTTTTCTTTAATCAACATGAATTTAGCAAGTTTGTTTTCTTCCAGAGCAACTTTAAGCATTGAACTTTCATATTCAAATTAGTGGTTCTACTCACCAGCAAAGTAGTTATCACATCTCTTTTTTCATTCAGACCTTCACTATATTTTGGAGAGTTAGCATTCTTAGACGGACCGCACTTTACGGTATTCCTTCCTATCAAGAACAACTACTCTGCCTCTTAACAACAACAAAACACATTGGAGCTCAGCCTAAGTGGGACAAGGTTACCCATTGAGTTCCTAGAAAATGTAGGGGCTCATTTAGCAATACCCAGATACCAAGAAATCTGTAGTGACTGTTTGCTGCATTTTAAAGTGTTTTTTAAACAGATTTTATTGATCTTTAATAAGAACAGTTAGGCACTTCCAGAGCTCTACAGTGGTGTCCTGTGTTCGATTTTAGTCAATTGTTATCAATAAATTACATAACGTACAATTCAGTATGACAAAACAATAGAATCATTATTGCATACTATTCGTATCGTCAGTCAGGGAAAATAATCAGTTCCCTAATTCTTTGTAACTTCTTCCACTGTATCATCATATATGCATTTATTCACTTTACAAGGTGTTTCAGTTCCGGTGCCTCCTCTTATCCCCTCCCGTTTCCCTACATGCCTCCTGCTGCCCTAATTCCCCTGTGTGCTCTTGGATCAGATCTCTTTATATTACTCAGAGTCCATCAGTGTTCTCCACTCCTATAGTCTTATCTGTCCCTGCAGGTTATATTCCTCGTGATCTCCTTATGTACTCCCTGCCTGATTAAACATTGTGGCGTATCACATTGATCATTGATCAAGGGGATAACATATCGTTATTTTGGGTATTACCCAACTTGTCTAAGCAACCTACCAAAGCTCTCTCATTCATCCCCTGACCTCGTTTAACCTCTCGGTCTCTCACCACCTCCTCAGCTTTTGCCCACTTTATTAATTCCCTGTTCCAGGCCCCTCTTTGGGGGCCCTTTATTTGCTTCCAATTTCTGATTATCTCACTTTTTGCTATCAAGAGCGCTAGGTCCTGGAGGTGTGTGGATAATCACTGAGTAGACAATATTGGGGATCCCAGGGAACCTCCCGCTCGATGACTTCTGCTAGTGAACTAACCACTCTGTGCCAGAAATTCCCCAATATTGGGCTGGTCCATAACGTAGTACAAAACTCCACTGCTTGCTCTCCACATCTCGGACACTTGGCTCCTATAACATTAAAATGCCATTGTAGCCTCCCTGGTGTTTAGTATGCTCTGTGCAGTACATATAGGTTAATGAGCTTGAACCGGGCATTGGGACCCATGTCAATATGTTCTCCCACTCAACCTCCGTTATCTCCATGCCCAATTCTTCTTCCCAGTGTAATTTAAGGCCTGTAAGAGGTGGACAAATGGGCTCCCTTATTTTTCCATATAGGAAAGTCACAGCTTATATGTGCCTGCACTACCAGTCAAGTATTGACAAATGTTGGATAGGGAAGGTTCTGTCGTCCTGTGTGCCAATGTTTAGTGATTGCCTCTGTGATTGCTCTATGTAGCAGAAAATGCCCCGTGGTAAGCCGTATTGAGTCCTGAGCTCCTCAAAGGGTAGCAGGTTGTCTGCCTCAAACAGCACTCCCATGGATGTTGCTCCCGCCTCCACCCAGGAAGCTAGTCCACCTCAGTCTCCTCCATGTGGTAAAACCGATTAAAATAAATAAATATAAAAAAATAAAATAAAAAAAAAAGCATTGGAATCTCCTGGGCGTAAGGCCTAGGTTTGTGTGCTCTGTGGAGGTAGCGCAACCAGCAGGAGCGTAATACTTTTAGTTCTGCTGGTAATGTCACAGCTGGGGGGCCGAGCTGGAGAACCACTCAGGCCAAAGTCAATAGGCTCGGGCTGGCTATCCACCTGGTCAGCCATTGCAACTGGCCCGCAGGATAATAGGCCTCAAAGTCAGGTACTGCTAGGGCCCCCACCTCCTGTCGACCTCTGGATATGCTCAAGTGCAAGGCGACGCCTGCCCTTCCCCAACAGGAACCCAATGACTAGTGAGTTCAGGAGCATGAAAAAGGTCCGGGGTATCCATAAAGGTAGTGTAACAAAGAAATACAGCAAGCGTGGCAGAGTTATCGTCTTCAATAATGCCGCTCTTTCTGCACTGATAAAGGTAATGACTCCCAGAATGTCATATTACAGCAAAGGCCCCGCAACGCTTGTCCTTTGTTGCCTTCAAATAGGTCAGTTTTGTTATGGTAGACATGCACCCCCAGATAAGTCAAACAGTGTGGCTCCCACTGTAGACCGTACTTGGGGAGGCCACTCGGCCCGGGGTTATAGGAAATAGACTAGCTTTCCCCCAGTTAACTCGAAGGCCAGATAATGATCCAAAACAATCTAGTAGTTGTCTCGCCCCTCGAAGTGCATCATCTGCGTCTTCTAAGAATAATAATAGATCATCTGTGTATAGGGCCATGTAATGGGTGTCGTGCCCCACCTCCAGACCTCTATAGGCATTATCTCCTCTTCCAGGGCTTGCGAGGGGCTCTATGGCCAGGGCAAAGAGGAGATGGGAGAGCGAGCAACCCTGTCTGGTACCTCGTTCTACTTGATAGTCCCCTGATATGATGTTGACTGTGCGAAATCTCGCTCGTGGCTTGGCGTATAATAATCGCTTCCAAGCTATAAAATTCTCTCCCAAACCAAATTTGTGTAGCACTTCGTATAAATATGGCCATTCAAGACTGTCAAATGCCTTTTTTAAGTCTACAGCAAAGACCATTACATCTTCCTTGTCAAAAGAGCTATCATTGAGTAGTGAGAATCGTCGGCGGAAATTCATTGCCGTACATTATCCAGGAATAAACCCCACCTGATCAGTATGGGTCAAGCTGGACATATATGGTAAAAGGCGTGTCGCTAGTGTTTTACTAAGAATTTTGTAGTCCACTGACAACTTTGATAGGGGTCGATAGGAGGCCACATTAGTGGGTGACTTCCTAGGTTTCAGAAGGGGAACGATAAGGGCCTCCCGCACTGATAAAGGAAGAGTCCAGGCTAACCTAGATTCTTCATACATGCTAACCAATTGGGGTCCGAGCGTAGTCCTAAAGGCAGAATAAAATTAGACTGGTAGACAGTCCAGGCCCAGTGTTTTATTCCACGCCATACTATCGACAGTGGCCTTCACTTCTAGCAATTCAATTGCCTGTCCTAGGGTCCCAGATTCTTGTTACGAAACTGTTGGGAGATTAATATGTGTTAAATATTCTTGAATGTCTGTAATTGTGGAGTGAGTCTTACGCCTGTAAAGATCTGAATAATAATTATAAAACTCCTGATTAATTGCAGCCTGACTATAGACCTTCTGGCCAATGGACGTGTCCAATTCAACTATGCTCGACCCCCTTTTTGCCGGATTCGCCAGCCGTGCCAAAAGTGAAATCACTCGGTTGCCCTCAGCATGTGCTTTAACTTTGTAAGTTTTATAGACATAACAGCGGAGTCTTTCAAATCCCACTGCGACTCTCTCCCGTGCATCTAAAACGGACACTTGGAGTTCTGGCTCCCCTGGGCACTTTCTATCTCCCTCAATTCTTGTTTCGCTTACTCTGTATCCCGTATTATTATATGCCTAATCCCCCTTTGTGGCTGAAATACACCTCCCACATATGACGGTCTTGTAGGCGTCCCATTCCAGAAGTAGTGTGTCTGTGGTGCCCTCATCATTGAAATAAGCAGTTATGTCTGCAGCAATGCCGGTCCTAAAGACCTGGTCTTCTAACAATTCCGGCCTGAGTCGCTACGTAGGCACTGGAGGGCGGGGGACTGCCCAACATGAACCCACCAGTAAGGGTTTATGGTCTGAGATCGTTCTGGTCAAGTATTCTGTCACACTTGTCGACTCATGGACATCAGGGGAACAGCAAAAGGTATCCAACCTTACATGTAGGTCATACATCTGGGAGTAAAAGGAATAATCCTTGTCGATTAAGTGGTGAGTGCTCCAGGTGTCTGTCTGTCTGTCAGTCCCCATTCTTGTTGCTGTTCCCAGAATGCCTTAGTGGTGCATCGAATTGGGGACTCCTGGGGGGTGGGGAGGAGCGACCTATCTAAGGTTGTATCGGAAATACACCTAAAGTCCTTGCCTAGTAAAACGGATCCGATAAAATGGGAGGCCAGACATTCAGAAAGAGTCCTCAAAAATCCAGGTTGATCAACATTAGGACCATAAATGCTCCCCATCACTATGTCTCACCCATCTATCCTCCTTGCTATCAGCACATATCTCCCCAAGGGATCTATTACAGATTCAACGTGCTGGAAAGGTATTTCAAACTTGATCCAGATAAGGATCCCTCTTGCATACGCAGAATAAGTAGTATAATAAACTAGTCCTCTCTATTTACGTTGCAGGGCTCTTCCCTCTTTGTCATCTAAACGTGTCTCTATTAATAGGGCTATATGAATCCCTCATCTAGTGAGGTAAGACAATACCTTATGTCACTTACTCAGTGAGTGCATCCCCCTAATATTCCATGTGAGTACTTTAATAACAGAGGGATCATCCATTAAAGAAAGAAATAACTGGGTGTGGGCACCGCAGGGTGCTCGCTTTCTTCTCCATTTGGAGTTTCTCCCACAATGTCACCAGTGAGTTCAGGTATGTGTGGCAGTAGACAACCCCCAACGTAACTGAGTTAAACTTTACCCAACTCCCACACACCAGGGCATACAGTGTGAGCCACACACCCAAACAGTCAACCGTAAAATGCTCAACCATGTTTGTGCCCTCTAACCCTTGGGCTACGTTCAGAGGAGGGTCGGTAACTTTGTCTCCTCTCAGGCCCGGGCTCTGCGTTCTCCAGGCTCCCACCCGAGTCCCAATGTTACACATTTAGAATGAAATATCATAAGCCGTGCCATAAGGGACCTCTGGCTTGCTATTGTAGGATCAAGTTTGTCGGCAGTGGGGTATTATCGGAGTTGCAATGTTCATGTTAGTGTCTATTTCAGTGACGGATCCAGGGTTAAATAATATAATCTGCAGTTCTTGGGGTGACCCCCGGTAGGATCTCGCTGGCTGGTGTTAATGTTATTGAATCTCTGTCCGAGTCTGTTCCATCATCACTCACTTCCCTAAACAGGGATCTGGGGTCAGGGGATGATCCCCCCCCCCCCCAAGGATGCCACCGCTTTTACGGCCACCTGTTGACCTCTCTGTACTTCCTGTGCCATGGGTGACCCAGATGGCATCGCCTGATCTCGTCTTCATGAGCGAGGGCAGCGCTTTCTCTTCTCTGGACGAGGTGGTCTGCTCGGGTCGAATTGTCCCTCTGCCCAGTCCCAGGTCAAAAATTGTGTTCCCGTCAGCAGGGAAGTGCATTGAATATATTATTCCTGCATCTCTCATTTTTTTTCTCTCACAGAAGTAAAGGCCACTCTCTGATGTTGCACTTCCCTGGTGAAATCAGGAAATATGGAAACTTTGTTTTCCACCATGATGTCGCCACCAATCCGAGCACGCTGCAGTATGTGGTCTCTGTCTTTGAAATGAAGCAACCGTGCCACCACTGGTCTATGAGGGGCACCCGGGGTTCTCTGTCGAGTAGGGACCCCATGTGCTCGTTCCAAAGCAAAGAAGGGAGAGAGACCCTCCGGAGATACCTCCTTTTTAAACCATTCCTACAGATATCGCGCCATGTTGGACCCCTCAGTTTTCTCAGGGAGATCTACCACTCTGATGTTGTTGTGGCGTGCTCTGTTTTCTGCATCCTCTGCTCTGTTCTCAAGGGCATGCAGCCTAGATTCCATAGAGTCCATTCGCCCTCCTACTGCCGCCACCAAAGGTAGCACCTCAGAGATTTCCCTCTCAGTCCCGGTGACTCTGATAGAAGTAGGTGGTCATCACGCAACAGTCCCAGGTAAATACTAAGCGTGTCAATCTTGACCTCTAGAGCTTCCCTTGATGCTGCTATTGCCTGCAAGACATCTTGAAGTGTGGGGGTAGAGGGAGTTATCTCCGAGGGCTCAGCTAAGGTTTGCTCTGTCCGCTTGCCAGTCCCCAGGCACTGAGATCCTCCTAGTTCCCCATCTCTCTTTTTCAGAGCTTTACCCATGACTTAGTTTTGTGGAGTAGTCCTTGAATATTATTTTTCTTCTGCTGTCGATCTCATCGGATGCTTTGGGGGGACGCCACTATTCGATCACCATGTAAAACTCCTAGTAGTCCCGCTTCCACCGCCGCTTCTCTCCGGGCTATCTAGGTTTCGGGAATCGTTTGTGTCGGGTTCATCATGAGGGTCCAGCATATTCACACTGTTCTACATTTCACTACCTGGGTTTCCCTTTTTCTTCAATGAGTATCCCATAGTTTGGTAATGTTCTCTACAATAGGTACCACTTTCGTAGGAGTGAGGTCTCACAGCTTCAGTCAATGGTATGCACATCAGTCTCGACCACCTCAAGTAGTCACCTTCAGTTTCCGTGTAATGGATATTTTTTGTGGCTGTCCACCCCATTGGATGGAATATCTAAATGCACTGTAGTAGGTGTCTCTTTTCCCCTAAGGCAATCGCCAGTATACCCCTCGCTCTTTGAATTGTATGTGAGCTTGTCTGAGCCTTCTCCCCCTTGTTTCTAACCAGTCTCTTTCTTATGCCCGCTCACAGATCCATACGGGTATTTTTTCCAGGGGCCCCCTGGGAAGCGAGGGCCACATAATCTACCTCGTGTTCATCCTACGCTCTAGGGGGTTCCCCCGGTAGTAAGCTGTTGCTGGCCCTCACCAAGGGCCCCTGCTACAATAGCGGGTGCACAACGTGTGATCCAATATGTGTAAAGTGTGCAGCAACTCAGTTTATATGGTTGGAGCCGGCAGAGGGTTAACCTCCGTCATCGATTCCATTACTGTGCCGACTGGCTACAACCTCTCTGGCTCTTTAAGGCCTCCGCTCGGCTGTAGGTCTGTTGTCAGCGCACCAGGCCCCACAACCAAAATATTCATGTTCTTGCCAGCCGCCAGTCATCCCTCCAACGCAGCCGGCACTGTAGGGGCCCCCACCCTACAGGTACAGCGTCCAGGGAATCTCAGGAGGGGTGGGGGGGGGGGGGGTCTCCACTCGCTGCCGCTCTAGTGTTTGGGTACTGGTCTCTGGTGCACTCACTCCTGGGGTGTCTCTCGGTGTACGTCACTCCTCACCCTTGTCTTTTGCGGTGGGGGTGCTCCTGATTTACCCCGAGGCAGCTCCGGCTGCAGATTAGGTCTCCTCTGATCGGCTGCCTTCTTTCTTTTCCCGTTTAATTCATGCCCTGCTTCCGACGACAGTGCAGACACGGCCACCATTTTTCAGCGGTGCGGTTCCACAGCGGAGTCTATGTTCCTGCAATGCTTAGGCGGTCTCCGGGGCCAGTTCTCCTTCCCCAGAGATCTGCTTGGTCTCCAGTGCACGAGACCGGCACATCCCTGTGGCCTCAGCGGCAGGATAGGGGTCGGGTGGGGCCAGGCACACCGGAGCTCCAGAGTTCGCCGCCTTAGTCCATGTGCAGCCAAGCCATGACCCCCGTCTGAGGAATTATTAAATGAGTATAAAAAAATAACTGCAAAGTCTCCTTGAACCTCCATAATGGCTGACAAGACCCGATGTTGGCACTGTTGACTTCCACTATTCAGTTTTCCTCCAGAATGGGTTAATGGAGGTGGGCAGCCCATACATTCGGTGCACACAAATAGTAATTAATTTGACAGCCACCTCCATTTTGTGAGCCTCAGCATCTTCCCTGTGTCCTAATACAGCCCAGTGTTCAAGGATTGCTAAAAGACCCAGGTAAGTAGCCCCCAGACTTTTCTGGGTAAATAGTATTATTTGTTCAAAAGTGTTTTTTTCAGCTACCCATGCCCGTTATACTGTGGACTCTCTGTGTTTCAGGCAGCTTGACCTTTTAAAGTGGTGTTTTTTTTCTTTTTAAATTTCTTTTAGCCGTAACTGTGTGAATTACCTTTCTAGTTTGTGGCACATGACTTCATAACCCCCCTTCTTTTCTAAGTAAAAAGGCTACATACATCTTGCAAAGTGTGTTTTAGGAGACTGCTTAATCTGTTTCTGTGATTTAAATTGTGTTTAGAAACTGTCTGCTCCCCCTGTTTTTTGCCTTTAAAAAGCCACTTGTCTGAGCGCGCGACAAGCAGTATTCCAGTGTTTGTTTTTAAACAATCTCTCCCTTACCTGGAAAGTAGACTCTGCTAGCTTGGAAGTGTGGATTCAGCCGGTCTGTATCCAAGGAGATTCTGAATAGAGCAGCAGCAGCTGCCTCCTCCCTGGCCACAGGGACTGGACTTCAGTTAACTTGCTCCTTATATAAGTTCCTATTGGTTGTTGCATATTTTGTTGTGATAGGTTGTTGGGAGCTTGTCTTTCCATTGGTTGCTGGCTCCAGGGCTGGGGCTGTGATTGGTGGATAGGGCTGAGATTCTAATTGGCTGTTGGTTCTAGGGCTGTGATTGGTGGATAGGGCTGGGAATCTGATTGGTTGCTGGTTCTAGGGCTGGGGCTGTGATTGGTGGTCAGGATTAGTGGTATGAATGGTGATTAGGGCTGGGTCTCTCATTAGTTGTTTGAATCAGGGTTACAAATTGGATTGGTTAGGACCAGGTTCCTATTGGCCAGTAGGGCTATTTAAGCCTAGGGCTCAGTCTCAGCCCAGGCGTCTCCGCCCTGGCGTCGAGGCAAAGGGCGGAGAGGACAAGGGCTGTTGCCTTTTTGAGCCTGGTAGGGACTAGGGATTAGGGCCAGAAATGCTGCCCAATTCTCAATTGACCAGAAATGATTTCAGTCCCTACACATCCGTCAACATGAAAACACATTATCAGCAAAGACATCCAACTCATGCATCACAAACTGACCGCAGACAGATTGTAATGTCCCATCACCCTACACATTATACAACACATATACACATATCCTCCACAACTACAACAAACACCTGCATTCTCACAACAAACACTACTCTGTCCACTCCCACTAACACAACCTGCCATCACCCACACAACACAAAACCACACTATACATTTCTCTCAGCCTTTCAGATACACACTCCCTGTTCATACTAACCAACAACACTATCCTCTGTTTGCTCCACACAGACCACCTTTCATCATATCAATGCCCAAACCCAGCCTTCCAACACACCATCTACAAACACCTTTCCCCTCTCTTCACCAATTACACACAACCATACAATCCCCACACTTCACACCACCACACATATTACCTCTTCCAGTCATCACAACTAACAATAACTCCCCTGACACACATCCATCGCCTCTTACACACCTCGTACATTTATCTCCAAAACACATCAACACCCCCTCTAACACTCTAATTCCACTCACCAGCACTATCTCACATACAAATCCCTCACCAAAAACGACGACGACATCAATATCCCCTCACTATACCACAAAAACAATGCAGACCACACACATCAGCACATCAAATCAACGCAAACTTTCATTATACTTATCGTCACACCCACTCCCACCCTCGGGACTACAGAAAGAATACAAGTCCTGTCCTATCTTTAACCCTACTTTCTCACTCTTCACAAACACCTACCACAAGCACCCCAACCCAGCAACTTTCATTCACTCGCCTCTCCTCTATTGCACAATTTAGAGCCTTACATCATGATCCATATGCTCCTCCACCACCCCTAACCCATACCCCATCCACACTAAACAGGCGCAAACAAAATACACAACATTACACTCTTAACAACCTCGCATCCCCTTGTCTATTACATAATAAGACTACCCTACAAAAAACAGTACACTCTTCATGCCTCTCACAGCCACCAAGTCCACCACCCACACACACAGACCCAACAAAATGCCTCCTTAACCTGCTGGAAGAGGAACACTATATTGAAAAGCAAGACTATTGTGAGCCTCACACAGTTATCACAACACTCCTGCTTCAAGCTCATATTAAACTACTTACCCTTCTCCTAAACAAAACAACACTACCACTAACACACCTTTTCTAAACTGCCAGCTCATAAATGCTCGATCACTCTAAAAAAACAAGCACCACATCTACGACCTGCTCACAGACACACAACCTGACTTACTATTCATAATTGAATCTTGGTTGGGAGATGACATGGCCCCAGTGTTACACGAAGCCCCCTCCGGGCTATCAAACCATCACACAAAACCCTATAGGCAAGAGAGGAGGTGGACTAGCTATTATATTCAAACATGCAATAAACCTCAGTAAAACACAACATTTCCATACAAGGTTGTGAAGCCCTCCTTACCAGATGCCACCCTACTCCAACTTCCTCCTGTAACTTTCTTCTCCTTTACAGACCTCCAACTAACAACTCCACATTCCCAGATGCTTTTTTAGATACATGCTCAAACCTTATTACACTATACTCCAACCTATGCATTCTTGGGGATCTAAACATTTGGTTTTGACAAACCAAATATGCCCCATCCAAAAGCTATCACCACTGGCCTAGTCGCATTGACCTACATCAGATTGTACACAGTCCCACACACATCGCTAGACACATCCTAGATGTACTTTTTGCTAAGCCTGAACTAGTTACCGTTCATAGCATCACGCCAGTCACTTGGTCAGACGACCATTTGATAACTTTCCAACATAAAACTCCACAAATCAACACACCACACAACTACTTACATACTTGCACCTGTCGACCATGGAGCAAACTCATTTTTGATGACTTAGAAACACAACTAACAGCCAACACAGATCAAGATACAATTAATTCTGTTCCAAAACTTTGAGTGGCTACAGGAAGCTTTTGATATCCTAATACCACTCAGAAAAACTAAACACGACAAAAGAAAACCAACATCTTGGAGAAACACAGAACTTGAAAAGATAAAGCAACAAATCAGAAAGTTGCAGCGGACCAGGCTCAAAACAAACAACAGTCAAGACAAACTGCAGCTACACAAACTTAACAGAATATACAAATCATCAATCAAAAAAGCTGGAAAAAAAAGGTACTACTCAGACAGAAATCAAAATGCTAAATCTACAACCAAGGATTTTTTTTAAATTCTCAATGAATTTCGAAAACCTACATGCATAGAAGGAAGTCATCCCACTACTCAAGATTTCACAAACAAATTGGCAACTCACTACACAACCAAGGCAGACACATTGGACTCCTATTTAAAACAGAAGAAAACCATCAGCACCAACCCCTTTCCTAAAATACCCTCTAAGAATAAACCAACCAACCCAGCCTCTACAGTCCTTCCAAAAAATATCCCAAGGTGAATTTATGGATTTGGTCAAAGCAAGCAGGCCTTCCGGTTGCCCTTCTGACTCTGGTCCACCACAAATCTTCAAAAACATTCTTTTATCTACTTCTGCTGCCACGCCTGTAACAAGAATCATTAACAACTCTTTAACTACAGGAACTTTTCCTGTAGACCTGAAAAAGGCATACATACGACCGTTATTAAAGAAAACAAACCTAGATCCAACAACTACAGACCTAACACAAATGGACCTTTCCTGGGCAAATTGATAGAAAGAGCAGCATTTGCCCAGATGTCCCAGTTCATTGAAGACAATTCTGTACTTTCAGACTTCCAAACTGGATTCCGCCCAGGAAGAGGCACTGAATCGGTACTCATAGCAATCTGGGATGATCTTAAAAACACAGTCGACCGCAATGGAGTTGCTGCACTACTTCTCTTGGACCTCTCAGCTGCCTTTGATAAGGTTGACCATGACAACCTAATTCAAAGTTTCTCGCGAAGACGGCATACAAGGGACTGCTCTTGACTGGATTACTTCCTATCTTCAAAAAAGATCTAATATTATCTACTCGCCCTCCTTCTCGTCCAAACCCTACCTCACAAAAGCAGGGGTCCCCAAAGGATCAATCATCTCACCTTTGCTTTTCAACATCTACATGATATCATTACCAGAACTGATCAATGATTTCCATCTCACATGCTACAACTATGCCGGTGACACACAAATACTGCTTAAATTAGAATGACCCAAAAACATTGAAAACCCAGAAATCTTCAGTTGCCTCAGAGCCGTTGATCAGTGGATGACCTGGAGCCATTTCAAACTAAATACCTCCAAAACAGAAATACTCATATGTGGTGACTGGAAAAGTTATGACCCTCTGGGCGTCTGGCCTGAAGATCTCGGACCAACTCCTCAATTATCCAAGGAAGTTAAAAATCTTGGAATCACCATGGATTCCAAGGTAACTATGAATGCCCAAGTGGACAAATTAGCACAAACAAGCTTCAACACCTTGAAGACTCGACGACGCATCTTACCCCACCTTGGATTTCCACACAAGGTGCAAGCTACTATCTCGCTTGTACTATCCGAACTGGATTATGCCAATGGCCTCTACCATGGATCATCTCTATCTATTATGAAAAAACTACAACGTATTCAGAACTCCACAGCCAGGCTACTATTACATGTAAAGCTGCAAGCCCACATCTCCCTGCCTTGAGAGCACTACACTGGTTACCCGTTGCCAGAAGATGCACTTTCAAGCTGCTTTGTATCACCCACAAAGCTATACATGGAACCGGACCACTTTTTATCAGAAACAAAATAACCAAATACATCCAACAAAGAAACCTCCACTCAAGATTGGCACCCCGGCTTAGAACACCACCATGCAAGAAAAAGACTATAGGTGGTACATCCTTCTCCGTTCAAGCAGCCAAACTATGGAATTCATTACCCCCAACTATAAGAGCCACAGATAACTTTCTTGTCTTCAGAAAACTACTCAAGAGTTGGCTCTTTCCTTCATAACCACCATATTCAAACAACTATGGACTGCAGATGCCTATATATTTTTTTCTGATTATGTGTATATTTCTAGTTATGTATAGTTCTTTAGAAAATATGTATCGCTACTATGTCATAACAATAAAATACACACACACTCTTTAAACCTGTTTAACTAAGTATATTTACCCATGGTTCTAAATATGTATTGTATGTACATATATGTGTGTGTATTCATGTACGTGTGTGTGTGTGTATATATATATATATGTGTGTGTGTATGTTGTTCTGTGCTTGGCATGTTCGTGGGTCATTGCATGGCTCCTAGGTGGGTTGTTATACTAGATATCTATGAATCCCTGCTCTCATCTTATCACACTTATCTACCCATCATCATATGCCTCTATCAATCTATCCTCCATTCACACTCTGACTCATCCCAAATCCATTCTACTTCTTTTATCTCCTAAATAACTCTGCCTAAGCTCTTTCCTCCGCTTCCACATCTAACTCACCAAACCTCACTCTACTAACATGACCTCCCAAACAACCCTAATAAATTTGCCCTCATTTATCCCACCCTGCTACTATGATCTCCCTAACCCTTCCACAGACTCTTCCGTCCTCCATCCCCCTTTACTCATCCCAAGCCTTTGGGATGAGTAAATGAGGGATATACACCCAAATGACACTTCTGGATTTCTTTCCTCCTCCACCCCTCCATTACTCCAGTCAATCTAACTAACAAACTCTCATATCCGCAGCGCAAATGAACTCATAATAATACTAAAACTGTACTCCTATTTCCCGATACTAATCCATCACTAATTCTTGTTGGGTTCCGGAGTAGCGTGCTACTCGCCGAAAAGCGATTCGACGCCTCGTCAGGGGTAGTAAGCGCTATATAACTACTATTAGAATACAATACAATTAATGCATGGTCTGGGATTTGTATAGTTACCTATGGTAATCAGATATTACTTTACGTTAAAAAAAACCTAATAAACTCACTGACCAAAACAAAGGTTAAAGAGACATTATAGTTAGGCATGATAAGAATATCTTACTTTACATTAAAAAAAAAAAAAACTCAGAAATTAATTGGAAAAAAAGCAAAAGTTAGTGACGTTCTAGTTAGTTGAAAATGTTGGTTTGAATGTAACACTTTAAACTGGAAAACACTGAAATTACCCAGTTATAGTTAATTCATGTAACCGTAACTCACGCCATTGCCATGCATTTTTATGACCTCACATATTTAGACAATTCATGACATGTTATGTGACGGTGTTGATAACATCACTGATAACATCTGAAATGACGTCATTGACTACAACAAAGTACATTACAGGGCATGAGTTATTGGCAGACGTTTTAAGGCAAGAGCAAAGTGTGCAATGCCGAGGCCCCCACATTTCAAGGGGCTTCCTGTTTATGGCAGGGGTGTAAGTTATAATCAGAGATTTTTTATGGCATTGGCAAAGTGGGCAATCTCCCAGGGCCCCTTCCTTTCAAGAGCTTCCTGGGAAAGTGAACCTTAACTCTATTTGACCTCTGCCTATTCTATTTTTCATTCTAACCTCTCTCACTGGCTGCCTAACTCTCCCTCTGACTATGCTATGTCATTGCCAAGATTTTTGGGGTCCCAAGCAAGATATACTTTACCTGGTTTTGTCAGGCCCTGTTAAAAATTAACATAATCTAGCATTGTTTGGCATAATGCGGGCTTGAATTAGCAGAAAATGTGTAATAGCATTTAAAGTTTTTCTAAACAGGGGACCCCAGAATGTTTTGGCCAGGGCATCCCAAAATTCCTAGGATAACACTGGTTATAGTTACTTGGCATACCTTTAACTGGTGACTGTCTTTTTAGTTTAAAATGTTAAGTGTAAACATTTTCACCTAACTGTAATGTCACTTTAACTTTTGGTTTGTCACTACATATATATGTACGTGTGTGTGTGTGTGTGTATATGTGTGTGTGTATATGTATATATATATATGTGAGACCACAAAAAGAGGGATAGAGGGGTGTTATGGTCCAGTGTATGTCCCCAGATAAAGCTATAAAAAGTATTGTGATACACTGTTCCAGGAGGAAAAAATGAAATGAAAACACACAAGAGGGTCCTCAATTGTAGGAGCAATTAACCTCACACATCCAAAGGATGTCATGCTTCATCATTGGTACAGCTCCTCGTCAGACCGGCGCTGCAATGTCTGACGGGCTCCACCCCAATTGGGGGGGCTCTTGGCCTGAGATCTTTTATGATGATGGTGCCATGCCCCAGAGTTGAGTGGGGGGAGGACAGAGTGTGTAGGAGATCAAAAAAGTGAAAGAGATAAAATTGGCTCTCACAACCCCCAATGGTTAAATACTTTATTGAGCCAGTTGGAAGGTAGGGACCAAGATTAAAAACGTGAAGTCAGACGAGTGAAGTAGAAACAATGATCAATCACTCTAATGAGATCTATGAATCAACGGGAGGTCGACCATTGGTCCACGTAGTCCTATGGAGCACTTTTCCCTAATGCGGGTGGGCTCTAGTTAGGAAACATATTTACCTGACTTATGTAAGTAATTTGATACCTGTTCTATATAGATCTGTGTAGTTACCTGTAATTACTGGTACTCCGATTTAGAAGACACATTAGTTCTGCTTGACTAGGAGATATAGCAAGTCAATTTTGGTCCTGACGAAGCATCAATGGACCCGTATGGGCCACTAGGATGCGAAACATGTTGACCGATGAAAAGGGTTGGTTCGCAAATTGTGTAAAAACCTCCCGTTGATTCATAGATCTCATTAGAGTGATTGATCATTGTTTCTACTTCACTCGTCTGACTTCACGTTTTTAATCTTGGTCCCTACCTTCCAACTGGCTCAATAAAGTATTTAACCATTGGGGGTTGTGAGAGCCAATTTTATCTCTTTCACTTTTTTGATCTCCTACACACTCTGTCCTCCCCCCACTCAACTCTGGGGCATGGCACCATCATCATAAAAGATCTCCGGCCAAGAGCCCCCCCAATTGGGGTGGAGCCCGTCAGACATTGCAGCGCCGGTCTGACGAGGAGCTGTACCAATGATGAAGCATGACATCCTTTGGATGTGTGAGGTTAATTGCTCCTACAATTGAGGACCCTCTTGTGTGTTTTCATTTCATTTTTTCCTCCTGGAACAGTGTATCACAATACTTTTTATATATATATGTGTTCGATGGCATGTGTAGCTGTAGATACACATTCTGTGCATATGTCTGCCATTTAGTGTTGGTCTCTGAGTGTTACAAGTTGTTTTTCTTCGAAGAAGTGTTTTCGAGTCACAGGATCGAGTGACTCCTACTCTTCGGCTCCATTGCGCATGGGCATCGACTCCATGTTAGATTGTTTTCTTTCCGCCATCGGGTTCGATGTGTTTCCTTTCGCTCCGATAGTTAGATTCGGAAAAGTTTGAAAACTCTTTATTTCTCGTCGGTATTGTTTTGATAGCGTTACACCTTCTATCGACACTTCGGTACCGTCGGGTGCCCAACTCGGGCCTCTTTGGGCCGAACGCGTGGAACCCTCATGGACCGGATTTCCATTCCGATTCTGTCCTAGGTGCCATGCTAAATTCCTTATACGGACCAACATCTCGTTTGTAATCTCTGCCTTTCCCCAAACCATCGGGAAGAAAATTGCGAGGCCTGCAGATCCTTCTGATCCAAGAAGACGCTCCGAGACATAAGAGCACAGAGACTCGAGATGGCATCCAAAAACACAGAACATCTCGACGTCGAAGAGGAAGAGATCATGTAGACCGCTGTCTCAGATCGAGGATCCGACTCCGAGCAGGAATCCGAGGCGGCCAGACCGGCCACAGCATGACAGCACGTGAGTACACCTGTCCCTGTCCCAGCCAAGCCGAAACATAAGGCCTTGGGGATGCCACTGCCTGAAGGCCATGGCTCGACCCGGAAAAAGACCTTCGGTGACCAACCCACATGTTCGGCACCGAAAAAGGCCACTCCTCCGAAGCCATCCGACTCGGGCCGATGCTCCGTCTCCGAGCAGAGCAAAAACCGCTCCTTCGAGTCGAAATCTCGAAAATAATTTTTGGAGCCGAGGCCATCCTCAACCCCAACTTTTTTCCTATTTAATACACTCTCCTCCACGCATGCAACATATCAGTCGCTTCCTATGCTCCCCGGCATGCTAAAACATGCTGACCAGATATTTAAGGAGCCAGTAAAAGCAAGGATAATTACTCCTAGAGTGGAGAAAAAATATAAGCCACCTCCTTCCGATCCTGTCTATATTACCCAACAGTTACCTCCAGACTCAGTAGTTGTAAGCGCTGCCAGGAAGAGAGCAAGTTCACAGTCGTCAGGTGATGCACCCCCACCACACAAAGAGAGTAGGAAGTTTGATGCTGCGGGGAAAAGGGTGGCATCTCAGGCAGCCAACCAGTGGAGAATAGCCAACTCTCAGGCATTGTTGGCTAGATATGACAGGGCCCACTGGGATGAGAATTAAGAGATAATCCAACATCTCCCCAAGGAACAGCAAAAAAAGGGCACAACAGATAGTAGAGGAAGGGCAAGCCGTCACTAATAATCAGATCAGGTCAGCCATAGACTCTGCAGATACAGCAGCCAGAACTATCAACACTGCTGTAACCATAAGGAGACATGCATGGCTTAGGTCTTCAGGTTTCAAGCCTGAAATCCAACAGGCAGTGCTCAATATGCCGTTCAACCAAAAAGATGAAAAAGGATTCAGACACCGCAAAAGCCATGGGTGCACTGTATACCACACAATCATAAACCCCAATTTAGAGGTGGATGTAGAGCCCAAACTGCTGAGGCATCCACCTCACAGCCAAAGTCGGCCTACCAACCTCAATACCATCAAGGTGGTTTTAAAAGCACTTATAGAGGCTAGTACCCCAGAGGCAGGGGAAAATATCAAAACAAGCCTCACAACAAACTAAGCAGTGACTTGTGCCATTCCTTCCCAATTCACACCTCACCTGTGGGGGGTAGACTGCAAAAGTTCCACAACAATTGGCTAAACATTACCACAGACAGCTGGGTATTATCAATTATCTGCAATGGCTATTGCATAAAATTGACACAAACTGCACCAAATATTCCACCAAAACCACACAAGCTGTCCACAGACCATATCACTCTGTTGCAAGAAGTCAAATCTCTGTTACTCAACCAGCAATAGAAGCTGTGCCACAAAATCAAATAGGGACGGGTGTTTACTCACTGTATTTCCTTATTCCTCCAAAAAGGATGGGACCTTAAGGCCAATATTAGAACTCGCAACCCTCAATCTTTACATCCTGTCAGAACACTTTCACATGGTGGCACTACAGGATGTTATCCCACTACTTCAGCAACACGATTTCATGGCACCATTAGACCTCAAAGATGCTTATTTTCACATACCCATCCATCCAGCGCACAGAAAATATCTCAGGTTTGTCATTCAAGGAAAGTATTATCAGTTCAAAGTGTTACCCTTCGGAATAGCAACAGCTCCCAGGGTATTCACAAAATGCCTGGCGGTTGTTGCAGCCTACCTAAGAAGACAACACATTCATGTCTTTGCACATCTAGATGATTGGTTAATAAAATCAAACAGTCATACACAGTGTCAAAACCATGCGCATTATGTAATACAAACCCTGCACACCCTAGGGTTCTCCATAAACTACCAAAAGTCACAACTACAACCTAGGCAAATTCAACAGCATTTAGGGGCAATACTAAATACTCAAAAAGCGCTTGCAAGCCCAAATCTGCAAAGAATACAAGCATTTCACAAATATATTGGCACAAATACAAACAGGGCAACAGTACACTGTCAAATTTGTGATGAAAGTATTGGGCATGTTGGCATCCTGTATTGCGATTGTTCCACATGCAAGACTAAACATGCGGCCCTTGCAACAGTGCCTTGCACAACAAGGGTCACAAGCACAGGGTCAACTTCAAGATCTAGTTTTGATAGACCGCTAAACATACATGTCCCTTCAGTGGTGGAATTCCACAAACCTAAACAAAGGGCGGCCATTTTAAGACCCTGTGCCTCAGACCATACTTACAACAGATGTATCAGTGATGGGCTGGGGAGGTCACCTCAACAATCACAATGTTCAAGGACAATAGGATGCCCAACACAAACAGCTACATATAAATCACTTCGAGATGTTAGCTGTCTTCCTAGCACTCAAAGCTTTTCAGCATCTCCTTATTCACAAAAATGTCTTGATCAAAACAGACAGCATGACCACTATGTATTATCTAAACAAACAAGGAGGGACACATTTGTCCCAACTCTCCCTCCTAACTCAAAACATTTGGAAATGGGCATTACACAACCAAATTCACCTGGTAGCACAGTACATTCAAGGGATACACAACCAATTAGCAGATGTTCTAAGCAGAAATAATCAACAAACACAGGAGTGGGAGATTCACCCTCAAGTACTTCAAAAATACTTTCATCAATGGGGAACCCCAGACCTAGATCTGTTCGCCACCAGTGAGAACGCAAAATGCCAAAACTTCACATCCAGATACCCACATCCCCTATCCAAGGGAAATTCTCTATGGATCAGTTGGTCAGGGATATTTGCTTACGCTTACACCACCTCTCCCACTCATTCCATTTCTAGTCAACAAACTGCGTCAAAACACGCTCAATCTGATACTCATAGCACCAACATGGGCACGTCAGCCGTTGTACACAACACTATTAGACCTGTCAGTAGTACCACACTCCAAACTCCCAAACAGACCAGATCTGTTGACACAAAACAAAGGGCAGATCGGGCATCCAAATCGCAACACACTCAATCTAGCTTTTTGCCTCCTGAGGTCATAGAATTTGGGTATCTACAACTACCAACTGAATGTATGGAAGTAATTAAGCAAGCAAGAAAACCCACTACCAGACAGTGCTATGCCAACAAATGGAAAATATTTGTATATCACTGTCAATCTAAACAAATTGCCCCTCTTTCAGCATCAATACAAGATATTGTATGCTATTTGCTTCATTTGCACAAATCAAATTTAGCTTTTTCTTCCATAAAAATACATCTTACTGCAATTTCCGCATATTTGCAAAATATACAGCACAGCTTTTTATTTAGAGTTCCTGTTATCAAAGCCTTCATGGAAGGTTTAAAAAGCATCATCCCACCTAGAACACCTCCAGTGCCTTTGTGGAATCTAAACATAGTACTTACGAGACTTCACCATTTGAACCTATGCACTCATGTCAAATGTAATTCTTAACATGGAAAGTTGCCTTCCTAGTCGCAATTACATCATTGTGAAGAGTTAGTGAAATTCAAGCTTTCACAGTTGAAGAACCATTCATACAAGTACATAAACATACAGTCGTTCCTCGAACTAACTCTAAATTTCTAACCAAAGTAGTATCACCCTTTCATATCAATCAAACAGTGGAACTACCGGTCTTCTTTCCACATCCAGATTCTGTGGCAGAGAGAGCCCTGCATACATTAGATATTAAAAGTGCTCTAATGTACTACATAGATAGAACAAATTCATTCAGGAAAACTAAACAGCTATTTGTAGCTTTTCAAAAACCTCATACTGGTAACCCCATTTCAAAACAAGGTTTAGCAAATAGTAAAATGCATCCAAACATGTTACCTTAAAGCTAAAAGACAACTCTTAGTTGCACCTAAAGCACATTGCACAATGAAAAAAGGGGCTACAATGGCCTTCTTAGGAAATATACCAATGGATGAAATATGTAAAGCAGCTACTTGGGCAACACCACATAGATTTACTAAACATTATTGTGTAGATGTTTTAGCAGCGCAGCAAGCCACAGTAGGTCAAGCTGTACTAAGAACATTATTTCAAACAACTTCAACTCTACAGGCTAACCACCGCTTTTATGGGAAGAATAACTGCTTTCTAGTCTATGCACAGCATGTGTATCTGCAGCTACACATGCCATTGTACGGAAAATGTCACTTACCCAGTGTTCCGCTGCAGATTCACATGCACCCTCCCACCTCCCCGGAAGCCTGTAGCCGTTTAAGTTAAACAAACACTTGTACATATATATATATATTCCATTTGCATGGACATCTCTTTTCTTTATACTCTATCACTCCTACCTTACCCTCTGCGGGAAAACAATTTAACATGGAGTCGATGCCCATGCGCAATGGAGCCGAAGAGGAGGAGTCACTCGATCTCGTGACTCGAAAACACTTCTTTGAAGAAAAACAACTTGTAACACTCCGAGCCCAGCACTAGATGCCAGATGTATGTACAGCATGTGAATCTGCAGTGGAACATGTCACGAACAGATGTACACTGGGTAAGTGACATTTTCCATATATGTGTGTGTGTGTATATATATATATGTATGTATATATGTATATATATATATACTTTTCTTTGATATCTAGGTTGTGTTCATTCATGAATGGAAATAAGTACTCCGGGGAGAAGGAAAGGAGAGACAGTGAGGAGCGGAACAAGTTAAATACAGAGCTAAAGATAAAATAATTTATTCAGAGGGCCAGGAGGCACCGCTAGAGAAGATGCAGGTAAAAAGGTTTTGCCCCATACTAATTACTCAGTGCTACTTTCCAGCTCTCTCTCCAGCCTGGCATGGAGTTTGGGTGGTGATACATCTTGTGATTAATCTCAGTCCAACAAACGTAAGTATTGTGCTATGAAGCAGCCTGAAACATGACAACTGAGCACCAGTGGTCTTAAATTGCAAGGCCACAGAGTACGAAAACACAAATTCTAAACCTAATCAAACATTAACAATGCTACTCGATCTGATTTATAACTGTGTGTGTGTTCAGTCACTGGTGAGTTTAGGCACATAATAAGTCATCATGCACTCATGTATCCATTCAGCGACTCATTATTGCTTTTGCCCACTTACCCATCCAGTATACACACACACAAAATAAACAAAAATATGCATGGTAAATTTAAAGACAAAAAGTAAAAAAAAACATCTGCCACTGCCTAACTGTGGCAAACATCTCATTGCTTTGCAGTGGTATTCTACATAATGTATTTTTGTTTCAAAGTTCCAACATGGCCCGGTAGGTTTAGGGGCAACATGTATGTTATCTTGGAGTGGTAAAACTGTAAACTGCGCAAATGTGATCTCAAGATAGTTGCTCAATAAACAGCACAGTGAGAGGCCTTCTTGGAATGGTATTGTGCATAATGTATTATACGGATCCCTGATGCCTAACGTAATGCATTAAATGAGAAAGCCATCATGGAATGGTAAAATAATGGTAACCTATGGGCAGAAACATTCCAAGAGGACTGCCCCGTTTAGAAGCAGTGACATGCAGGATGTGGCTTAGTGCAGATTAAATGAGTGGCAAGCAAGCTGCCCAGTAGTGCTGTCTGGAGAGCGCCAGGTTACTCTAAAAAACAAACAAGGAGAAGAAAGGGAATCTATAGAAGGAGAAAATGTGAAACTGAAAGTCTGACTGACCAACCCTTGCACTGATACTGGTTATCAGGGAAAGACAGAATAACCCTAAGCATCCCTTTATAAAAAAATCCAGGCTTTTCAGAATTGGCACAGTCAGCAGGAGGTGCTCCGAAAGCTTAATAAGGCACTGGACTGGTCCGCCAGAAGAATATCTGTCAGGTACACTATGAGGCAAATTTCCCTCGCTCTGAGATGTTCCACCACTTTCTGAGCACCTTTGTGCAGCACTATGGTGCTGAGGATAGGCCAAATTGAAATGTTCTGAATTCAAAGGTGTCTGCAAATTAACTGAAGGTATCTGAGGTGGAGTGGAAATATAGGAATGGTAAATTAGGTGTCCTTCAGGTCCACGCAGACCATCTAGCACTGGGGCTTCAAAATATCCCTGAGGGAAGCGTATTTCCTCCATCTTTAAGTGGCGATATACCAGCCACTCACTGATCTCCTTCAGCATTATGATGGGGCCCTGACCTGTGTACCTCTTCTCTACCAGGGAAAGATTACACACAAACCCTCCGGGGTATCTTGTAGTGATGTCTATCTTTCTACATGTGCAGGATCCTCTTCCGATGTCCAGTTTCTCATTATGTCACTTTTAACAGTGAGGAAATCCATCCCTGCCATGGTGATTATAGAATATGAGCAATCCCCATCTCCCATTGTTTTTACAAAACACATTTTTAGGGACATATTGACACTTGGGCCCAAGACCCAGGATTAAGTTGTGCCAACTCTTCACCAAAAGATAAAACTCACTGGGCATTTCCAAATGACTTGGAACCATTCTCCCTATTGCTCGTCACATAGTGAACATGCAGGCAAGTCAACAAAGCCCATTATCCACAGTTTGCTTGGAGATCAAATCTGTGGAGAAATGTAACCTGGATTAGGTACTGCTAGTACAACTTCAAATAGGGGCAATTTGCCTCAGCCCACACCTCGTCCTCCAGTATCTTGGTCCAAGGTTCACTGAAAATGCACTAA
Organism: Pleurodeles waltl; assembly: GCF_031143425.1. Taxonomy (NCBI): domain Eukaryota; kingdom Metazoa; phylum Chordata; class Amphibia; order Caudata; family Salamandridae; genus Pleurodeles; species Pleurodeles waltl. The sequence goes on along the minus strand of NC_090451.1, from coordinate 702,531,238 downwards.
ATCAGTCACAGGTATTTAGTGTCAAGGAATGGTTTATTTGGGATATGTTATGTTTGCCAACATCTTTACAGTAAACTTGGCCTCTAGTGGATTAAAGTCTGGATTTGATATAAACTCCTCTTTATAGTATTCTAGTGCATTTCTTATTTGTAGGAATCTAAATTATTGAGAATGATGCAACCTATATAACAGTGAGACAATTTTGAATGATATAAGTTGGTCCAATCTCCAGACATCTCCAAGACTAGTGATTCCAGTAAGATTAATTAATCCGCCAATCAATCATGAATTATAAACGCCAGCTAATCACCCGATAGGGTTTCCAGGCGCTTGCCTGGATCCCACTGTTGGAATTCCTTCGGCGTTTCAGTCTTAACAGTTTTTGGTAGGTCTCTTGTAGACAGTAATTAAAGGACCTAGTGAGAAGTGGGGGGTGGGTGAAGGGCAAGGCAATGCAATATTAAAGATATGTGTTCGAACTAGCATCTTTCTGACCCCACAGATATGTGAATATATAGGTACTGTGTTGGGAATGGCCCTTTCTGCAGGGTCATCCCCAAACCTTTTGCCTTATTCCACCTTTTTTTTCTGAATAATTTTTGCAGACTTTTAGGATTATGGGCACTTTATACCTGCTGACCAGTGCTCAGGTGCAGGTACTCTGTACTCTAAACATAGTAACATTGCCTTTCCACAACTGGCATATTTAATTTATTTGTAAGTCCCTAGTAAAGTGCCCGATATGTGCCCAGGGGATTAAATTAAATGCTACTAGTGGGCCTGCGGCATTGATTGGTCCACCCACTACAGTAGCTCTTCAAACATGTCTCAGGTCTGCTGCTCTAGAGCCTGCGTGTGCAGTTTAACTGCCATTTCGACCCAGGAAGTGCACCCACTTTCCATGCCCAAGCCTTCCTGTTTTTTACATGTAAGTCACTCCTAAAATAGTCCCTATGTAGCTGCAAGGGCAGGGCGCAGTATATTTAAAAAGTTAGACATGCACCTGAAGAACTCTTAAATTAGTTTTTTCACTATTGCAAGGCCTAGCTCTCCTATTGGATTACATTGGGATTGCCTTAAAACATGTTTTAAGTGTAAATTCCAAATGGAGAAATATATAAATATGGTATTTGTAGTCCCTGGACTCACAATTTAAAATCACAACTTGTGGTGAAACCGATTTTTAAATGAGTCTTAAAATGAACACACGAACAGCGCACCAGGATTTAAGGTTCTGTGTTCAGCGGGCCCAAGGGAGTTTGTGTGCCCGGCCCACACTCCATCTCGGTCAGCCTGAATTCGTGACTTTGCCCCAGCAGAGAGCATCAAGATAACCACCATTGGCGCTTTTCGCTTCTATGCACAATTTTCACCTAAATCTTTAAAATTGATATCTCAGGATCTACTGGTTCGATTTTTGAAATTCTGGTCTTGTTTTACTCAGATAAACATTCTCTATGGAGTCTCTTTTGTTGTCTTTTTACTATGTTACTGTATTTAAAGTATTGTATAAATACTTCACACATTGCCTTTAAAGTTAAGCTTGACTACTCTATGCTAAGCTACCAGAAGGTAAGCACAAGTTTATTTAGGTTGTGTATCTGACTTACCCGGACTAGGATTGTGGTCCCTACTTGGACAGGATACGTACCTCTGCCAACTAGAGACTCCATTTCTAACACACAGACTTTAGTAATGAATTTGCTTATGCACATAGAGGTTCTGAAGCTTTTTCAGTTTGCCCATAAGTGAACATAAGATATGTGGGTAAAAAGTCACAAGGTTCAGATGAAACGCATCAGAACATATCTTTAATAGCATCTCCTTGAGTGTAAACACCAGTGGTAGTTTGTCAATATGCAATGAAAAATATGATGAAACCCTAAAGTTGGAAAAAATCTCACTGAGCTCGATGTCTGTTGTGGCACTTAACTTGTAATACCAGTAGGCCATGGTGATCTGTTGTTTCTGAATGTTAGTTGGTGGGGCTAGAGTAGAAAATGTTACCGTCATTGAAAGACTCTTTTAATGGCAGTGAACCCCTTTTTACAGACTGAATAATTCGTATATACATGAGTTAACTCATAGGAAAAGATTGATACTGGATATCCTTCATTTTCTGTAGCAGAACAGTCCGAGTCACTCAATTTGAGCCATCGAGCTCACCCACAAACGGTTTCATGATGTTGGACTGTAAGAGGGCCAGTGCTTTTGTGAGCCTTTTCTTTATAATAGAAAACTCATAAGAAGCTTCAGTGGGCCAACAGCAATGTTTTTTTCAAGGGCTCAGTAATCGGATTCATTATAGGTTGAACATTTTTTTATTTGTTTGTAGTAATTGGCTAGCCCAATCACATAATTGAGTTCCTTTCACTGTGTTTGTAGTTTTCAAGTATGATAGTTTTCATCTTTGAGTCTTCCCATGTCAATCCAGCAGCAAAAGAACTTCACCAAGATACTCAATCAGGTCATGTCAAAAGAACAATTATCTGATTTAGCCAGATGATCAATATATTGGTTGAGGACATTTGACTTCCAGAACGGCTGTTTTGCTTTTCTTGGTTTGAATGCAGTGAAACTATCAATCATTCTGAAAAATTAGAGTAACTAGAAGGTGGCTGGTCTTGTCGTTCTCACCAACTCATCCTTTACGTCTTCTTTTAGACATTATTTAGATAATCTACTATTCTGTCTATTGATCTGTCTTTTGGGTTAGGGCCTTATGTTGGCTATGTGTGTTTGCAGGTCCAAAGAACCCTAATTCACCTGCAACAGTTCATATTGGGTGGACTGCATCATCCGATTTAGCAAATGTTGTTTAAAGGCTAAAACAAATTATCCAACAATGGACTGCCTTGTGTAACAAGTAGTGTTGCCCAAGGTAAGGCACCTACAGTTGAATAAATAATGAAACCTACAATAGTTTCTCAAGCTGAGGCTTAAGTATGAAGAATAAAGATGGACTGAACAGTGTGTCTAAAAGCTCTCTGCATTTGCCAGTATTATTGTCAAATGATTATTTTGCCAACCCGACCCTTGTTGCAATGTAGCCAAGGGTTGTCAAAGTGCAGCATTTTGGGTAGTTAGGACCTGGATGTACGTAGTTACAGCAGTAACTGTAGCCAAAGGTACTGAACTTGACCCAAAGGTTGATCTAGTGGACCAAGATATTTGCTTTGCAATCTTTCAATAGCGGTTCTTTGTTGCAAATAAACCAAAAGTGTTGTCTTATGAGATAGAGACTTCCCCTCTAATCAATGACCATTATTTCATGGGTGACCTCCGATTTCTTGAGCAGTTGGTACAAGAAGATACAACTGGAGAAAACTCCAGTTCCCTAGAGGGGGGGGGGGGGGGAACAAAGCAAGAAAAACCTGAGGGGGAAACATGCAACATTGAAGAAGCAGGTTGCAGGTACAAGAGCTGGAAACAACTGGTAAGACAACTGGAGAAACCAGAACAAGCAACCTTCTAAGAGTGTTTTTGCTATGCACTGATCCTCATGCAGGGCCCGCTTAAATGGGAAGAGGACTTGACCTGGAAGTATTAATATAGGATTTAATCCCCAGATGTGTTGAATTGTGAAGTTAAGAAAGACATGGAGAAACAGGTGAGTAATTCAACATGAATCCCCAATATGGACTTATTTTAATATATTTTCAGAGTAAGGACCTGCAACAATCAGTCCACCATGGTAGGTATTCTGCAATGGAGAAGGACGCCAAAGTGGGCTGGAAGTTTTAAAAGGAAAAAAAAAACCTACTGACTATGGTATCCACTGCCCTAGACTGCTCTGTTCATGCGAACACCCCTCACTCAGGAAGAACACACTTAAATCGGCAGCTCACCTGGCAGAAATGCCGGCATGGTGTAGAGTGGCATACAAATACCTAGCCCAGATCAAAAGACATAGCACAGTGGTTAGACAAAACTGGAGAAGTACACCAGGAGGTAAGAGAACCAGTGTGAGGGCTAACTGCAAGGCAAGAAACCTGGGTCCTAAAGCGCAAACCTTAGCATGCATTTCTATATAACTAATTAGGGACATTAAAAAGCTCCAATATTATGAGTTGAGTGTCAAAGGTAATAGCAAGAAAGAACCAATAATGACAAAGGTAAGCACATTTCAGGACTTCAGATGTAGTTGTCAACAGCACTGAATCAGCCTTTCTTGTAGCGATGCCAACAATAGTCCAACATTTTGCCCTTTTTAATCACAATACTTTGATGGTCTGCAAAGATATTTCGAATTTCCTCGTGCTACTGATTTTTGTAAAGCTTTTAGGGGTTTAGGAACTCATTTCGGCTCCAGGAAACATAGATAAGCTAGGTTATAGGAGTTACGGGATTATGATAGCTATTTGTCTAAGTATGTAATGCCTTTCCAGGCTTGTCTGCACTCTAGAACGTTGATTTTTCATTCTGCTCAGTAGTAAATATTGTTGTGTCTCAAGTGATTTTCTCACTTAAGCTCCCGATAGCAGGACCCAGCAGATTTAATTATATTGAACACAGTTTAGATTACAAAAGCTTGGTTCGCCTGAGAGTGGCCCAAATCCTGAGCTGTTACTCGAGAAGTATTTAAGATTAATTTAGTGGTTGTATGATAAATAGAGTTTATTTTCCTTACACAGCAGTTGTAGTGGCACTAATTGTGGGAGGCTGTCGGGTAGAAGTGGCGGGCTTTATGGAGTAAAATTGGCTGGTTCGATGCAGAGATCTGCCAGCAACAACAACTTGGAATGTCGTGGGGAAATTAGATCCAGAATTCACTTATTACCCAGTTAGAATAGTTGGTACTAATCCAGAAACTAAACAAGTCCCAATGATATAACAAATCCGAAGTCCATTGGGTTAAATGTTAACTTTTGTTAGTTTTCAAAAAACATGACTGCGGTCTGGCAGCGAGTAGCTAAAGATTTGATGGGGCCGTTAGATGACAGTCTTGCAACCATTGTCACCTAGGAACAGTGACAGTCTTACCTCTCTAATTTAATGGGAGAGAGTACATGACAACTGAAGACGTGTGTGAATGTTCCTGAATATCTGCCGAGGTGTGTAGAATTCCAGTGTACAATCCTGCTGTGAGGCATTCTCAGTTTTCTAGTCCCGGAGGTCAGCTAAGTTTAGCTATGATTCGGTACAGTTTGATTTAGTCTTTAGACAACTACTTTGGACTGAACTAGCTAAAATACGTTCCTCCCTCCCCTTCATTGTTAGTAAAAGCAATTAAGTTGCTCCAAACTGCTATATGGATTTCTTTGAGGTGCACTGATAGCATAAGGTTAGCAGGTCACTGGGTAAAGTCCCATTATTGCATGGAGTTATAATGTGTGCATAAGTGATCATTTGCTCTGTAATCTTCATTCAGAAAGCTTGGATTGTAAACTGTGGATCTTAATATTCATCCTCCATGTTAAGGGATTATGCCAATATTAGCATTGCGCTGTGCAGATTTTATAAGGAGCCATATTTGAATAATGGTAGTTTGCGCGAGGTAGATAAAGTACACATAGTTAGGTTTGCAGTGGGATCATCACTTAATTGATACAAGAAATAAGGTAAAGCTTCAGTTATGTGGATTGATCACATTCACAGAAATTCAGAGTGACTTCTCATTTGCCCATTGAATTTGACATACATGGTGATACTTATTGCACTAATATGAGTCCTCGATGTGGTGATCGGGGGTAAATATGATTTTGATCTATTTGAAGGAACCAAATGAAAGGAAACATCGGGCATAAGGAAAGGTATGCCCATACAGGCTCTTCAGCTTGAGTTCGAAAAAACAGGAAGTTATTAATTCCACCTTCACTGCTGCTCTGGTCCACAGAGAGTGGAAAGGCAAGGTTTCTTCGTTCCCTCTCCCAAAAAAAAAAACTTCTCTAAACAATAGCTTACTGAACAACTACCACCCTATCTCTTTACTGCTATTTCTCTCCAAACTTGCAGAAAGGTAGGCTAACACTTAATTCTTCTCCTTTCATTCTATCAGTGATTTCTTGAATTGTTGCCCAGTGGGTATCGGATCACGCATAGCACTGAAGTGGCTCACATAGTAGTGCAAAATGAAATTCATATGATTCTCTTTCACGGAGGAGTTTCCTACTTATCCTGTTTGAGTTGTCTGCTACTTTTGATACTACATCTAGGCCGACTCTACAAGACAGGCATGAAACATGGAGCTCTTGGTAGTATTACCTCCTTTCCTATTTAGAAGCAGCTAAAAAGTAATCAACTACCATATCTGGTCTATGAATAAATATGTCTTGTGGAGTCCCTCAAGGTTCTTCCCCCCAGAACTATGCTTTTTACCATCTTTGTGACACCTTTAACCATGTTAATTTGTTCTTTTGATCTTTCTTTTATATACTACACGAAAAATACACAGCTCATTCTCCAGTAAGATGGCAATTTTGATGCAGCTCACTGCGACTTTCAGATTTTTTTTTTTTTTTTTTTTTAAGTGGTGGAGTGGATGAATGATGCATGCTTTAAGCTCAATGCCGACAAAACTAAGGTTGTGGTTGGGGTAGGCCCCTTTGATCTGGTCCACAATCTGCTTTCCAGATTTCATAAGATCCGTGCCCTACTCCCTAATGGAGAGCGAAAAACGAAGGTTAATTTTGACAACACTTAATCGTTTAAACCACACAGAAAGTGGCTTTCCCCTGTTTCTTTCATCTCAAAACTTTATGAAATATTATCCCTTACTCCACTGACATTATAAAGTCATTTGTTCCATGGTGGGATCAAGACTATGTGAATGCCTTATACCGAGACCTTCCTTCTTTTGCCACTCATCCTCTTCAGTTGGTCCAAAATTCCTCTGCTAGACTCATAATTAAGCTTGCGTTTTTGATTGTGTTGGAACATCCCAGCACATTTGTGTGCTTTACGAAAGATAGAACAGTGGCAAGGCATTTTAACCTCTGACGTTGGTATCATTTAAACAGCTGACCTAGGCAAGCTGTTAAAGTTTTTCCTATATGATTTTTATAAAATAAATTGTATTTGGATGTCAGATGACAGTGACCATATTCTTGGTCCTTTATGCCTCTAGTTGTCTGGATAATATCTAAGGCAGCTTTTTCCTCGTGAAGTGAACTGGTTCCTTGGTATAGTAATGAGAGCGACTGATTTGGCACATTTAAATTCGTTATCCACTTATCAAGTATGTGCAGATGTATTTTAACAATATTCCCGACTGACTTTTATTAAAGGCCAGTTGGGAATAAGAAACTCTATTTATTGATAGGACTTGATCAACTCCCCTTGTGAAGTCTTATCTATAAGTGGAAAGAGCTCCTACAAAATGTTATCAAATATTATATTTGTGAATAGAGAGAGTAAACATCAATATGGTATATTTCCAAGAATCCATTTGCTGCTAGTAAGGAAGACAATATTCCAGTTTTAACCGAAGTAAAAGATGAGTATAGTTTGGATTAGAAACGCAATAGTTAAATGAGTTTAGAATAATCTCCCCAAAGAACACTATTTACTTTGCCTACAAAATCGGTCTTAGAAAAAAACAAGGGCCGAAGGTTGATTGGAAAAGCTTCTGGTTATGTATTTCTAGAAACCTTAGCATTGGTATGTTTGGTAGCTGTATCAGTACTAATAACTGCTTTTTTTTTTTATAACTGTTCAGTCATAACATATTATTTTAATGTCACGTTTTTATAGAAGTTAATCAGCTTCTATATTAGTACATTATTCAAAGCAAACTATATTGAATGAATAAATAAATACTGGGATGTGAAGAGAACTTCGTTTCCGCCTTAACTGAACACAGGCAAATGTAAAATAAAAGCAGTTTTTTGTTAACAATGCCACTGTTCGAAAAGTCTTCTCTATATACAAAAATTCAATTACCAATTGAATAGCTTTGTGTGTTACCACATGTAATCCGAAGGAGGCCAGTAGACTCACTTCTAGATTTGCTAGATTAGAGAAAAGGGAGCCACTTCTGATGTTTTCACATAGGTTGCAGTCACTGATATTCATATTATGTCATGAAGAGATCAGTGCATATTTGTTCCAGGCACTGCTGTTTGGTGCCTGACTCCCCAAAGGATGGTGATTGTATTTTCTTTTCACTTTTCTCTCGGTTTCCATTTCTCCTGGGTATGGGAACGCCCTTGCGGATCTTTCATAATTTTTAACACTCTGAAAGAAGATCCCTTGATGGAGAAGGAGCAGTGACTTGCTACATATTTCTCCATCATGAACCCCTTTGTTAGATCCATAAACAATCCTTCTTCGTACTGCTTAAGGAATGATTAACTACTCACTGGTAGTCTTAATCACTCCAGGTCCTGCTCTTCAAAACCACAAGTCAAAAAAGTAAGTCCTTGACGAGGAAGAACAGATGAAATAGGAATAGGGAAAGAACAAAGAGAAGAAAAATCTTTCCCTGACTTAGCTGCCAAAAAAACTGGATATAACAATTACATTGTGAGGCTCCGGAGAAGCCTGCTTACCTTTAAAGTGACATTATAAAAAGCCTCATCAGGAAAGCCCCTTCCCATTGAACCACATTTGCTTCTTTATCCCTGTTTTAAAGGAGAAATTCTAAGGAGTAAAACGTCTTTACTGTATTTTTAAGCAAGATTTTAATTCTAATTGTTTCTTAAAAAGAAAATATTTCTAAAAGGCATTTTAGTAAATGTATAGTTTTTCATATAGACATTCCTGTTTATAAAAAGCTCCTTGGTATGTGCATATGGAATTATATTAGTCTTTAACAAAGACATCCGTTGATGGATTACTACGATAATAAATGGTTAAGTTTTCCGTCTCTTCCTTTGGCAGGTGTGCAGAAAGATATGGATGGGCTTGTACGATTCCCACTCTTCTACCATTCCAGATTCCAGGGATCCTCAAAAGGTGAAGGAGTTCCTCCAGGAGAAATATGAGAAGAAAAGATGGTAAAGTTGGGCTAGCAGCTGATGGGAATTGGTCTCTAATACCACATGAGAATCATGCAGACAGTTTAGCTGTCCTAATCAGTTAAATCTTAAAATTTGACGCTGGGTTGCTGTGCTGTCTGTCACGAGCTTCTGTAGCTAAATAAAATAGCCCTGCAGTTCGTTCTGCAAGTGCTTAGTGAGTGTAGACCAAAACATTGCTCCTAGGCGTGATCCTTTCCAAAAGCCTTACCACAGGATGAAAGCCTGCTAGATTTGTGCAACTTATGTAGTAGCTCTGTTGTTGGCTTCGGGCTGTAAGATTGTTTTTTTTACGTCATTGCATTTTTTCACACGTTTTCTTTTCAGGCATGACATTAATTTTAATTTCTAAGACCTGTCCGTTAGTTGAGCAACTTCTATTGTCACTTCTTTTTCTTTCCTTGTAGTGACACTAACACAAAGGAGTTGATCATTGACTCAGTCCCTCTTTGTGTTGACATGTCTGCAGTCTGTGCTCCCCTCCCGGCCTGCTACCTTCTGTGTCTTCCTGCCCCGACACCATATACATTCCTTACCAGATTCATACGTCACTCACCTGTCTACCTCTCTCTTGCCTTTACCTCCTCCTTCAGTGAGTGTACTACTGAATATCACCACTAACAATATTGTGACATACTAATATTGAGGACAGCATATAGAAAGGTAAGTGCATAAAGGGAAACGTAGATTTAATATTCCTAACGTCTCATCTATATACCTTGAAGATATGTACTGCGTAAGTACAAATATTTGGAGTTAGATATAGAAATTCTAGACGTACTTTCCTGTTGATATTTTATGTTCAATATTCTGTCCCATAGATATTCAGTAGCACAGCCCCTCCAGTGTTCTGTGCTCCTTCTTAACATTACTTTCTGCTGAGGAAGAACTGGACTTCGATTTGCCTTGCCACCTCACTTCCATCCCTTGGACTGTTCCTCCTACCCACCACCATCTCTACTCTCTCAATCCTGATCAGCCTTCCTTTAATCCCATAGCTCCAGTGATGATCCCTTAAGGGGAGACTGGTGGGCTGGAATTGTGGTATTGAAAAGGAGGCGGGGTGCCTATCCATCACCCATCAGTCTTGGATAACTAGACACCACACTTCCACACCATTCATTGTCCTGCATACTATGTGGTTTGACACTGCAATGCTATTGTACAACTGCTTCAGAGCAGCAAAACATAAGGTGGGTCAAGCGTGCTGTTGGATTCTGAGGGAGGGAAAGAGTCTGGCCGGCCTCACTTACTGTTGAGCCCATTGCCAATTTGACCCTACTTCCACATTCTTGGGTTATGGTCAGTAACTTGTGTTCCCTAGTTTAAATCACAGAAGACAAATCATTTCTGTAGATAAAAACTTCTCAGTGAAATTAATCTTTCACTCAGCGCTAAGTTGCTTTGCTTTAACCTGGAACTACCCTCCACCTCCAGTAATGCTATGCCAATCAAACAAAGATGGCCTAGTACCAGATATCTCTACTTGAAGAAAGCGAAACTGTTCTTTCCAGAAAGTGACTTCAGCACTGCTGTTCAAGCCCTCATATTTTTGTATCTGGGTGGTGGAAATTCCCTGTACTCTGGCCACTAAGACTCCATATTGGCTCCCCTTAAAGGGCAACCTATCCCAACAGCATATCTCATCAAGGGCCTGAAGAAGTAGGACATCACTCACATCCTGATGAAACTCCAGTGGCTCCCCTTCCCATCCCAGGCCATCTTCTTAATCATCTGCATGGTTTGCAAAACCATCGCAACCTGCACCCCGCCTATTCGGCTGACGAGACCTGCATCTCTGGTGGCTTTTGGCAGACCCACAGCCAGGACATCATCAGACTGGAGGCAGAGTACGTATAAAAAACAAAAAAGGAGTGCAAAAGATATTTTCCATCTATGACCCCAGGATATGGAAAAACATCTCTTTATCCATCAGGGCTATCCCGACCTTGCTCCAATTCAGGAAAGTGCTTAGGGACACACCCCTTTAATCAACACTACCCTAAGGTGCATAAACAGTTCATAAATCAACTTCCCCATTTTGACTAGTTCTGCATTATACAAATACCACATACATACCTGAACAAACTACCTGAACCCTTAAATGTCCATCGATTGAGGGATTGCTGTAAAGTGGACACCTATAAGTTGTCCAGTATAGAATTTGCATCAGATTCATAAGCCTGTATTGCCTTCCATGTTGTTTGAGCAATTTGGAACTCTCTATGGGATGCTTTCTATGTCAAAGGGACTGACATTTTATGAATATTCTGCACTGTCATGTTTCATTGAAACTTTGAACAGTTAAATGAAGTTAAAATACTTAAACACCAAAGAGAAAAGTGCAGCGTACAGAAACAAAGACAGAAATGAGGTGGACAGAAGTAGGCTGAGGGAACGCAATTGAGATAAAACTGTAGAGGTTGTTTAAGGCAATCAACTGGAAAGAGCATGAAATTGATATTTAAGATTTCTTTATTAAGACGCTGCCATATGGAGATGATCAATTTCCTTTCAGTTTTCCCTGTTTTAATTCATAGTGCATTTCAGTGGAGTGGTGGGACAGACAGTATGTAGTTAAACCAGTGACAGACCGATGAGGGATTCACCCTTCCTCAGAATAACATCTCTTTTTGAGAAGTGCCAATCCTGTGGCAGACAGAAAGCTAAAATGGACCCTCACCTTCTGTGTATACAAGTGGGTGCACATTCTGAAATAAGATATCAAAAATAAGTCTGGTTGACAGAGATAAAACCAGACTTCATGGCTAGGAGGAACACCGAAGACACTAGGAATCGCAGTCTGTGAGTTCATTGACCATGGGCAAGGTTCCTGTTCTACTTTGGGCCATACTACCATCTCTGTAGACAATCGCAGTGAGAGGTCTAGAGAGAGATCAACGCAGCAAAGTCATTGTTGTTCCCAGTTGACGTCGAGGACAGGTAAAGCTGCCACTTGATCGAGAGATCCTAACTGGTCAGTGTTGAAGCACACTATGTAGAGTAAATCCTCAAATCTACCTTCCTCTTGGATAAGGAACCTCCTGTCCAGGAGGGTGCCTTTAATCTTTGATTCTGAACACTCCAGGGCATACTAATTCTCTGGAGAAGTCCTTCCTGAGTTTATCACTGATTAAGCACCTTCATGAATGTACTGTCCTTTGAGGCACTCCCCAGCTCTTCCAAGGGGATATATTTCCACCTTGCAGAATATGCCTGTGCAGGTTTCTTTCTCTGTTTCAGAGGCCTCTTTTTCCAGTAGTTCCTCCTCTGCATGGCTTGATAGCTATGCCAGATTACACCGATCCAGAGGACACCTCTTCAAGATGGTCTTTTTCTCCTCATAGACATAGGTCACATGGTTCTCTCTTTAGGTGACGTTCTTACAAAAGATCACATACTCCTAGGTATCACTGATCTACCAGAAGGCAAAGAGATCGCTCTGCTCATGTCTCCCCCGACTCCTAGAACGTCATTCGCATATTCATCTTCCACCAGGAAATATTCCCATACACTGCATTACTCTCCTTCAGCGAGAGCATTACCAATAAATTACATAATCTGCTTTCATTAAGTCAGAGGAGAAGACAGAGGGGCAAATAAACTTAATATACCCACACTTAAAACATCGGCAACGAGCTGTCATTTGTGAAACGGTACATTAAAAGTCAGATGTCATCCAATTCTTCCTTTAGTGGCAGGTATTCTGGAACTTGCCATAAACCTCTTCCTCGCTCCGGCATCACCAAAGACTGCCCCAATATGCCGTTTGAAGACATACAGATCACCTCAATATAATCCTCTGTTTCTTAGAGCTGACCCTCCCAAGGATTCAGTCATTGTCTCAGCAGCAAGAAAAGGTCATGCCACTGCACTTTGCCAAGAATACCTATGAACGGATGGGGGTGTGGCCAACAGCCGGACAAAATGGCTGCTTCATAGAGCGGCCCCCATCCTCCACGTAACATTTAGCCTCCAAACATGATACGCTGATGGGCAGAGGGGCTCATCATCGAGTCTGAATAGCCCTGGGGACCTGCTGAGCGGTTCCGGTGCGACTTTGGATCGGTGCTGCGGAGGGACGCCCGACGCAGCTTACCACAAGACAGGAGCCTAAAGAGACGAGCTGTGGTCCAGCGACAGAGGGTTACTGCAGATCGTGGGTGCTGCCGAGAGCCGCTAACTGTGGACAGGAGAGAACCGGAAGGCGGGGACTCCCACGGGGACTCCCACGGGGGACCCACATCGAGCACCCCGGCACTGGGGAGCGTGGAAGGCGATTGGCCCGGGAGGTGGCAGTGGACCGGGGGCAGTGCCGGAGGGGAGGCGAACAGACTAGGGGATCGGGGCACGCCGCCCCCTCTCCCCACACCCCTGTGGCGCCAATCGAGGTGTTGCCAACTTGGGCAGAAAGAGATGTGGTTGCCCTGGGGAGGCCCTGTGGCCTCGAAGTGAGCGCCGGAGAGAAGCGCGCACCAGCTGGAGTGACAGAGAGGGCCACCCGCCCTTGAGCCAAAAGTACATCAGGGCAGTGCACCTTCAGATACCACTTTAGAGGGGGGTGGCGAGTGGTGTGGCAAGGAAACCGACAGGCCGGAGGGGATACCCGGAAACCCCCCTGGGTTGGGCGGCGGTGAGTACTGTGGCGCTGTTAAATCCCCTGATCGTCCCACTACTGCCTGAGGAAGGGGCCTGTGGTGCTAGCAACGGCTAGCCAAGCCATGACTAGAGGCAAGGGAGGATGCGTAGTCCACCAGTCTAAACTGGACTAATATGCACTCCCAAAACAGGCCCCTGGTGCGGTGGCATCGCTGGTCTCCACTAACACTACTCTGTTCCGTCCTCCTCCTGAGGCGGGTCCCTCATGCTGCAAGACATTATGGTGGCTATACAGGAGATTCGCACCTTCCTGGAAACAAGGATTGACTCAGTGTCAACTGAAGTGGCATTGCTAAGGACAGACCTGTGAAATATGGCAACACGAATTAAATATGTGGAGGAATCGGCCGCCGCTCTCCGGGGCGACATGAAAACGCTGCAGGCACAGGTGGGAGAATTGCGAGCCCTGACTACCACCTTACAAGCCCAGTTGGAATACTATGAAGGATGGTCGTGAAGAAACAACATCGGATTATTGGGGTGCTTGAACGCGCAGAGGGTCCTGCAGTAGACTTTTTTTTTGTAGAGGACCTCATCCTTAAGGAACTGCAACCAAGAAGCCTATCAAAGTTCTTCTCAGTGGAACGGGTCCACCACGTTCCGGGAGTGTCCCCACGCCTGGGAGCACCTCCACAGCAGATAATAGTCTGAATCTTAAATTTCCGAGACAGAGACGCAATTCTGCAGACAGCCCGCAGTACTCCTGCCGTACAGTACGATAACACGACTATGTTGCGAGAAAGAGGCATGAAAAATTCCATGATGTTCCCCGCCAAACTACGAGTGGTGGCCGAGGGTAAAAGATGGTGCTTTGAGAAACCACAAGACACTCTTGACTGGCAGGAGGGATGGCATACAGTAGGAATGCCGCAGCGGAAGACACACCTGGGAAGAAGGCAACAAGGAACAGATAGACCTGATCATCGAACATCACAGGAACATTCCAGAGAACACAGTGCTTCACCGGAGCAGACTGAGACCTAAAAAGTCCTACAGGAAAATGGGGACTCAACCTTATCTGTTTTACAAGGAGTCTCCCAGGGGACTGCCCATATGGGAAGGCTCGGCACCCCTTGAGCCTAACAACTTTACGGCACTCTGTTTGTCAAGACGATACTGGGCAGTGCCCAGACTTGACAATCCTGCTATCGCACATGGAGCAGCAGAACCAGGGCCAATGCTTTCCTTGCAAGAGGCATACATTGGGGACTTCTGATTGTTGTAAACTGCCACTAGTAGTTGAATATGTTGGATTGGGGCGACAGGCCCTCTGCATTTTTGGGGGATGGGTAGTTTTAGATCCATCTTGCAGGCAGGATGGGGGATCAGGTTTGAATGTTTGTTGTTTTTTTTAAAAGAAGTGTTAACATTACATTCAGCAAGGAGCCCAATCAATTGGATACAACACACAGCTCTTCCTAGGGGTTGGTATACTGAGACTGGGTACCTGCCCCCTCATGATGCTTGGAAGATCCGAGTGGCGGATTCCTCTATCTTTACCCATGATATCGTCCACACCAGAAATTGTTATTCTTCTGGAACATAAACGGTCTTGGCGACAAGTTAAAGAGGGGAGTGGTACTCCAGTATCTAAAAAGGCATGCCCCAGATGTCATGCTCTTACACAAGATGCACTTACAAGGTAACACCTCTTGAGCCTTAGATCGTTGGGGATTCAAACTGATAGTGCATGCAGGATACATCTCAGGTTCCTGGGGAGTGGGCATTCTGACGCGAAAGACCTCACCCTTTAGGGTTCAGAACACTTGGGCGGACCAGTATGGAAGATACGCAGCAGTTTCGGGACAATGGGAGAGCACTACTGTCAACATAGTCTTGATTTACATCCACTGCCTTTGCTGCACTGAGCACCCTCATACTCAAGCCCCCGGAAGGGGAACTGTTGCTGGGAGGGGACTTTAACACAATGCACTGTGAGATTAAGGACCGCTGGCCCTCCCGTGAGCTGGGTTCTCATCACCACTCCTTGTCAGAGTTTGTGGGGGGCCTTGGGACTGGTAGGCACGTGGTTCATCAGCCACCCACACGAGCTGCAATACACATTCCATTCCCAGGCCCACAGAAGCATGCCACGAATTGAGTATGTCCTTGTCCTTCCACACATGACCCCTTGTATCAACAAAATCGACCACTTTGCGAGAGGCATTTCGGATCACTCTCTGATCTTCCTGACATATGGGGGCCCACCTCGGAGCAGCGCTGTCTGGTGATCAACCCCTGGCACCTCCAAATTACAATTATTCATGAGTCTGACCATAACAGAAAAGTACTACTTCAAGGAAAACGCAGGCTCAGTAGAGTCAGCACAGACGCTATGGGAGGCCTACAAGGCATTAATAAAAGGTCAGGGTATCTCACTGATAGCAGGCCACAAGAAAGATAAGAGGTCACGCCTAGAGGCATTGGAGAAGGAGATTCTAGACCTAGAGAACAGACACAAGGGGTCGGGAGAGGAGTTAGGGTGTCATCAGTTGGCTTTGGAAGAGTTGAGGGATGTTGCGATAGACTCAGTCCACACACAATACATAGCACAGCAAGGTCATCTATACGATGTAGGCGACAGGGCTGGGAAGTTACTGGACTGGTTAGACAGCAAGGAAAGGGCAAATCGATGGGTACCAGAAATCGTGACTGATAGTGGGGACCGTGTGCAGGGAGGGCGGCTGATCGCAGACGCATTTGCGGCCTACTACATGCAAATATATTCACCTGCTTTTGCCGGCTACAGCACTCAAGTCAAGGGAATTGCTGGCTGTTGTTGATCTCCCAGTTCTATCTAAACCAGACAAAACTCTACTAGACCAGGAGATAACAGCAGATGACTTAACCCAAGCTATACGTGACTTGTCTTCTGGCAAGGCACAGGGGCCCAATGGCCTCCCTATCGAAATATACAAACTCACAGCTACCAAGATTGCCGCACTCCTCCTGACGATGTTCCTTGAAAGCCACGACAAGGGAGTTCTACCCAGAGATCAGAGGCGGACTACCCAAGCGGTCATACTCAAAGATGGCAAACCGCCCGAGTTACGTACTTCATATTGACCAATCTCGCTCCTCAACGCTGAAGTGAAAATCCTGGCTAAACTCATGGCCCCCGCTTGGGCAAGGTGATCCCCTCTCTGGTCCACCCAGGACGTAACACAGCCCTTAACTTGAGTCATCTTTACGGCGCCCTGGGCTTGGTGCCTCGAATCCGTGAAGACACCCTGATCTTCTCGCTCGATGCAAGGATGGCCTTCTATACAATCGAATGGCCGTACCTCTTCGAGGTTCTCCAGCGATTCGGATTTGGGGCACTTTTTTTTGGAGTGGATGCACCTCCTATACACTGAGCCCCTGGCTCAAGTAACCGTGAATAGGAGTACATCAACACCATTCCGACTGCGGTGGGGCAGGAGACAGGGTTGCCCACTCTCCCCCTGATCTTCGCCCTACCTCTGGAACCTCTGGTGGTCTGGATACGAGGTGTCACCCTGATCCGACGCCTGAAATGGACTGAGGACTGGTATCCCTATATGCGGATGACATTTTACTGTATGTAACAGACCCCACACGCACACTTGACAGAATACTCCATGTCCTAATGCAATTCAGCCACTATTCAGGTTACACTATCAACTGGGATAAGTCTCTAATCTACATTCTCTGCAGTGCGGCTCCGAGCCTGCTGGCCGGATGCTCCACCCAAATAGCCACAGAGGGGTTCTGATACACTTAGACATTATGTCACTATGGACCCAAGTGCATTTACAGCGCACAATATGACACCCTGGCTGATACGCCTACAGAAAGATGTGAAACGCTGGCGTTCCTTTCAGGCAGCCTTATTTAAAATGATGGCCCTGCCTTGCTTTTTGTTCATTCTCCAGAACACACACTACCCCGCCCTATCTCTTATTTCCGACAAATTGACTGTGCTCCTCACACCCTGCTCTGGGTCACAGGCCCTGCACTTATTGGCACAATGAAGCTCACGAGAAGTTGGCACGATAGAGGCATTGCGTTGCCTGATGTGCGTGCCTATTACCAAGCAGCTCAATTGATACCTATTAATCATTGGGTCCATCTCTCTGAGACTGATCCGGCTTATTGACTAGACTGCGAGGCCTTGAAACCTCAGGGCTTCTACCAGGCACTGTATAGAGGGAAGAAGCCCCAGACCTTCCCACAGCGGTAACCCTCACCATCTGGCACAAAACACTTCACTCACTGGGTTGGAAAAACATGATTACGCAGGCCACCCCTCTGTAGGACACTGCAAGTTTGGGCACTTTGGGCACGCACCTGGGCTTTCACAACTGGGTCACTATTGAATAGTGAAGGTGGGAGACCTAAGGCCATCTCTCTTACATTCTGGATACTCATTAATAACTCCCCTGATGTTTTGGGGAATTTGAGGGGCCAGTGGGCGCGAGACCTGGGCGATTTGGATGACGGGGAGTGGCAGGAGGCTCTTCTTCAAGGGAGGTGCATGTGCGCTCTGGATTCCGCTTAATTCAGGTGAATATTCTCCACAGAAGTTATTATGCCTGCACGTCCTTGACAAAGATGGGCAGAGTGGGAACCGCCCTTTGCTCTCGAAGTTGTGGACAGAGAGAGACCTTTTATCATATGTTATGCAGCTGCCTATTCATACAGAGTTGGGAAGCAGTGATGTCATGCCTAAATACTGTGTGCGGGACGGTCGTTGCCTGTTGAACATCTGGGGTGAAATGGATCTCACTCGCCCAGACCGGGTATGGATGACTCTGTGGCTGATAATAGCAAAACGTAGCATTGCCCGCGTATGGAAAGCAAGTTGCCCGCTGGCACTGGTGGACTGGAAAGTAGAACTGGACTGGTGCATGCTGGCGGAATGAGTGATCTACGCGAGCAGAGGATGCCTGATCGATATGGGCTGGAATCTGGGGAAAGTGGAACACTCACAGAGGGGGTCAGTGCTCTCCATAAGAGTGGGGGCTACAGCTGGACATAACCATATGATTAAGTTGTGCTTCGACTTCGCCAGGGCAGGGAGGGATTGGTCCTCGGGGAGTCCTCTGAGGGAAGTAGCGTGCTAAAGCGCATCCTAATACTGTCTAATATGCTTCTGCAAAGTTTTTGTTTTTTGTTTATATGCAATAAAAAGAATTCCCCCCAAAAAAGAAATACGAGAGCACACACCAGGGTTCCATGGGGCCAAGGTTTATTGCACTTCAGCTTCCATAATAAAAACGCCAAATGCAGCTGATCTGCTTGGGGAGTATGACGAATCTCTGAGACTGCATACAGAGATTCTGTGATGGCCATCCCAGAGGCAAGAAAGATGATTTTAATGATATCATAGCTGAAGGAATGAAGGTTTCAAATAAGTAATCTGCATTGACAGATTTATCCATTTTTGCAGAGCACAGTTATTGCCATGGTTTACCATTTAGCTATTTCTCCTGACTGCATCTGAGTTTGAAAGCTGAAGCACAACAATGCAATCTCAGCCTTTCTTTCTCAGGCAACACTCTCTTGGGATCTCATGCAGACAACAAAAATGCACAGAATGAAATCGCAAATAAAGACGTAAGATTTTGGTTTGGAAAGAAGTAAGGATTGCAGCAAGTAGCACTTGAGACAACAGGACCCTTGGTATATTCGACAGAGGGTTCAGACCCCTAAGCGGCCTCTCCCACAATACCAACTGCAGTGCTAGTCTAGACAAAAAGAAGGCCATCAACCCTCTACTGCAGCAGGGAAACCTCCAGCGGGAAAACAATGACTTCCTTCTCCATCTGTTACTCTGATACAGGGAAGTTTCATTGAAAATTTGCAAGAGTGACATAATAGTACAGGCCCAGAATGCAGAATGGCTACACTCTCTGCTTCAAAGCTCCTCTACCTGCAGTGCCTCTGAAGAGGTTGCATCATTTCCACCAGCGTCTTCTCGACCTGACAAAGTGACCACACAGGAGGCTGCCAGGCAGACTCAATTGTTTTCATATCTTTAAGGGCCAGATCTGCATCCCAACTTGCCATTATGGAGCTTGGCTCCTGAACTCTCCTGATGTGGTCATTTGAGCTCTCCATAAGAACGCATAGACTTTCCAAGGTAGGGCAGTTGCCTTCAGAAAAATACCAATTCAACAAAATGCCCAGAAGAAGTGGAATTTCCCCACTTGCTCTATTGCGCTTAGTCAGGGTTGAAGTTTTCGTCCATAAAGGTACATATTGCAGCTATTATGTCTTATAGAAAGTGTCAGTCGCAAACTTATTTCTTCAGAATCACAGTAGTTAAAGACTTCCTCGAAGGACTAAATTCATTTTTGTCCTCTGACGAGAGACTGCTAAACTGTGAGTTCAAATGAGACCACCTTACAACGCCCTGCATGTTATGTTCTATAAAATAATCTGTGTCAGCTGATATTTAGACATGCCCATACCTCAGCAACCCAATGACTTTGTGCGAGGTTGACAAGTTGTGAATGGCCTGTCTCTGTACTTGGTGACCATTCTCTGTTGGAATTGGAAGCGAGTCAGAGAGCCAATATGCACTTATTGTGATCTGATGAATGGGGATAGGACTGTGCAGAGGAAGGTCACGACTTTGATGTCAGTGTGTGATTGAGGAGGACGCAATACCATTTACTGGCTTAAGGAACTTTGAAGGACCAGATGAGACTGTATCTGACATGGAGCCTCAACTCAGAGACACACCAATAGGAACTCTGATGTTTGGAAGATGTGAACTATACTCATCTTTAAAAAGTGGTTGACTCATCTACCACCTCTTGCCTGACGGAAGGCAAGAAGTAGCCTTGAGCTGCGAGTTGTGCCTTGTGACTGGTGGAGAAGATGCTACGCAGAATGCTGATCCCATGTGGAATAAAACTGTTACTTTGAAAAACTATACTCAGGGTCACTGGAATTATGCGATTTTGTGGCTGTAGCTGTGGAGTTTTTCACATAATTATGGATCTCCCATATTTGTCACATAATCCATTATCTGTATAATCTGCAGGTTTTACCCCAAAAAATTGTTTGCAGCTCAAACAGTTCAAAGGTTAGTGAAAACGCAAAGACACATGTTGCTCCACAGTGGAAGGCCCTTTGTGCATTTTGACTAGTCACCTTTCTGTTGCTTATGGCTATGTTTAAGTGTTAAACTGGTACTAATGAGGTGCAACCTATGCCCAGGCAATATAAACAAGTCTAAAAATAACAAAACAGTGAATACTATCAGAAAATGTGCAGCATTATGCCATATAATTTGCATTTTCGTGCTGTGAGAAAAGGCTTCTTTTTGACATGGTTAGCCCCAACTCTTTTGCCTGATGTATGATGTAGCCTAGAAATTGTAGTGCCCAGGGCCCCTGCTAACCAGGTTCCCTGGACCAGAGCTCTTTCCCTAAAACTGTTATGATGCATTGGCACAATTGGATACACCTTTAGCTACCACTAAAGTCCCAGTAAAAGGTACTTTGGTACCCAGGGCATGGAGTGCTAAGGTTAGGCCCCTGATTGCAG
The DNA here is from genome assembly GCF_031143425.1 of Pleurodeles waltl. Classification (NCBI taxonomy): domain Eukaryota; kingdom Metazoa; phylum Chordata; class Amphibia; order Caudata; family Salamandridae; genus Pleurodeles; species Pleurodeles waltl. The sequence goes on along the minus strand of NC_090451.1, from coordinate 702,510,104 downwards.
CAGCACTAATTGTACCACCCTCTAGGGCCATGCATCCAAGTGCACCCAGCACTGCCACTGCAGGCTGAGTGTCCTGATGCAAAACAAAAACCCATCATGGCACACTGCCTGTGTGCCCTGTCCACCAAACACTGCATATACTATGGGTAAGACACCCCTCTGGCAGGCCTTACAGCCCTAAAGGCTGGGTGCACCATTTTATATGTGAGGGCATAACTGCACGAGCACTATGCCCCCACTGTGTCCTTGCCAAACCTAGGACATAGTGAGTGAACAGAGCAGCCATTTTAATACATGTCGGACACTGGTCAGCATGAGTTTCTCAGCTGCATGATGGCCACTCTGAACTCTGGTTTGTTTGGTATCAAACAAATCAGAATGATAAATCCAAACAGATACCAGTTTTGGATTTATCCTTAAATGTACCCAGGGGTCACCTTAGAGGTGCCCCCCTGCAAAAGCTAACTACCCTGGCATGGTTGCCTGTTACCTCCAGACACCCAATCTACAAACCTTGAGGGAGAGCACTCACTCTCTGGTTTGTAAAACAATGCCCTTCCTTGGTGGAGGAGCTAACACTTCTTCCCTCAAGAATGCGCACTGTCCTGGCGGCAAGCTTTAAAGGGCTTACTGCCTTTGAAACTCGATCTCCAGGCATGCTGCTAGCAGCAGATAGTCAACCCCTTTACAAACCCCCACTTTTGGTGGGAGCAAAGGCGGGAAACTATACAAAGGGTAGGAGCAGTGGCCCCAACTGGCATGCACCACCCTTAAGGTGTTGCTTGCGAGGTGGACACTCCATTTCATTTTCCTCCATCTTAGATGAAAGAGAAATAGCCAATCAGGGATAGGGAAGTGACCATCCCACAGGAAGTGGTCACTGTAGTGGGTGCAGCCACCCAAAGGTAGGTGTCCCATTGGACATTACCAGGTTCCCAATAAAATGCCCCTTAAATTTAGTAGTTAGTGGGCACCCCTAGACCAGGTAATCTGATTCGAAGGACACAAAGAAGACCAGCATCAAGAAGATCCAAGGCACGAGAGCTGTGGACCTGCTGCACAAAGAAGAGGTGCCAAACCCTGCCTGCTGCACCCAGGACCCGAAAATCGCCACTGAGGAGCTGCTGGACAACTGGAAAAACTCTAAAGAACCCAAGTAGACCTCCAGGCCTCAAAAATCGACCAAGAACTCCCTCCAAAGTGGAGGTACCACTCTGCAACAAGAAGAAACCAGCAAACCTTGAGGGTCAGTTCATTGACCAGCTGCTAACTCCAGAACCGGAATTCACAGCTGGACCCGATGACACACGAGCGACCGCGAGGACAAACCCTGCAGGTGTGCCAAGTTTGGTGGCACTGCGCACTCCAATGGTCAAACCATACCAATACACAGGGTATTGGCCCTGCACAAGCTCCAGAGACCTTTCATCACTGCTCCCACTGGTACCGGGAGCCGCCTAAACTTCTCCAGCTGGCACACTGATGACCTCGACCAACCCGCAAAAGAAGAACTTGGTAAACCAACTGTACGATTTTATATGTATTTTTAAAGGTGACTTTCCATTGATTCCTGTGATCCATAATTATGTACAAAAAGACAATTTTTATTAAACTTCAAAAATTCATATCTCCAAAAGTACTTAACTAATTTTGATAATCATGGTCTTAAAAATTATATAAAAATCTGAGGTATTTCCGTAAATTGGTCTTGAGTTATTTCTTTGAGTGTGTGAGTTGCAAAATTGATATTGAGAGTAAAACAAATGCTTTGCACTTCTCCAAGATTGGCTTAACTGCTCAACCAAGCTACCTTAAAAATTAGAGCATTAGGTGATCTTACCCATGTAAACCAACGTGTGGTTGCCAGGACCCCTTGCGCAGTGTGCCTAGCTTTGCACACTTAATAGAGGGTCAGCCTCATACACTTGCCACATAATACGGGCAACCCTGCTGACCCTCTCCTGCCACATAATTGCAGTCGACCTGACCATACCTTGGAAGTGACTGATCTGATTTGTGTATTTTCGGCGTTATTATAATCCCCCAAAACTTTTTGTTTTTGCTAAAGTGGTCTGGGAGCTTTTTCTGATTGGTTTCTCAGTCCTTGTGTCATGTTAGCACACATTACCTGAAGTGGCCTTCCGTCTCAGCTCTGTGTTGCTAAGGGGAAGAAAAGGCTGTTAGAGAAACTGTGTTTGCCTGCTTAGTATTGTTTTCATGATGTTGGGAGAAATTCCACCCACCACCCCCTGGGCAGCCTAGATCACTGCACTCTCCTTCAACTGTACTTGTTAATGTCAAGACCCTTATCATTCGAGTGCATTAGATGATGACGATGATGAACAGAAATTTAAAAAGAGCGCAGCTGCTCCGAGGAGTGTCCCAGCACCAGTCCTCATAAGTAAATAGTCCACCTTGAGAAAAGAGACATGTTTTTGGCTTCTTCCTAAAGATCTGTTCAGATCAAGCAAGACAAAAGGTAGAGGAAGTTCATTCTAGGCAGAGAGACCCAGATAAGAAAAAAATGGCCACCTGTCCTGGAGCAATGGATCCTTGGTACCCTTGTCAAGGCCATATAAGAGGAGACCTGAGTTCTCAGAGGGAGATTGAGAAGCAACCATGCGGCTGCATTTTGAAAAACTTGGAGCCTTTTATTTAAGTAGTCAGAAAGGCAGAGGTACAAAACGAAGGAGATCAAACTAGGTCCATGCCATAGCCTTGATTTGAGGCTTTAACAAACGTAAACCCGCAATTTCTTAACCACTTCAGTTTAACGAAACAGAGGGGGCTCCCTCTGGCCAGCAAGCCGACCAGTAAGGGGTTGAGTCCAGGCCAAAGAAAAGTACTTCTGACTTATAAGCATTGCACGTTTTGGAGCATCCAAGGGAAAACTGCAGCCAGGCAAGGCCCAACTAAATTCAGTGCAATCCCTTTATCTTTATTAAAGGAGAAGAGTAGTTCTGTGTCATCTGAATAAGAGATTATTTTAGCTTCAAAGGATTTAGCCAGATGTGCAAAAGGGGTAAGGTAGACTTTAAACAATGTGGGACTTAGAGCAGAGCCTTGAGGAACCCATACTGTTAAGACCTGGGTACCTGAGAAGGACAGAGGGGTCCTAACCTCTTGACCTCTGTTCCCTAGAAAAGAATCTATCCATCCCACGCCAGGTCCTCCGTTCCAGTGGTCTGAAGGTGACAAAGAAGCATATCGTGAGGAACCGTATCAAAGGCTGCTGATAGATCTAACAAGCCTTGCCACCAGTATCTAGAGTACATTAAATATGTTCTGATACCTCAGGGAGAGCTGTTTCAGTCCTCAATTTATGCGTGAAACCTGATTGACTGGGCTGCAGTAGCTAATTGGACTCCAGATAGCGGGAAAGCTGCTAAATAACAAATTCCTTGAGCGGCTTTGACAGTGCAGTAAGTAGAGAAATAGACTTGCAATTGGCCTACGAATTGGGATCTCCTGATAGTTGTTTAAGCAGGGGGACAATTCTAGCCTGCTTCCATGCTGAAGGAACCACCACAGTGGTGAGAGTGATTAAGCAATTTGTTCACCAATAGGTTAATCACTTCTGCTCCCATAATTAACAAGCTGGCGGCACAGAGATCTGTCGGCGAGCCTGATTTAAGGCTCCGGATAGCAGTCATGGTAGCATTCCACAACCTCTAGTACTTACTTAGATCTTCAGATCATTCACAGAGGCTGTACTCAGACTATTAATGTTTAAGAATCTTCTGGGAAAAAAGAGGCCAGTTTTGTACATCAATCTGAAGAGGGTGGCAGATGTCTGCCACAAGCTGTAGGTGCCATACATTTTTTTACCACCTTAATAACTTGTTGCGGCTTGTTGCATGTGGATTCAAACAAATGCATGTTAATTTTCTGAGCCTTCAAAGCTGAACTCTGTCTAGCTACATTGCCCTCCTTTTCTCTCATTTTCCTATTAACAAGTGTTGTGAAAGATTTCCTTTTATTTTTAGTTGACATGTAACAATTGGAAGTTATTATTAGAATATTTTTAAAGAAGACCAACATAATGTGACCAATATAGTCACCAGAAGCCTAAACTGTTTTTTTTCTTTTTTTTTTGTATTATTATTTTTTTAAAGTAAAGTATATACGTTCTCTCTCACTCTCTCCCCAATAGCATTCTGGATTGGCATAAAACGTTCCAAAAAAATGCTTTATCGATTTGGGTTTTGTCTAACAAGGTTCTTGCAGATCTAGTATCTGAAGGAGAGGAAGCATCTTCATTTCCAAAGGAAGGTGTTAATGAAGACATAGAAAAAAACGGCTTAAAACAATTACACCAAGCTTGACTTAAAAGTAGAACTTTGGTTGAAGAATTCATTTTGTTTGGTGTAATTCGCTTGAGTAGTTTTCGAGAAAGTGCTGACAGAAAAGAAAGTCTTAAATTGGGCTGGCCTGGCAAACTTTGAAAAATATAGATATCTGAAGCGTTAATCTCCAAACGATCAGTCTACGTTCGTGAGCCATTCAGTGATCCATATTTTAAAAATTAACCCAATCCTGTTGGCCGAGGGAGCTATTTCTCCTTAGGTCCATTTTCAATTTTAAAGGACTAAATCTCTCGCCTTGGCTGACCACAACTAGGGGGGAAAAATTGGTGCCTGCCATTACAGTAGTAGACGTTGTAAAATGACGTGTATAGTCTTGACACCCATCGTGGCCCCACTAATCCATGAATCAACCCAGTTCATCAAACATTGGCTTGAGTTTTTTGGAGAATGCATCATTGCCTCCCGTAGTCTCCTGGCCCTATTCAATTGTGAGCCCCAGGTAGAACTCATGCCCCTGGAAAGAATTCTATTCACTCTGCAAAATAGTCCAATAATGGTTCTGGTTTTAATCTTATGTATCGTTGGAGGAGTATACCAAGGCTATTGTCAAGGGCTTACCTTTTAAAGTAGCATTAAGTATTACTTATCAACCATCCCTATTAGTTTTGATGTCGTGTACCCTTCATATAACACCATTATGCTTGTGGGCTACGCAGCATTCCTTGTGCTTATTCCAGTACTGATCTCTTCTACGGAGGTGCATTCTCTTTTTCTATGCATCTCTTTTCACTTTTGGTCGCCTAGCCCAGGCTAGTCTTGACCTTTGTTTTTCCCTCTGGTTACTCATGCTTTTTGCTGGGTGGGTAAAGCCTAGCTGCTGTGCACTGATTCCTGTGTCCCTGGCCTCAGCTCCCATGTCCATTACCAACATTTTTGCTGCTTCGTTACCATATGTGACATGGTGAGACGCTCCGGAGTAGTTGAACACCATCCCAAAATGATGCACCATCTGTAACAAACATTTTTAAGAATGAAGCTTTTCATTGACTGCACAGAAGCTTGCTCTCCTTTGCAGTTGTGCCAGCGACAGGAAAGTACAAGAAATGAGTCCCTTGAACAGAATTTACTTGAGCTCCCTTTCAGTCACAATCAGTTTTTCTTTTTCCATTTAACAATGGAATTACATCACCACATCATGGGGTTTTACTTTTGTTTGTTGTTTAGCTGGGCCAGTGCAATGAACTCTAATCATATTGGCAGATGTTTTGTCTCCAGGATGGACATAAACAAGTCTGTCAGGAACGCCAGCATTTCTGAGCCTTCTGCCCCTTCTTCTAGTCTTTTAACTCTGTTGTTTTCCAACCTCTGCTGTGCTTTCTATATCCTTGAGTTTGAACGGTGCTGTTTCCATGTACCCTTCCACCTCCTTCAATCTCTTTGTCACAGCAAAGTTAGCTGCTTTGATAGACTTCTAATATCCTAATATGCTAAATCTAATTGCCTCTACCTTCATGCATAGTTCAGCAATCTCAGACCTCAGGGTGATCTTCAGTTCCACAGTACGCTGATTAATGTTCCTGCCTAAATTATCTCTCAGGTCTGAATGCCTGCAGAGCACTTTGAAGATATGCTTTTGGTGAACGCTATTGTGCAGTGCCCCTACAGCTCCCCCAAAAACTGAGACCATTGCTAGCTGGACTCCAGTCCCTCCAGGGTCAGTTCATCTTTGGATACAACGGCGGATCGGAAGCTCGTGGGTTCTGCATCCGCTCAGGACACTATCTTTACCACTCCTCATAATGGGCACTTCTATGTGCTATAGTGAAAAAGTTATCCCTTTCAACGTAGAGATGATCCATATTCCAAGGAAAGCTTTTTCCCTGAGGTTTTCTAAGAATTTTCACCAGATCAAGGCTACATCTGTGGCTTCTCAGATGCCAGGTTCCCACCAATGTATGTGGTCTGCTCCATGTACCTTCATGTATGTTATGTATTTAGATCTAGGTTTATGGTTCTCTTTATAACTTCATCCCTTCATCTGTTACCAAAACTGTTGAGTCAGTTGTTTCAGAGCAGCGCAGGGTTGTGCATGCAAAGCCAGATTTCTAAAATCGGTGTCATGTTATCTTGCACAAGCCATGATTTCCCTGTACATAATGCAAAGGACGCTTCAAATATAGAATAATGGATATACTATTTAACATTGTTATCCTATTGTTCCCTGCAGACATACATTTACAGTGGGCATAATAAATCTCAACCAGGAGGCCTCTAAAGCAAAATTAAGGTGGCCATTCTGTCTAGACACTGGTGGAAAAATAATGGCTATGTTGTACTGTTTGGGCTCTGTTGAAACCCTTAAAACATTTTAGGTCCCTGAAGATGTCTTAGCAAGTGGTAATTGTCCTGTGATGCTTATGAACAATCTGTGATCCATGTCATTGTTGATTTAAGTGGCTCAATTAATGTTGTTTCTTGTCATTCTGCATTCACAGTTGTGGTGGGTTGCACGACGAACCACAAGATCTACTGTAATTGACTTGCTTTTTGAAGTTGTCCCATTCCCTTCCCCTAACTACATAAGCTTTATTTACCTCATTGGTTTGATTATCTGACACATACAGCATTCTAGGGCTTAGCCTATGCTGCGTATTTTTCCTCACTGTGAACCTGGATTACGAATTGAAACAAATGTTTGCTTGCAAAACTTTTCTTTTCAATCGATGAAAAAGAAGCAATCTAATCTTCTTTGCCTTACAGGTATGTACCTCCAGATCAGGTAAAGACTGCCCCTGTTAGGAGTTTATCCAATGTTAGTAACCAAAGCACGACGGCTGAAGTGAAGCCCCTTCGGACTTTGCTAGGTGACTCCGTGCCTGCACTTACAGTTGGTGGACCTGCTCAGAATCAGGTAATGAGGCCGGCATTGTTACGGAATTCTTGACTTATCAATCGCCTAATTCATGTGTTCATTATCTGAAATTGATGTTTAGGCATGGGAGTTTAAAGTGATCGGGGAAACTTTATGTAATAGTACTTTAGTGTTGCATATATGAATGGAGATATATACAACTTCTCCACAAGTGGACTCTTCAAGAAGTCACATACTTGAATCATTCCCTGACATCAAGTTTAGAGTTCCACAGTGATTTCATTTAGCAATAATTAACATTAAGATGCCCGGTATGCTTCAAAACATTGTTCTCCAGTATTGGATCTTTCATAGAGTCACATGTTTGAATCATTCCCCCGTCGTCGAAGTTGGAGTCCCATGGTACATCAATAAATCAGTATGTATCATTAGGCTTCCCTCCTTTAACCCTCCTGGCTCACCCAAGCCTCAGTTTACTACTATGATCTCCCAAACAACCCTACTAAATTCTCCCTCATTTACCTCTCCTTTGACTGACCCTAAACATAATTTTACTACTATGATCTCCCTAATCCCTTTCTACAGGCTCTTCTATCCTCCACCTCTCCTTTACTAATCCCAAACCTCATCTTACTATTTTGATCTCCCAACTAACACTTCTGGATTCTTCCCTCCTCTATCCCTCCATTCATCAATATTATTTCATTCAATCTAACACTCACATGTCCTCTGCTCAAATTAACTCATACCTTCCTATACTAATACTGTACTCCATTTCCCTGTACTAATCCACCACAGATCCTTTTGTGTTCCAGAGTAACGTGCTACTGGCCGAAAAGCACTTTAACACCTCGTCAGGGGTAGTAAGCGCTATTTAAATCTAAATACAATACAACAATGACAGTGAACAGTCCGTTTAATAGCATATGTTAGTCCTTTTTTAAAAAAGGACCACAGTTGAACTATAACCTATCTGATGACAGCACCCTGTAGAACTCTCCCAAGAGAGTCTGAGTCCCTCACATTTTCTACTGCATATCATGTGAAGGGAGTCTCCCTGAGCTGTACTCAGTTTCTTCATCTATTACTTCTTCATGGATCATCTAAGATTTTATTTCTTTTTTCATTTCTCTGACCCTGGCATCAATATGTTAGAGCAGCAGAAAAAGGAGAGATTACACCCTGAAGACATTAGGAGTGTATCTACTTCCTTTATCCTACCCACAAGGTGAAGGACTAAAAAATATGTCAAACCTTTTCCTCTAAAACTCTCATTTATAGAGATGAGGCTATTATTGTGGCTACAGAAATTTAAATCTGTCAGTTCTGACGAGGACAGTGAGGATTCCTTCACCTCACAGGAGAGCGCCAAGGGTCTTCAGAGGCGCACAGAAAAGCCATAAAAATACTCCCCATGAGTCTTCAAAAGGTACTTCTCAGAGAGAGAAAAGGGGGAAAAACCTCTTCAGAGGCAGGATCAGGCCCTACAACTCCCTCTTCAGTCCTGACACTACATCATCATGGTGAAACATAACCTGACTTTGAGACGTCTACTGCAAAATCACACTCAAACTCTTGATTACAATAACCTCATCTACAGGAACCTTGCCTACGACGGTTGTCTACGATAACTTCTTCTACGATGGTCTTCAACGATAACCACTTCTACGATGTTCATCTTCGATAACCTCTTCTCTAAGACTGTCCTAATTTACGATAACCTTGTCTACAATGATCGTCGACAGAGGTCGTTGACAACGGTTGTGTGCGATAACCTAGTCTAGGACAGTCATCTACGGTAACCTCAGTGACAACGGTTGTCCACGATAACATCTACGATAACTTTGTCTACAACGGCATCATCTGAGACGGCATCATCAAGGGCGAACTTGTCTACGACGGTTGTCTATGATAACCTCATCTATGATAACCTCGTCTACGACGGCATCATCTATGGCGGCCTCATCTATGATGGGCTCATCTTCAACAGTCGTCTACGATAACCTGATGACTGCATCAAATGCGACGGCCTTGATGATGATTTTGTCGACAGTACAAACGAGAACGAAAGCAATGTAGTGTAGTCATCGAAAAAAATGAAAGACTTCACATAGTCCGTCATAGCTTTACGTCAAGAATGAAGGGGACTAATATGAGCATAGCAACAACAGGAAGCAATATATGCAGAGGCAATATGTTGAGCAATTTCACCACTGAGCTCAGCCTCCAACTTCAGAGGGCATGGTTCAGGTCCCTGTAGCTCTAATACTTGTATCTACAGAGCATGTCACAGGATTACACAAACACTTTCCTGAGACTGCAAGATATTCACATATGTCAGCATCCTTTGATGCTCCTGCCACTACAAGAATGACCCTAGTGTCAAATTTTGCTGTGCTTCTTCGGAACAATCTGTTCGCCTCCAGTGATGATACAAAGAAGGTAACATTCTCAGTACTGAATCTGTAACTGATAAATGGGACAAATATTTAATACTGAGGCCTTCACCTCCAGCACCACAGCTGGTGGATTTCCCACCAGTTGATTTTTAGTGGTTTTCATAACCTCATGGAATGGCGGCCAAATGCTTCCAACTTCCAATGGCAAACAGGCTTTGAGAGCTATTCAAATTGTTGATTATATCTGGGAGGAATTACAATCACACAGCAGTCCTACCAAGAATCCATAAGAAATAAAAAGTACCTGAAAACTCACCACAATCTCTAGTGAACACCCAAACCCAACTTGTCACTACACAAGCGGTTCACTGTCGTTCAAAGAACCCTTCCATGCCAATCACACCGCCTCCCAAGCAAAGCAGTCGCCTTGATAACATTGGAGAGAGGTTCTCAACCATGTCTGGTACTAGTGTAAGGGCAGCCAATTCACTGGCAATACTGGGCAGGTATGACCGCCAGATGTTGTCAGATATCGCTGCGTACAAGGAATTTCGGCCGGAAGACAAGAGCAGACGCAAAAAAAAAAAAAAAAAAGGATTCTGCAGGGGAGAGAAAGCACCTCATTGGAATTCATTCATAGATTGCGCTATGGATTTCGTTTCAGTAGGATAATGACAGCTGTTAGGATCAGCGGTCCTTGGGCCTCCAGGTTGGATGAAGGGTACAAAATGGAGACCTGAAATGTAAAATGTTAGATATGCCATACAATGGTGACACACTGTTTGTGGCCACTGATATTGCAAGATCTTTGGACGCATTACAGTTTTGAAAAACACACTTTAGAGGGGCCCGCGAAAATACACTTTTTCGTATTAAGGAAGATACCAGCGGCATCAGACTTATCAGCCCTCTCAACAGTCCTTTATGCCAGCTTACCAGGCTGCAGGCTAATCCAAGCAAACACCAAGGAGGAGGCAGGCAGGAAACACTGGCAGAAAACAAGTTACTACGTTGTAGGGGCAGGTTATGCCTCCTTCAACACATCATCCTGTGGGAGAAAAAATGTAAAACTTTTTCTCATATATGGCGTAAGATGACCTAGGACCAGTAGAGCTGGGTTCTCATCACATAGGGACACTGTTAAGGTTTACCCAGATTCCACCCACCACTCCACTAAAATTAGGGCACTCACCGTCTCTCCATCTCCTTCGGAAGGAAGTGCTAGCTCTGCCAAGCAATGGTGCCTTAGACAAAGTCCCACATTCTCAGCAAGGAATGGGCTTCTGTTCTTGTTTCGTCCTCATAAACAAAAAAACAGAGGAATGGCAATCCATCCTAGACCTCCAGAAAGGAATTAAATTATTTATATACGCAGTCTTTTCGCATGGTCACACTCTCCTAAACACTGAGACCTCATAACAACTCTGGATTTACAGGATGCATACTTCCTCATCCCCATTCATCTCAAACATTGCAAATAGCTACGCTTCACTGTAGCTGGCACCCGTTACCAATTCAAAGTCCTCCTATTTGGCCTCAAATCAGCTCCCCACATTAACCAAATTTCTAGCGCCTGTGGCAGCTTCTCACAAGAGGGATGGTCATCAGGTACTCCCCTTCCTCCCCTCAATGATAGAACCACCAACAGCATTTCAACCGTCCAATGCCACAGAGGCTTTACTAAAATTGTCTCACTGTAAATTACCAGAGATCATCAACTATTCCATCCAAGAAGTTAATGTTCCTGTGCACAACACTAGATACTGTCCATGACAAAGACTTTATATCCCAGGGCAGACAATGAAGGCTCAAGCAACTGGCTTTCAAACTATCCAGAAAAAAGACCGTTTCAATAGCCTCTCAGCATGGTGTTGTCAGCATGCAATCTGATCCCTCTTGCATGCCTCCAAATGAGAGCCATAGTGGGAAAGCTACAAAACCATGAATTCAAACAGAAGGATCATTCGAGGACCTTGTAAACATCACATCAGGTATGATGAAAGCACTAGCCTGGTGTTCCAAGAGCTACCGCCTGTCAGAGGGCCTCACCTTCATACCTCAAATACCAAACTTCATAATAATTATGGGTACCTCCCTGGAGGCGTTAAGCCGTCATCTGCAGGACTTGCAAATTAAAGGAAAGTGGTCTACACTCCAGAGGAGCAGCCAGATTTGGCACCTGGAGCTCAAAGCCATCCATCTCGGTCTTCCAGCTTTACTGCCAAGCATAGCAGAGATGTAGCTGTTAGTGCATGCTGGTGGTATTGGTTGTGTGACCTATGTGAAAAAAACAAGGGGGCTTGTTTATCCAACACCTTCTTGTTGGATAAACAAGCCCCCTTGTTTGTTCACATAATGCATGCTGGTGGTATTGTTCATGTGACCTAACAGCTACATCTCTGCTATGCTTGGCAACACCTTCTTGTTGTATGAGGCATCTCTAATCTAACGAGAAATTAAAATATTTAAAGAACATTTTAGTTAGCTGAAAATTAAACCTAGATTCTGAAAGTTGGATTGATGCTAGAAGGACTGGCAGAACATGAAAGTATTTGGTCCACAGTATCTGGTTTCAATAGGGATGCTAGGGGAACAATGGACTGTTATACTCTTCTGAATTTTTAAAGCCGATATCATCCAAAATTGAAGAGTTTTTTTTAAAGAGTTTTTAAAATGTTGCATAGGATCAACTAAGCCACTTATCGTATGGCATATGTTTATAATGTATTATCTGGGAGAAAACATTTAAAAAAAATAATTGAAAAGAGTAAATTATCCAGAAACAAATTCTGTTTCAGGAAAAAGACAAAGGGGCTGCAACAGCAAATTCCAATACAGCAAAAACATAGTCAATAAAATCTTTTCATTTAGATTCAACAAGAGCATATGACAATTCAAAAAATGAAGAAAAACATATTTATCAAGAAGAGGCACATCAGAATGTATCTGAATGAGGGCAAAAACACCCAGGCTTGTGCTCTATAAAGGAAAGACAAATCAGTTTGCAATGAGTCCATCATGTAGCGTCTCAGAGCCCCATTGGATTTTTCAACAAATTCGAGTTTCATCTTCAAGCAAAACTACACTGAAGACATCAAGGAAGATATCTTGAGATCGTTTGCAATATGAAATAATACCTTTATCTGTGTGCTGATAAAACCATGGTTGAAGTGTTAATTTGTTAACTGAAACCCAAGAGACACCTTCAGCATAGAGAAAAGTATGTGTGGCCCTGCGCCAATGACACTCTGCTGCACGAGTGACATGCCTAACACTTTAGAGACGTCACCCATTCACAGACATCAGTTTCTTTCCCTCTGCGTCAACAGATGTGTTTCAAGACTGCATTTTTCCAAATTCTTTCCTTCTGTGTGCTAGGGAAATGTCTGCCTCCCACCCCCCAAATCAACAGGGTTTAAACCTTCTGGGGAATGTCTCAAACAGATGTCTGTGACAAATCACCAAGTGGTTTGCCTATGATGCTTGGGGCCATATCACAACTCATAGGCCAGCAGCAACTGTGCCTTGAAGTACCCCAAGGGCATCTGGGATCGGGGAGCAAAGCTCTTGGTTGTGAAACACAGTGAGATTCCACTGCGTGATTGGTAGAAGGGGACAATCCCAGTCCTGTCCTTGAAGCCTTTCCTTCAAACAACTTTGGGCTTTTCCATTAATGTGCTGAATTCACACCTGACTGAGTGGTGGCAGCTCCCCTTCATTGGGATCATCCTGGATACAGTGCTCTTCCGAACCATTCCTCAGCCTAAACAAGTCCAGGACATTCAGGGAATTATCCTGATGTTTCAACCCTTAGACATAGATCACAGAGCTGCTCAGAGGCATCTCTGTCTCTTGGCCTCCTGTAAACTGCTTGTGGACCACGCCAGGTGGTACATGCAAGCTCTGCAGTGAGATCTGAATTCTCAGTGGGCTCAGCACCAAGGGGATCTATCCAAGCCTGTCCAGGTGTCGGAGGAGACAGCGAAAGACCTGCAGTGGTGTGGCTGCTTGACTGTCGGACCAGCAGTAGACCTATATCCCTACCCCACCCGGAGCTAGTGCTTATAACGGATGCATTGTTGCTGATTTGCAGAGGTCATCTGGAAGAGGTGGAGATAAGAGGAATCTGGTCTGTTGCAGAGGCTCAACTCCCCATTAACTTGCAGGAGTTGCAAGCGATTCGCTTGGCACTACCATCAAGGGGGAACAGGTGCAGATTCTCATGGACAACATAACTGCTATTTGGTACTGCAACAAACCGGATGGTGTCGGGTCATGGGTTCTGTGCTAGGAGGCCTTGCATCTGTAGAAAATGCTGAACATTTAGGACCTCTCACTGATGCCCAGCATCTAGTACGATCTTTAAATGCCAGGGCGGACAAACTCAGCTGACGTTGCCTAATGGATCACGAATGGCAGTTATGCTCGGAGGTAACGGAGGGTATCTTCCAGCAATAGGGAGAGTCCAAGCTTGATTTATTTGCCAGCACAGGGAACCTGCCTTGTCTAAACTTTTGGTGCTGGGGTTCCCAAGGCAGTCTTCCCTCAGAGATATGTTCCTTCAGCACTGGGGGTTGGGCCTCCTCTACCCCTTTCTTGTTTAGGGTGCTGAAAAAAGATTGAGAGAAACTGAGAACCGGGCCTGCGTTGTTCCAGGCACTCCGGGCTAGGTGAGCATAGTGTGGTACCCAGTACTTCCTGCCATGAGCATTTGGCCTCCAATCCGCCTGCCCTTCTGGAAGATCTCATGCTGCAGCAGCAAGACCAAGTCCTGCACCTAAGCCAACACAACTTACACCTCCATGCGTGGAGCTTTAGCGGCACCAACTTGCTATCAAAGTGGTTAATGTCATCTTAGCAGCAAAATGTCCATCCGCAAAATCTATCTATGAAGAATGCTGGGAAAAGTTTGATGCTTGGTGTTGCTCCTGACACATCCACCTTCTGAATACAGGATTTTTGAAAGATGTACTCTTTGTTCGCTGCTGCGCCGTTAGTTGTATAGCAGTGGGATTTGTATTTGGTGTTAACGTTTCTCCATGTGCTCCTCACTCGAACCCTGGCACAGTTGTCCTCTGTATTTACTGCTGTTAATCAGGATTCCTGTGGTAACTTCGACCCGGACGGTCAGGGCGCTACAGGCCACCATGGGCTGACCACCTTTCGCTCGATGCTACCCAGATAAACTGCTACTTTGCCCCTGCCGTTTCTCTTGCTCAGAGTTGTGTTTGCCTTTTACGTGGGTCAGTCTGTCACTTTTACACTCGTTGTCCTCGTCGCCCCACAGTGGATTAGAGGCTGTAAGGATTGCATGCGGCATCTCAACCACACAGGACCGAGTTGATGATTACCCCTTTGTAGTATTTGCTGGACCCCAAAAGGGTAGAGCAGCAATCACACTCTAATGTTGGGTTACCCTTTCAAAGACATGTTACACCTTACCAAGAAAGAGTCACCGTCTTGCACTTATGCCCACTTCACGTTGGCCATGGATGCCACGACTGAACGCCAGGACTGTCTGGGAGACTGATATCAGTCGGACAGGCAATAAGCTCTCTTTGAATACTTTAATGAAACAGGACACCTTCATAACATAGCACCCTGTGATTGATTCTTTGCCTGGGCTGTGCTGCGTACTGCCTTGGTTAACTGGCACTTCTTAACCCACCTCCTGTGGGCATTACTTTGAGACTTCTTCATAAGGCGAGGAGTCTGCAAGTGGAGCTATGCATCAGAGGAATGTTACATGCCTTCAATAACAGTTGGTACCTTGATAAATAAGATCCCATGTTATCCAAACTTAAAATATGCTGTGGTGGTTGTTATCAGCAATGCTGTCCTGGTTCCTTTGGGCATGTATCAATGCGAGCCAAGCTATATTATTGCCACATCTGGAAGACGGTGAAATGACTGCAGAATCCAAAGGGTGCCGCCTGGAGGCGGTGTAGAACTATTGTTGATGGAAAGGTGTTCTTCATGCAGTCTTGTGCCTGAAAGGATATTCATTTAGGTGTAGAATTTGCAGGAAGATGCAGTATCCACCGAAAATATTTTACCAAAAGGAAGTAACAGAATATTCACTGCCTTAAGGTCCTTCAACCCGCACACTAACCTATCTGCTCAATTCCTGTCATATAATGCTTGTAGCCCCTGGACTACAGAGGTACTCCTATGAAATGAGTATTAGGAGGTCTCAATGTAGCATCAGCATGTAGCATACATACATGTGCATTGGTGCCCTGCTAGTAGGTAGACTATCTTTTTTCCAGTGTCTCGCAGAATTCTGGATTTGTGCTCAGTCACAGCCGTAAGGGTCTTTCCTGTGACATGTCCTCTCTCTTTTTTGCAGGTCACGCAGTCTCAAGTAAGACTGAGCCAGCACAGAGCACCTCCGCATCAGCAATCCCAGCTGCAGGGCGTGCATGCTAAGAAAGGGAGCACAGATCTCTTGGCGGACATTGGTGGGGACCCCTTTGCTGCCCCCGCCCCATCACAAACGTTTGCAGGTTTTCCAGCGTTTGGCGGTAAGCAGCAATGTTGCGTAAGAAATATTTCTCTGCTGCGCTCCCCCATCATAAATGTGTGTTTGAAACTACGTTTAATCATTTCTAATGCAAAAGCACTTCTCAAAATTTGTTTTTTCACTGTTATTTGAAAACATTTCAGGCATGTTTATAGCCACAGTGCCTTGAAAATCACTGCATTCTGACAGGAATTCTGATAGATGGAGAGTTGGTGATTTCACTTATTTGGCCAGCTTTTGCTTTCTGTTTCATTTCTTTTGCTTTATCATGAAGCAGTTTCCTTTTTTCGTTTTGGGAGAGAGGCTGAAAAAATATACACAGCATTTGCTTTGCGTATGGTTCAAATCAGTTTAAAAAAAAGGCAAAATACAGCTACATTTTGAGTTTCTCTGCAAAAAATAGGAAAGGAAGTGCTCCAGATAAGTGTGTTTTTGTCCTTAAATATGGAATCAACAAACAGTTTGCCGTGCTTAAGTCACCAACTTTCAGGAACATGCACAGCTGAATCAAAAAACCTAATGTTTTACTAGTTTGGGCATTTTTGTTTTTCAAAGAGGTATCCCTTTTTCAGGTCGAGCGTGCAAGCTGTTTGACCTGTTGTAAGTATTATGGGCCTTTAAGCACGCCCATGTCACGCCCATCAGTGGAATCAAAGGGCAAGCTAGGCTGCTGTGTCATTGATTCGCTGTGATCTTCTCTCCTGGTGGACCAGAACCTGCGATAGAGCACACGTCCGCCCTATAATCATCCTTAAGGTCTCCTATTGATGATTCTCTGGTTGTACTCTAATGAACAGGTTGGTAGACCTGAATGGGAAAGGCATCCTGTGCATGATGGTCCTTGTAGAGAATGAGCTGACGCGGGGGTGTTTTAGCCCCTTTCCTAATTAGTCTCTTTTCTGTCATCTTCGTAAATTTGCGTCAGAATCCAAATCTTTTTTTTTTTTTCTTAACCAATATAGGCAATGTCTACGTAACACGTTTCATGTATGCAGCTAATTTGATAATTATGGACTAAACTCTCATTGGCTGCAAAGGAAAATCAGTACACTCTATGACTAATGTTCAGTAGGCAAAAATATTGATTTTCTCTAAGAAGCCTATCCAACACCTCTCCCCCTTTTATTTATAAAAACCCAGTTGGACCAGTTAATGCTTGTAAGTAATTAAGTTGGGCCTCCATTTCACTGACCGTTTCAGATCTGTGTTGAAATGGCTACTCTTAGCCTCTACTAATGCCCTTATCCGATTTGACAACTAATATGCCAGCTTCTCCTTTTCAGTCTTTACGAAATGCTGTCCTAGGGAAGTAAGCATTATATGGGGCGTAGCTGTTGGCCCTTGAATCTAGGGTAAACTGTGGAAACGTGAAAATTTCCTTTTTAAATATACTTTCAGCAGTTCTCCCTAGCTCTGTGATTGCCACCACTTGGCTCTAAAGTCACCCATGTTCTACTATGCCTTTGGCTCACTTGACCTGAGAGTTGACAAATGTTCCTAAATGAGGACCTTTATTTTCTGAGCTGTTTATGTGAACAATGTTCTGAGATGAATAACTCACCGCAGTTATCATATTTGTTGTGTGGTTTAAATATTTACTAAAATTCAATAACATATTTTATGTTTTTTTTTAAAAAAAACCTACTACAGTAAAATATTAAAATGCATGTATATGCTAAAACTTTTATGATTTAATGTGATGATTCAGTGTACTTTTGAAATGTGAAATTTTAGTGCCTTGCAGTGCAAACACCCAATACGAGGTGGAATGATAACATCAAACAACCGATAGCATAAGATGAGAGAGAGTACTACCCCCTGGGCAAGGCCAAAGCCCACTGTATTCATATTTCAAAGAACTAGTTGACTTTCTGTCAAAGTCTTCTCTCAGGGCAGTAATGATGCTATGCAGCACATAATCTCCCTTGAAAGGGCCTTCTTCCTTGATTGTATATCCCCTTTATTAGGTGCTGGAACATGGTTTAAATAATTCTTTTCTGCTCAGGTTAAGACTACTCGGGTAGTGCAGAGGCAAGCCTGTGTCGCTAGCAAGTTCTGAATAATGTTTTCTTAGCCCACTCCTCAGCCACGGAGCTGGGCGGTGGAGCGAGGTTGTTGCCTCTGCTGGATAACTAGTATTGAGCTACTTCAGTCTCATGTGACACCAAAGTCTTCCTGGGGCTATCCCTCCATCTTAAGGTTTCATGTCCATGGCCTCTGGGGCGATAGCCCTTTTCGGAGCTAGACTGGTGGGTCTAGGCGCATGTAATCAATAGAAGTCCCTGAGACTCTAAAGCCATCTTTGAAGTTGACTGACTCCCCCTCTAGCACATTAATTTTCCAAAGACTTTTTAGAATCTTGTACTAGGAAAGCAAAGAAACCTTGATGCACATCAGCATGGAGTTAAATACGGGAAGCCAGTCGAACTCTAACCCTGGTAGAGATATTGTATTTGCTTGTGAAAAGGAATCTGTTTTGAGGAAATTGTTTGAGGCATACGCATGTTGACACGGTAAGACTCATGTATCCATTGCTGTGTGTACTTGACATGAGCTGACAATTTCTTGCTCTGTACTGTTTCAGGCCAGATCCCCGCACAGGCAGGCTTTGCGAATTTTGATGCCTTCAGTGCTACCCCTGCTGCTACAACGTTTGGGGGCACCACAATGGCCAGCACATCCTCATTCCATGGCCAGCACTCATCTGCAGGTAGACCTTTATCATTTTACTCTGCATGATTTGTCAGCGAGTTATTGAAGCTTGAATTTTCCCTAGAAGTCCTCTGGGGCTATGAGTTAAACAGTCTAGCGCTACATAAAACTTGACTAAACTGTTAGCAATTTCAAATACTATATGAACAAAGAAGTGTTACACTGACACAAACGCCTGTAGGCAGGGGCTGACGGAGCAGCTTGGAAATGCTGGCAGGGCTAGTACAAGGTCATTCACATGTCAGGCTAGCGATATGATTGACTCGGATTACACCTTTCAGAGGTGACTGCATGTGCGCAATGGGAACTTGACAATAGTTCTGCCCATGCTTCGGGCCCCGTAGTACTTAAGTATATGTGCCATTTCTTCAGAATACACTGGTAAAATGTATTTTTCTATTAAAAGCAAATTAACCTTTTTAAAATAAATAACGAACGTAATAGTCCTCATTCATAGATCACTTGAGAAAATGAAAGGAACCAAGAGTAATGTAGCCAAATAGCGGGCCACTCCTTTACGATCACCACCATGCCTTCCATTGCACACGACCTCAGTTTGCTGTTATGGACCCTCAGGATCTTGGCCATGTTGGTAAAAACCTTCCAGATATTTCATTTGGCAGCAGGGAGAGTTGCATACGCTTTTGTGAAGATCCATGATTGAGAGTTGAGATCACAAATGATTGCATTTTCTTTTCCTTAAGAGGGATCTTCATTGATTGTGATGAGTCCCCCCAAAAAACTTGCTGATCCCTTTTGAATGTAATGGAAAATATCATGAAAATGCCCAATTGTTTAATCATACGAACAGGTTCTGAATTATCGTATCCACAGCGATACTCCTAAACATAGAATATTCCTGCTTAAGCGCTGGGACCCCAGAACAGAATGCAAGAGTGCCAATCTGCAGTTGGAGGTAGGCGCCTCATTTTTTAGTCTGGTGATGATTCCATGAATAGCAAGACAAGCTAGTTTTTACTGCGTTTTTAATGTAAAACAATCCTCTTATATAGCAGTAAAACCACATGCAGCACTGAGCTGAAAGAAATGTGCTACATTATCCAAAATAACCTCTGCGTTTCACTCCGTGAAAGAGAACAATGAAGGAAGATGTGTCCACTATCCTTTAAGAAGCCCGCAGTTTCCGTCTCCAGCTTGCACCGCAATGGCAGTTTGCCCTGTAGCCTCAGTTCTGTTTTTCTGGCACGAGCTGACCGGATCTCACTACTCCGAGGGGTATGTACCCCTTTCTTCTGAGGTTTCAGATTCTTAAACTTTTCATCATCAGTTGACATTTTTCACATCTGAGAACAGTTTTCCTTTATTTTTTTTGTTTCTTTCAAGGGAATTTTTTCTATAAAATATCTTCATTCTTTCTGAAGAGCCCTGGCTTTGGGTCAGAAAGACTGCCTCAGATCCCCATTCAGTATGCGAGGTCTGCCTACCAGCCACGCGTACTGTAAAGAACTGTAAATGTTGCCAAATGACAAAAAGAGCCCTGAAGGATGATAAGACTCACTTTCGAGGGAATCTGGGAGACCTATGGGAGGAATAAAAATGTTTAAAAAAAAGCTCTGACTGCAGAGTAGAGAGGGGGAGTCTGTACGCTCCTGTGACAAGGACTCCTATGGAGCAAGCTCTAGGGAGAAAGGCGGAGGAGGCACCATCACCACTCAGATATATACGGAAGCACCAGTCGACATCAGAGCAGGGTTCAGCACCAACCTTTTAACAGCTGAGAAGTTCAGGGCTGCTGGCGTTGACATCAGGACCACAAGTAGCGGCCTCCCTTATCTTTGGCACTGGTTAGGCCTTCACCAACATACTGCCTCTCAATGGTGGATCTGTCGACTGCAAGGGGGTACGGCATATTATTGAAGTTGAGGTCACCGTTCATAAGATCAACATCAAGGAGACACTTCTCGGCCTGTAGTTTCTCTGTATTTTCTGAGGATCGGCCTACATCATCTCCTTTAGAGACCCCATTGTCTCCCTATATAGGAACCTCTTGAAACGCTGGGCCTGCCGCCAAGACCTTTTCAATCACCAAGACCGGCCATTACACCATTGCTGGTTCTTCCTTTAGCTTTGATGATGGTGTAACGCAGCAGGTTTATGTCTCATAGGCCTGCTGCTCCATCTCAAACTTTTTCAGTTCTCCGGCAAATGCAAAAGATGTAAAAGGAGGAATACTTCTTCCAATTCTCCATCCCTCTTCAAGATACTTTTCTTACATCTCCTATACTTCCTGTACCTCTACTTCACCAGTGGTATTTCTCACGAGAACTTCTCCACTTTGTTACGTTGTAGCAGTGTAAGAAGTCCTAATAAAGGGTACAAAAAAAACTGAACACTCATATGGGGGCTCTGCAAACTTCTGTCTGTCACCATGGAAACTTTACAGCCACAGGTCTCTCTCCCAGACCTGTTCTGCGTTTGGTCCCAGGATTTGCAGAACTTGATGAAGTTAAGTTTCTCACATCACCACTTCCAGGTGTGAGTCTTGTAACTAGTTTAGAACGGCTACGCTTTTCAGTTCAAATCTTTTCTTCCATCAAACCTAGTAAAGCCAATACCAAAATATCAGCTGTGACTTTTAAGAGTTTAAAATCTCTACCCCAAAAACAAGTAATTAGGCCAGTGCCTCCATCACAAAGAGGAAGAGGAATCTATTCCAGATGTGTTTTAGTTTCCAAGAAAGGTCCTGCGAGGAGTTCAGACTGATCCTCTTCTTGAGACAAGCCATAAAATGGAGTAGGAAAAAACAATTCTGGGTGCTAGCTATTCATTAGATATATCCACGAAGGGAGACTGAATATGTTCTCAAGATCAACAAGCTTATTTTCACATACCAGTAAAAGAAAGCACACAATGTTACTCGAATTCATAGTACTCCATTATTTATATAAGGTTCTGCTCTTCAGGCAGGAGAACTTCCTCAAAGTGCGTGTCCTGTGGTGGTAGATCATCTTCAAAGGAAAAGGATCTTTATTAAACTGTACTTTTACTACGGGTTGTTAAAGGCATGCTCTGCACAGCAACAACTTAGGATTTAAACAGCATTGCCAATGCATTACAATGTCTAGGGTTAACCTTCAACTTCGAAAAATTGCATGGTGGACACTCTCCCTATTGAGTCCATTGTGTTTTTCCTGATGCTGAACGCACATCTCTACTTGAGACTGCCACAACACTGCTTAGAGGATCAATGACAGTGGCAAGGACGACTATGAGAACAGATTGTTTTTAACAATATTGACTAAAGAACTTCTCAAATGGTAGTGCAGAGAAACAGCCTCCTATTTCCTCCTTCCATTTCATTAAGGTCTGCCAGGCCAGACATTTGTGAGGGATGATTCCCTGAAGGAATGGGGAGCCAATCTGCAAGATCTTACTCTTTATGGATTGTTCTTAGAAACCCAACTTTGACACATTAACGTCCTGAAGTTAAATGCAGTCCATATGGAACTGAAAGCTTTTTCTTACATCCTACAACATACAGGATTTTAGTACAAACAAACAACATAACCACAATGTACATTCTCAACCAGTGAGGTGGCTCCAGGTTATAAATCCTATCACTGGAAACCCAAGTATGAAAGTTCTTAAAGGCTAAGCGTCATTCTGCTAGGATGACTTATGCATTCAAATGGAAGAGATTCGTAATATGCCACTTATGTCGTTTTTTTTCCTTTTTTTTTTTTTTTTTTTACAATGTATGTGATAAAATATTTTTTAGGATTACAAAAGACATATCGTCAAGTTAGACATTCTCCTCGTCCAGTTGAGCTTAATCTGGGTCTATCCAAACTAATGGCTCCTCCGTTTGAGCCTACTCATAAGCCCTGATTACAGCACCTTTCTTGAAATCACCTTGACAAGAAGGGTTAGGAAACTTCAAGCCCTACAGTCAGTAGAATCATGCACGGCGTTTCATTAGAATTCGGTGTTGTGAAGACACAACCCTGCTTCCAACCTAAAGTCATACACTTTCATGTAAACCAAACAATGGCATTACTGATAGTTTTCTGTAATCCTCTTTGCCAGCAGAGAGGTTACTTCATTCTTTAGACGTTGGGAGAGTCCTTAGATTTTACTTGGACAGAACTAAAGACTTCTCAAGACAACCCCATTTTTTCAGTTATGACCCTCTTAAGACTGGGAAGTCTTAATAACAGCAGATGGATGGTGTCATTTATTACATCTTGCTATGCATCAGCTAACAAACCCCCTCCTGGTAAGCACAGGGCTCATTCTACACGAAGCAAGGCAGCTACTGCAGCTTGGGTGAGGAATGTTCCTCTTGCAGACGTTAGTAAAGGGTCACCTCGAGGACCATTCACAGTTTCACAAGGCATTATTGCTTAGATGAACACGCGCGCTCTGGCACTTTAATAAGCTGGACTAAAATTCGGGGCCACCTTGTATTCCTAGGAACCTGGGCAGACGATGTTCCCTCGGGGGAAGCTCTATGCCTGTGCCTCCTAGTCAAAAATTATACAGACTTGTGACAGTGTATAAACAGTTATTTAATTACTGTCCATAGTTACACAAAACAAACAGTATAACAAATGGGAGGCACTAAAAACAGCACAGTGATGCTGATTTGTGAAAGAGAATGTTGACTTAATGCCTATCGTTTCAAAAATAGAGGCTCGGAATTTCAGTCCAGGTTTGATGGAGTACAGTAAACATCTGTAAAATTCAATTTATAAATGTGTTTCGACCCCTGTAAAATCAATTTCCAGCAGGGTCTTCATCTAATCCTAATTCTGCATAGTAGGTGTTTTCTCTGCGGTTATAAACAACCCTCTCTTCTCCTCGGCTGTCAATATTAAAATCGTCCTGATCTCTTACTCTATACGTATTGCTGTGGAAGAAAACCTGCCTTTGTGAGGCAAACCGCTAGTGCAGTGCCAGGAAGGCGGGACGTTTGACCTTACAGGCTCCACAGCCTTAATTTAGTTACCTTCCCTGAGTGGGAAGACGTTATTCGTGATAATGTAGCACATTTCTTTCATATAGGTTCTGCAGTGTGGTCTTACTGCTTTGTGAGAGGAAGTTTTTACATAGAAAAAAATGCTGTAAAAGCAAGCATGCGTTGCTATTCATGGAGGTATCACCAGAATGTGAGCATTGAGGTGCCTGACTCCAACTGCAGATTGATTTTGTTACATTCAGTAAGAAGTGTCCTGGAGTCTCAGTACCTGGGTGGCATTATTCTATGTTTGGGAATTCAGTGAGAATATTTACTATGCATAACTTGGATTACAAGTAACACTTCCTCCTGAAGGAATGACAGACCTCCTTGTGTATTAGTCCAGGAGTCTGACTGAAGACAGACAAAAATGTTTTGTAAACGTTTTTGTGTAGATCTTTCAATTCGCTGTGTTGTGAATTTTTGTTATTGGGCTATCTTCCAAAGAGCTTTAATGGTCAC
The DNA here is from genome assembly GCF_031143425.1 of Pleurodeles waltl. Classification (NCBI taxonomy): domain Eukaryota; kingdom Metazoa; phylum Chordata; class Amphibia; order Caudata; family Salamandridae; genus Pleurodeles; species Pleurodeles waltl. The sequence goes on along the minus strand of NC_090451.1, from coordinate 702,485,851 downwards.
TTTTCCACTTGTCACCCTTTTTGCCGTTCCAAAAAGGGATGACATTGTTTTGATAGCTAAAAGTAACACATGAATAAACTCACATGAACCGGCCCTCGGTTGATGAAAAACAATTTGTTTATTTTCAAAACAATATCACTAATGGTGTGGGGTAGTAGGAACTGAAGGTCAGACTAGGTCAGTCTTTTTTCAGTGGTGTTGGTAAGGTCACTGTAGATCCTCAGGTCGGGAAGTCATTGCTGGAAAAATGTCCAAGCTAAGGGGTGCTGTGTTGCCTACAGGGGGATGGGGGATTTCCCTTACGGACTAGGTGGTCTCACACACATAATAGTGTCTTGCTTCATCATATGACCACCTAGCCCCACCCAAGTAAGATGATACTACTTGGGCGGACTCAACCTCGTGGTTAAAAGAACCCGAGGGAGTGCTAAAATTAAACTGGCTGGATAGTTACATTGATCCAGAAGGGGTGAATACTAAAATTACCAAGCATGTCGCCAATACCTTCTGCTAATTTTAATGAAGGTGCATGCTGGTAAACCTAAAACTAAAAGGGAAAGGCTCGTTGGAGAGTAATGTCTCTTGGAGTCTAAAAGAAAAAGTGGATGACCAACATGTTTCTGCCCTCACTCAGTGCTGGTAGGTCAGGGGCATTCGTCAGGGTCGGAGCACACGCAGTAAGTGGGGTGCTCAAAAAGTGAAAAATTTATATGGCCTACCTGCCAGGCTCCGGCATGTAGGTAACCCCCCTTGGTATTTATTCCCTTTGGAGTGAGTGTGACTACAAGGGAAAACCCCCCCGGCACTAGCCAGACCAGAGGTAGATTGCCCCTTACCCTGGGGCCTACCCCACTGTGAACTACCCGTTCAGGTAGGCCATATACATTTTTCACTTTTTGAGCACCCCACTTACTGCGTGTGCTCCGACCCTGACGAATGTCCCTGACCTACCAGCACTGAGTGAGGGCAGAAACATGTTGGTCATCCACTTTTTCTTTTAGACTCCAAGAGACATTACTCTCCAACGAGCCTTTCCCCTTTAGTTTTAGGTTTACCAGCATGCACCTTCATTAAAATTAGCAGAAGCTATTGGCGACATGCTTGGTAATTTTAGTATTCACCCCTTCTGGATCAATGTAACTATCCAGCCAGTTTAATTTTAGCACTCCCTCGGGTTCTTTTAACCACGAGGTTGAGTCCGCCCAAGTAGTATCATCTTACTTGGGTGGGGCTAGGTGGTCATATGATGAAGCAAGACACTATTATGTGTGTGAGACCACCTAGTCCGTAAGGGAAATCCCCCATCCCCCTGTAGGCAACACAGCACCCCTTAGCTTGGACATTTTTCCAGCAATGACTTCCCGACCTGAGGATCTACAGTGACCTTACCAACACCACTGAAAAAAGACTGAGCTAGTCTGACCTTCAGTTCCTACTACCCCACACCATTAGTGATGATATAATTTCTATAGGGAGGCGGTGTGGACTAGCAAACACTCCCATTGCTCTCTTTTTGTGTACATATATTTTCAAAACAAAACACAAAAAAATTGGAAAAGATGTAGGTAGAGCTATTGGATGATTTGTGAAGAAATCAGAGACTACCTTTGACAAAAAGCCTGGCTTACATCTTGAAAATACCTTTTTATGGAAACGTTGTATGATCCATGAGAATCACATTTGCTAAAGTAATAGCACTATACAGCTGGCTCTTTGTTTATCTGTTGCTTTATCTCTTTGTTAGCTGCTTGCAGGACAGTGGTACAGTCAGTTGTGTGGAACTTTACTTGTAAAAATGAAGGTCCAGACTATCTAGAACACAATCTAAACAGTATTTTAACTTTGCACATTTTGAAAGTGGATACTGATATTGGTGTAAAGAAGGTGCCTTCAACATCTGGTGTGTCAAATTACATCCTATAGCACTGATTTCTACAGTCCAGCTGTTGTCTGAGCAGATTTCACTAAATAGAGATGGCTTCAATCAGACTGGTTTACTATTACACGTTTGCTGGAAAGCGCTATGGGCTGGTGAATGTAAGCATTACACTCTAGTGGCTTCTTCCTAAAGCAGTGATAAATGTGACCACGATTCTCTGCACTATCTTTTTACCTAGCCCTAAGCTGCCCAATTCTGCTTGTTTCTCCTTTTCTCCTAAACACAGGTTTACGGATGGTAAAAACGAGTTTGATGGGATTACCGTTGTCTTGATCCATAGGCTCTTTCCCACCAAGAACATGCTCTTGCAGGTCCCTCAGCCAGTTGTCCCTGATTCCTCTTTAGTTCTCGTCTGCAACAGTGCATGTGCTCTCACTTGCGAGGAATATTGTTCACAATGAATGTCTTGGATCCAGCCAATTGCTTACATCTGTTGGCTTCATAGTACTCTCCTTTGCTGCCTACTAATTGGCTAGTGCTTGCTTGGCGTTGCTTCCTTTTCTTTCTGTGGAGCATGGACCAAGCACCGATTGCTTCCTCTTGATTAGTTTTTGTCCGCTGATCATGCTGTGGTTGAGGTGCGCATTTCAGGACACTTCCACTTGTGCTAGTCTCTCTATTCATTATGTTTTCAAATTTATTTTTTTGCATTGTTTATGTACGCCTGTATCTTCTGGCTTATTTGTACAACTACCAAAAAATTACATTTTATGTGGGTTGGTTTAAGCGGTTATAATATATAAATGCCACACTAACCTTCATGATACTTGCTACTGCACACCTAGTTTTGTTTTCTATCAGTTATTCATCCCCGATATGCCTTATACCTCTGCATTTTTTCCAGGTTACTTAAACCCACAATATATGACTCTACACCTCTCCGAGCCGATCCACTGTTGGCTACACTGCTATTTAGCACACCACTGTACTTCACTCTACACCATTCCAGTCCTCTCTATGCTGGTCTAGTTAATGCCACTCTGTTCTACACAACTCACTTAATGCCACTCTACTCTACACCTCTCCATTCTGCATCCTGCTACTGTGCGCTATGATATTTCTGACGAAGAGTAACAGAGTCTTCATTAAGATTGCTTGTCCTGTTTTATTTAACTTAAATATATTTTCAACAAAGGTTTGTGTTAGTGTGGTATTATGCTGCATTTTATCCTAACCAATTTGACTTGTTCTTTCTTTTCTTTGCAACCTCTCTTGTGACTTGCCAGGTAGCCGGACCATTGCAAACAGTTTCAGCTTTGGTAAGTTAGTCGGGGGGCGGGGAGAGGGGGTGGGGAGAAAGAATCTCTTGCTTGTGAATATTCAGTGGCGAATGAGGTTCACCTAATCCCTATCCTCAGCAATGCCTTAACATCAGCGTTCCATTTACACATACACATATTGGGTTTGGCAATCTATCGCCAGGTGTTTTTTTATGCACAAGATGTAACTTTCTAAGTTATGAAATGGAAATGTTATGCTAAGATATTCTGCTTCACAGAACTGTATCTGTCAACATAAATCTGGGAAGCATAAGTAAAATGTTTAGGTATTTAGCATGTGCAGCATTCTGCTTCCAGGAAAAATTGCTTGAGAGTGTGGCGCATTGTGGAAAGGGAACAGGAAGGGTGAGAGTGGGGGAAGGGTGGGGCATAAGGGCAGGGACAAGTGTGTGGTACGGAAAGTCAACAAAGTTGATTAACGAGCAGCATCACTACACAATTTTTTCGACAGCACGCGTGGAATGAGATTTGGAAGGCTAGATCGTTGATTCTGGCGACTTAAATCACGTTTGGGTTATATATAGAAAGGAGATCTGTGAGTGGCGGGCTTACATCGTAACTTTGTTCTGTGAGCCTTAAGAGAACTGCAGAGCGCACTGACTTGTGTTTCTCACCTACGCACCCCCGGCTCGTAGGTACAGCAAGCAATCGGCACTAGAAGTAGGGTTGCCAACTGTCCGAATTGACACCATCATGACCAGTATTTTTAATGTCCCGACCAATTCAAAATTAGGAACCTCACCTACCTACAGCTGGTACTTTCCCCCATATCAGTACATACTACGTACAACAATAAGTAGTAGACAAAACACTCAAATATGTACCGTAAAGATGGCCTGGTTATCCCTAACCGATAATTAAAGTAAACCAAGACAGAAAGGCCATGTTACAAATGAAACCAAACAATGTACGGTCCCATTTATGATTCGGACCTTTGTTTCTTTTTTTTTGAGGGGGGGGGGCGTGATTGCACTGTCTGGAAGAGACAAAGGGACTTGGATGTAAGGGCCAATCCTGTTCACATGTGGTGCAGGAATGATTTATCAGCTGAACGCTTGTTATTAACGAGGTAGCAGAGCAGCAAGGAAAATAAAATAAACGTTTGTAGCCTGTCTAGCGGTAGATGGCATGCTTTGCACGCTCCTGCCACCTAGCGTTTGGCTCTGAGATTGCAAGTTGTTTATCTTCGAAGTAGAAGTTTAGATTTCCCATCTAGAAAGCACCAAGATAAAAACGCCCCCTCGGACTGTAACTATTCCGCCATTACTAAAGATGTGCGTTTGGAGCCGTAAGACCACTGAGCTGTAGTCTGCAATACTTTGGCTCGAGTGACAAGAATTGCTTTTTACAACTTCAATGAGTCATCATTACATAGCTGCCAGGTTTCCCAGGTCCATGTGTGATGGGCTTTTCCACTCCACTTTTTTCTTTGCGTTCTGGGAGTTGTAGTCGTGTTTTATAATGGAAAAAAACAAGGCTACACGTCCCAGAATTCAAAGAAAAACACCTGAAATGGCGCAGCACACCACACATGGACCTGGGAAGCTTGGCTGGGCTGTCATTACGATGATGACAAGTCGAATTCGTCTAGGCCCAGAGGGTTTATCTCAGTGCCATATTGTATGAGAATGACCCATAGGAGAGAAGTTGGTTCAAAGGAATGTCATTCCACTTTTGTTTAAAATGTACCTGTAAGGTCCCCTCGCTGGACCGTCATCCGGTTTGCGACTCATGCTTGGCAAGAGACCATGAGAAATTTAGCTGTTAGGTTTTACAAAAACAAGACAACTATTAAATACCAGCGAGACGATGGTGGGCGCATACTGGATGCAGTGCCAGGACCCTAAAGGTCCCACAAGCAGTGTGGGACCAGACTTCGAAGAAGAAGGCCAGACTGGTATCCTAGCCGGTGAAATGGGCGAGAGGCCTGAAATACTCTCCTGACGCCGAAAAGAAGCAGCCTTCAGGTGCCTCATTCAAACCTACACCCAAGACACATTACTGAAGACAAAAACATCTGGCATGCCATTCAAAGGTCGACCCCCTAGGGTTCCACTTTGGAAAGAGTCTCGCACTAAGGGCCGGCTCCTCTCTCTTGAGAGATTGGGCTTTGAGCCCCAAGACTGTTCCGAAGACCCTTGACAGCTGGTTCTGGTCACTGCCCCTAAGCCCGCTTGCGCAAAGAGCCTATTTAGACTCTAGAGAACCCTGGAGCTACAGGCCCCCTTCCTGACACTCACCTCAATAACATCCTCAACGCTGACTGACACCATACCAGCCATCGAGCTCAGGGGACAGCCTGATGGCACGCAGAGGAAGATTTATAGTCATTCTCAATCCCACCAGATTATAGCTTGCCCTCCACTCACGAGTCAGTTGCAACACCTCTGAAGAAGTGGAAGCTGACATTTGAGGCAGCTGTGTGGAGTGGCATACATTCCTCATTCCAAAGAGATGCTAGCAGAAAGATTTGTGCGTTTTCCCTCATCTCCCACCAGCCCCATTCCTTCTCCACAGCCACAGTTAGCACAGCTTCTCTCCTCTCTGCAACAGAGCCACTCAGATCAGGATTGTCATCTCCAGCAATGCCAGGTGAAAGGGCAGATCCTTGGCTGGACTATCATGTGGACCTTATGGTTCCTTGAGAGCATGACAGTTCCCAGGGGAAACTTACAAAGAGCCAGTGAAGCCCAGTTTGGCTGCACCCAAAATCAAAAAGTAATGTAAGATGGTGTCTGACTATTTGCCTAACAGCAGAGGTCCTGTACCACTGGACTCCCTGGTAGTCCATACTGCTAGAAAAAGCCCAACTACCTAGGGAGAAGGCGACACACCACCTCCATATAAAGATCTACACAAGACTGATGCATTGTGACAGCGTGTTGCAGTGGCACACAGCCAGCTCTTCGGATGGCCTCAAGGTATGACGGAGAGTAATGGCATTTAAAGGCTGCTGCCTCTTCATTATGCCACATCCTCGAAGAGTGAATCGTGAAGTTGTTGGGTATGGTTGCTAACTGTGTGGCGATTGTGCCACACACTTGACTCCATGTTTCTGACCAGGCAATGGTCCCAAGTTAAGGGTCAAGTTACAAGATCACTTCTATTGCTTGTGGGAAAAGGAACAGCCAAAAAGACAAAAGTTAGAAAAGCCAGATGGTTTTTTTTACGAACTCTAATGTGCCTGAACAGAAGAAAAGGGAGAGGGGGGGGGGTGAGGCTCTAGGATGCATAGCAATTAGAAGTGATGCCTGCAGTAGATTGTGCCTAAAAATTGAGATTGATCTCCTCCAATACTCTGTCTTCTACTTGCAGGAAGCAACCAGGGAGCAGATTATGGTACTGTCCCCAGGCCCACAGCCAGAATTCCAGACATGAACAACATATTTGGGACCGGGACAGTTACAACCTCTGGTGCCGGCAGGTACAGTTTATGTGTAAACCTGAACATTTCATCCTAATAACTTTTGGTTCTTTCTGCATAGGTATGCTCCACTAGGGCAGAGTTATCATTCTGTACGTACACAGCTCCATATACTCAAAAAACCTGCTGACGCAGTCACTGTGTAGTTATCGTCCCCTGATTCTGGTATGCAAAAAGAGGGCATGAAAGTGAACAACGCATTAAAGGTTTCTAGGTTATTTATTGAAGTTTTTGTTTTCAGAGAACATGGAATACATTTTGTGGACTGATGCCGGTGAGGAAACTCTTATAACGAGAATGACTGTTTCAGCTTTCAAAGCTACTGGAAATCGCAGAGGGATTGTGTCACCAGAATTCTTGCAGCTCCAATGAGCCCAGCAGGGAGGGGCGTTGATGTGTGGAGAGGCAACAGGGCCTAAAAATAATTGCAACTGCAATGTAAAATATTGAAACTTCTCAAAACAGAAGCAGAATCAGGGGAACCAAAAGCCCAAACGTGCGGTGTAGAAACTTGCCCCACAGTGCGGTGGAGTTACGGCCTCCTATTACTACAGCCCGGAGTCGTCGCCTGCAGCCGCGTACCTGAGCATTCAGGCTCCAATATGCAAAACCCTTAAAGCTACAAAGCTAACTCTGAGATAGCAATAAGCCATAATAACATGTATATACTGAAAATAATTACACTGATAAATTGACCACAAAACAATCCTTGAAAACAGCACAGTAATGCAATGTTAAGAGTCAAACCCGAGAGACACTTATCTTGACTGCAGATTAGCAAAGGAACTGGCACCAGATGGTGTTTCTGTGTGTTGAGGAGATTGAAGAGCAGTGATTGGTGGACTGGGAAGGAGTGTTAAAGGAGGGTGTGTTTATGCTTATGGGGTTTGAATTTTGTTTTTATTGATGCTTTGTTTGGCTGCTGTGGTTTTGGCAGTAAAGAAAGAGAAGCATAATCAGAGCCTCTGGTCCTGACATAGAATCCTGTAAGGACATGCCTCAACAAAAAGTTGGTTCTCGATGGTACTGTTTCTTCTATATCAGGGTTTTTTATTAACATTCAAAATAATTGTCTACACCTTTAGACTAAAGTCTTTACATACAGCATCACACGATGCTGATGTAAAGATAACATTTGCTTTCTATTTTTTTGTCTTTTAATATAACTGTGTAGGAAAAAAGGAAAAAAAACAATTGGGAAAACTAAAATGGGTTTAGGCCTATTTAGCAGCCTTTCCATAAAAAACCATTTTCATTTCCCTGTTTTCAAAGTGAAAAAAATTAAAGTAATATATTTTCATAGGTGTGCTACCTTAGATAGGCCTTTATACTACATGTTCATTAAATATCCGCAATTTTGAGTTGACACCCTGCCTTTGGTAGGTGGGTAATTGGGGATCGGCGCTGTAATGAAAGTACCTATCCTATTCTAAACAGGGTTTGTTCTTGTTCAGGCTCTTGGAAGATGGATCAATACAATAATACAAAGAGCCCACACCCACCCACAACTCCTCAGCTTTAGATTATAAAGTTACTTTGTCATACACAAAAGGCTTAAGTTGGTAGGTATGAATGTATCTCACTATATTGTTATGTAGTATAACTTCTCATCACATCAACAATCAAATCCATATCATGGAAATTACATAAACATTTAACACATAAGAAAGGAAACAAATTAAAATATGCTGTGAGGTTATAATATGTAGCAATGTAAAGTAAAATATGCATACACACTAACTTAACCCCTTGTGTATTTAACAAAGTGACTTTAGAATCTATTGCTAGTAAGGGGGTCTGTTTGTTTGTAATTCAAGTTACTGCACCAGATTTGCAATGTTAATTCCTAATTTTTCTGGGCTTTTTCAAAGCTGGAAAATTCATAGTATTTTAAATTTAAAAAGTACCAGGGAGGGGCATGCAGGAGTTTGATGTTCCTGCCTCCAGCTGGAAACTACTCCACAATTTTAATCAAAGCATTAGAGCAAAATCTACATTTTAATTTTAAGGATGGGCAACAGCTTTCAATAGCCCAGCTTATGGCACTGTTGCAGCTTTCCAGCTCACCGAATTTAGCCATCATCACAGGTCTATGCCCCTTTTATCTTGTTCTCCCAGAATTATTTCAAGTGAGCACCTTTTTGTACTTCACTTATTTGTGATTTATTTTTTATTTTTCTTCTTTCTAAAACACCTTTATTTCTGACAGAAAAATGTGGGAAACATGATCCTGTAGTGACTGTTTCTCGTGGTTCTCCAGTGATTCTCTTGCAGTTTTGTCTTGAGGTACAAAAGTAGCTTCTATTTTAGGTCTCACCTGAGGCAGGGCATGTGTTGGTATTTTCAGGACCTTTTGTTTACTTATAGGGGGCTAAGAGCCTGCCCATTGCTTACCATTGGCTGGTTCCATGATCGCTCTCATTTCATTGCTTTGATTTGATCAATATATAATATATGTGCCAATTTTACTTTGTCTTCATGTGTTTTCCCTCTATTCGCGCCTGGCCCAGGTACCTCTTCCTTTCCCAGGGTCCATCCACTGGTCCACTTTCAGAGATACCTTTTCTTTTAGTGGCAGCCCTCTGTAAGAGTTCACATTTTTGCAGGCCATTTCTCCCACCTGTCCAGCGTTATGATTTGCGCTCGCTCACCTCCAACTGTTTGTCGTCTTGTTGCCTCCTCCCAACTTCCTCTCGCTGTCTGACTTAATCCTAGCTCCTTTCCGCCTTTCTTCCACTGTCCCTTGTGTTGCTTGCCCCATCCCTCCCTCCTCATGCTGCCTCTGGTGGCTCGCCCCCATCCGCCAAAATAAACAAAAGTGCTATGATGCGGCCAGTGCTGTTATTATTATTTTTTACCTAAGATAGGGTGCCATGCTGTGTTGTTGCATGGCCCCTTCCACCCTGTCCTGCATTGTTGCTTACCCCTCTAATCCTCCCATCCCGTCACAGTTAAAACAAATATTGGCACATGCAAATGAATCTTGCATATGCGAAAACTATTTGGCTTTTTAAATGTTTGGCCATTTTGTACAGTAGCCTGGCTGTGCCACTTTTAGCCATCTTGCACAGCAGCCATGCTGTTGTACACCATGGCCAAAAAACATCGACAAAGACAATACATCTCGCATAGATGAATCCTATTGGCAGTGCCAGGGCTTCTTAAATTAGTAGTCTATAGAGGAAAAAAACAAATAGGCCCACTGATTGATTAGGGGTCCTTGACTCGTTGGAATTTAACTTGTCTCTTCAGCAGTATTGTAGTTCAGGGTGGTGGAGGGGCGCTGCACAGTGTAGTGTCATTGTTTTGTCTTCTGGGATCAACTTTTCTAACAAAAGTTGATATCTTGTATCGGGATCCCCTCCTGACTAATAATTTTTGGTTTGACACCAGTATGTTAAGGAGTTTTTTAAATCTACGTTGATCATCTTTAAACCTCAATCTTTAGAAGGCTAATCTAAAGATTAATTACCACTAAGTAATCATCCTCCCTCATTAATACCCTTTTGAAACAAGCCAATTGTGTCTTCTACAGATGATCAGTGATCCATTAGATTTTAGAGAGCAGAAGTGTTCCACCAAGCACTTGTTGTCATTCAACAATGACATTTCAGTGATAATAGAACATTGGAATGCTGGGGGCTCCATTGAAAACAATGGAGTGCTGCGGGATTTTACTGGCCGGTAAAAGCCCGCAGCTGCCAACATTCCAATGTTCGCTTTGTTCACAGCAACAGCTGTGAACAAAGCCTCAGGGAGCCCGAGGGGATTTTTATCCCCTCGGGCTCCGTGAACATTTTTTTATTTTATAGAACATTCTACCCTGAGTGGCAGAATGTTCTAATAGCCTTAGAACCCGCCGTAGCGGGCTCTACCGGCTATTAAAGTCTCTCTCCCTTGTTAAATGCCCTCGCCTTCGGCTCGGGCATTTAACGCGGGGAGCGGGCCTTTAATAGCCGTAGAGCCCGCTACGGCGGGTTCTAAGGCTATAATAGAACATTGGAATGCTGGGAGCTCCACTGAAAACAATGGAGTGCTCTGGGCTTCTAATGGCCTGTAGAAGCCCGGAGCTCCAACATTGCAATTTTGCTGTTGCTGTGAACAAATGCCTCATGGAGCCCTCCGTGCGCCCTTTGTTTTATTTATTCGAACATTCTGCCCTCTAATAGCAGAATGTTCTAATAGCCGTATAGCCCGCTGTAGCTGTACCGGCCATTAAAGACCTGCTTCCTATAAACTCAGCCTTTAATGGCTGGTTTAGCCCACTTAGGGGGTTAATAAGGCTATATTAAACTAATCAACAATAAGGTTTCATTTGTCTTCAATGAAAGAAATACATTGTCAAGCATTATTCCATCATCCTTTGGACATTACTTAAAAAAATGGCTCAACTGTATTTGTTGTATTTGTTGATATCTATATAGTGATTGTGATGCTCCTCACTCGTTCTATATATTGCTATTTTGACTTCAGACTTGTAAATACACCCTTTTCAGTATAACTCTTGCTCGTTTCCAGCAGCCTGTTCTCCATACTGTAGTCGTCTGGGAAAGTTTTATTCCTAGGGTGCTTTTCTTGTGGAGGGGTGAAGGTTACGGTGTTAAAAAAAAAAATCTCAACCTTTCTCTCTCACAGTTTGACATTCAGTTGCCGTTATCCATTCTTAAATACATTCATTATTTTCATTTCGAAAGGCTGTTTTCATAGGCTGAGAGAGGCTGTCCTCTACCGTATGTCCTGAGTCAAAGGTCTTTTACCTTTCACCCTTGATGAGCAAAAAACACAGGTCTTTGTTTAAGGAAAAAGTGTTTAAGGCATCCTAAATCATGTCTCAGAAAGTTGGTAGTGGTGGGAGATTGTATGTTTAGGTTCACCGCGTTAGGTAGTTTTATGTAACATAACGTTTTCAGGCAACAGGACACCATTATGTTCTGCAAAGCAGACATTTTTATAATTAGTACTAATGACTACTGATCAACATCCAGTTGTGGAAAAGGATATGTTCATTACCTGTAACATCTGTTGTCCACCATCGATATATCCATTAAATAACAATCCTCCTTCCTCTGTGACTGGAGTTACAGAATTGGAAGCGAACAAGCAGATATATGAATATTAGCTCTTATGTTCTTCCACTCTGCTCCAAACTGGGATTGTGTCAGTCTGTGGTCATACCTTAAACCGCAGTACAGTTTTTGTTTTGAAAGATAATAAATGTCTATGCAAAAATGACTTCTACTTATTTCCCCCCAATCACATTCCCTTTCACTACTATCACTCCTGTAGGAGGCTGGCCCTCTATGTAGTGTGCAAGTGGCCCAGGCGACCACTGGCGGGAGGTCTGAGGTGTTCCTGAAGTCCCTCGACTGGGGCTTCCTCCTGATCCTTTTTCAGCTCATGAGGAGCTGGTTTTCTTATTGTCCAACGTCAGTGGACCAGTAGCCAGGCTATTGGTACGGTACGGCACGGCTACCAGGGGGCGCTGGGCCACCAAACTTGGCACGCTTGCAGGGTTTGTCCCGGCGGTCGTTGGTTTGTCGTTGGGTCCGGCAGCGACTTCCAGTTCGGCAGATATTGGCCGGTCAGTGAAGTGACCCTCACTGGTTTGCTGGTTCTTTGTTGGTTGCAGAGTGGTACCTCCACTCAGAAGGGAGATCTTGGCCGATTTGTGAAGCCTGGAGGTCCTCTGGGGTCCTTGAGGCCAGTCCAGTGTCCAGCCCCTCCGCAGCGGCGATTGTCGGGTCCTGGGTGCAGCAGCCAGGGTTTGGCACCTTTTTCCTGTGCAGCAGGTCCACAGTTCTCGCGCCTTTGATCTTCTTTGGGATAGTCGTCTTTGTCATTTCGAATCTGATATCTTGGTCTAGGGATGCCCACTAAATACTAAATTTAGTGGGCGTTTTAGGGGAAACCTGGTAGTGTCCAATGACACTGCCAGAACACTTACTTTTGGGTGGCTCCACCCACGTAAGGGACCACTTCCTGTGGGAAGGGTCACTTCCATATACCTGTTTGCTTTTTTTCCTTCCATCTAAGATGGAGGAAAAATGAAATGGAGGGTCCTCCTCGTAGGCAACACACTGGCACTGGGAACCTGGTTAGCAGGATTCCAGTGCACTCCAGTCCAAGTTGCATCCAGAAACCATGCACAAAGTGTGGGGTGGGTGTACTGAAACATTGTGCTAGTTTCAGTACCAACTCCCCTCCAGCCCCAGGCCAGGAGACTCAGCCAATATCTGGGAGAGGCTTCCTAGTCTGTCAGGTGAGGAAGAGAAGGGAAACAGGCTGGCTAGTTTCAGGGCCTACTTCTGCCTTACATCCTAATGTCCAGGTCATTCCCTCTGGGAAACTGACCCACCTCAAAAGAAATGGGACCCAATCTGAAATGTCTTATAGCTGTGCCACCAGTGTCTACACTTTTCCCTTTTGTCTTGGGGTCAGGGGTGTCCACCTCTGCTACCCATATCTTAGCCAGGGCAACCCCTAGCTTACCTGAAGAGGCTACCCACAACTGGTGTAACCCCACCATGACCAACAGGGTCAGGGGGCTTAACTTTCTATTTGGTATAGGATCAGACCGCCATGCCAAGGACAGTGCAGCCATAAAGGCCAACACCCAGCTGAAGCCACTGACAGCTGTCAGTGACCAGAACCACACCTTTAGCTCCATGCCCACAGGGGACAGGGCCAACTTGCAGGCTTCTTTGGATTCAGGGTGCCTGTCTGCTATAAGGGAGTGTGGGATCTCTACATCCTGCAGAGAATACTCTCCTTCCACTCTCTTTTCTGCCAGCTGAGTAGCTTTCATCTCAGGCTGAGCAGGTGCCTGACTAGACAGGCTCTCTTGTGGGTTAAGCTAGGCTTCACCAGTTCCAACAGTGGGGTTCTTCCCTAATGGAGTAGAAACCCCTTGGCTCTGGTGCCTTAGTTAAAGGTTACCTACCTTTCCTTCTCTTCTGATTTCCCTTTTTCTTCTGGGGCCTACTTGCACTCACTGCAGGGGCAGCACCTCCAGAATCTTTGAGAGAGGACTGGCACTGGCCCAGTTCCTCTTTTGGGCACTGACCAACCTCTGGGTGGTCATTTCGAAGGAGATAGTCAGGGGGGAGGTCTGTACTGACTACCACCATTCTCCAGCTAAGGGACTCATCTATCTCTATAGGAACTACAGATACTGGCCTATCAGTGACTTTCCCTGGGAAAACCCCTACCCTGGCAGTCTCTCCTGGGTTATACTGGTTTGAGAGCACCAGTCTGTCATGCACACTTGTGTGACTGGCAAAGGTGTCTCTCAGGGCAGTGGTTGGGATTCCATTCACCAGTAGGTGGTGGAAGTGTCTACTCCGCTCTGGAAACTCCAACTCAATTGTAAGGCCCACTTTCCAGTTAAGTGCTATGATGACCTCCTCATCTGAGGAGTCATCCCCAGTGGCTACACTGGTTATCCCTGGGGGCTTAATAGTGGGTCCGTTTTGGGACAAGAAGTGTCCTTGGTGTGGTGCCCTGTCTTTGACAGTTATGGCACCATGCCTTAGTGGCATCCCAGTTTTTACCCTGGTACCCACCTTTGTTTTGGGAGGTGTTTTTGTGTCCACCATCCTGGACAGATTTCTGGGGGCCCAATGACTCCTTTTGTTTATTTCTAGGGTGTTCCACCTTTCTCTTGAGGGACTTTCCTGACTCTTTTTTTGTTCACCCATCCAGTTTTAGTTTTGGACACCCTTGTTCTCACCCAATGATCAGCCTTCCTCCCAAACTCTTGGGGGGTGACTGGCTCCAAATCTACTAGGTACTGGTGCAACTTGTCGTGGACACAATTACTGTAAAGGTGTTCTATCATCATTAAATTGTACAGCCCTTCATAACCATGTACCTTTTTGCCTTCTAACCAACAACCTAGCATTTTTACTGAGAAGTCCACAAATTCTACCCAGGACTGAATCGGGTTTTTTTGAGTCCCCCTGAATGTTATGCGGTATTCCTCATCAGGGTACTCTTCATGAGCTCATAGGATTTAGCATATGTTTCATTCAGTGTCAGGAGCCTATCCCTGCACTTCCCTGAGAACAGTTCCCATAATATAGTGCCCCAGTGCTTCTTTTGGACATCCCCCTCCCCCAACGCAGGCTCTCTCAAAGGCAACTAACAGTTTCTGGATATCATCTCCTCCTCCTTTGGGAGGGGGGGGGGGTTTAACTCCTTTTGGGAGTCTTAGGTTGAAAGGTTTCTCTTCCTCACTATTTATTAGTATGCTGCCACCAGAGATGGGTCCTAGGCCCAACTCTTTTCTTTGTTTCTCTATTTCCAAGAGCTGCCTCTCGAAGGCCATTCTCTTGGTCAGCCTGGCAATATCCAGGTCTGTTTCTGTGGGTGCTTTAGGGCTTCTGGTAGAAGAGGAGCTACCCTCATACCCATTCTCCAGAGGGTCTTCATCCACCACAAATGCATCACTTTCTTCTTCTGGGGGGTTATCATTTTCATACCTGGCCACAAGAAATGTAAGTTGAGGCAGCCAGTAATGATCTCAGTATCAATAGCCCAGTGAAGTCAAGAGCCCCCATTGCCATATGGGTGATAAGGCACATAAGCAGTGCAAAGCAGGAAAATTTAAAAAAATAAAAACATTTTTTAAATCTTTTTCTGTTCGTGGTCATTGAGAGAGAAATTTTTAAGTGGACACTGTAAAAATTGAATTTCTGATTCCTGGGGTTATGGCAGTTTAGAACTTCCTTTCCAGCTCTCAAATCTTACTAGTAATACAACCGTAGTGAAACACTGTTTAAAGGGTTTCCCTTTATGTTTTACATTTATCCCCAGGCTTGCCAAATAAGAGATTTAAAAAAACTGTTTCCTTTTTTTATTTCTTTGCAGGGACACCAGTTCCACAGCAATGTGCTTTTAACTATGTGTAGGCTAATTTAGTCTCCCACCCTGTCTGCCAGACTTACCATGGAAGAAACTCTAAAACTGCTAAACAGTTGGATGGGCTAATTTAACTGTGATTAGCTCTCAGTCTGCCCTTGGTCAAGGACCAGGGGAAGTTTTAAGTGGTTCACATGGATAGCAACTTACTGCTCCAGTCTTCCTTCCTGGGCACCGTTTTCAGAGTACAGGAGAGCCAGTTGTAACCAGGGCTCTAGGGCGGTTGTCCATTGCTACCTCCCGCCACCTTCTCTGGCACCCAGTGTCACAGTTGTGATTTGTAAAGCAGTGGTAGCTACCACATCCACTGGTGTCTTTTTTTCTATGCTTGGGAGGAGGCCAACACCTTCCTTGGCCTTTGAGGAAGGCTGAGAGGATGAGGCAGGACGATGGACGCACCCCACAAGGTCACTTGGACAGGATTAGGGACTAGTAAAGGAGAAGGGATTGGGTTTTGGGTGCTAAAGCATTGGCAAAGCCTCACTGGTCTTTAGGGAAAGGCGAGTGGGGTATGAAACACCTCTTTCCCTATCTCCATCCTGTTTTTCTTGCTTATTCCTCCCTGTGTGCAAGCACATGGGGAGTTTTATGAAATATTTTGATATTTTACAGACA
Source organism: Pleurodeles waltl (assembly GCF_031143425.1). Classification (NCBI taxonomy): domain Eukaryota; kingdom Metazoa; phylum Chordata; class Amphibia; order Caudata; family Salamandridae; genus Pleurodeles; species Pleurodeles waltl. Next base: position 702,469,674 of record NC_090451.1, on the reverse strand, counting down.
TAAAGATAATGCTATACCACATGCACCATTTTTGGTTGCAGTAGTATGTTGTATTCATTCCTAAGGTTTTCCCACCTTTGATCTCTGAAAATCTTCCTACTTCTTTCCAAGTGTGAGGAAAACAAGATGGCTGTCGTCCGACTCCCCAACCGCCCCAACGAGATTCTAACTAATGTGATCCATTCAACATGAAAAAAAATTCAGACAATCTGAACACTTTTTGCATTTTTTCTTTTTCTTTTTCCAATGTTTACGAACATATAAGTTTACATACAGACGCTGTGAGTGTACAGCGGGATGCTAGGTTTTTCGCCTTTGACTTAAAGGCTGACTAAAAGGCATTAAACGTGACAGCACTTGAAGTCTATTTGATTGCAGTAGTTTCCTTGTGCTGTTTTCTGTACTTTGTGGTGCATGTTGATTTAAAGACTTCATTGTAAAATTCATAACAGCTTTTGGGTCTTCCAGATAATTCCCCACCACGATTAATCTGGTCCAACTTTTTCAGTGAATCTCCTGTCTCTATGCTTTTTTTTTTCCAAAGTTTGTTGCAGATTGGTTAAAGAGAGGATATGGAGCAAAGGTAATGATGGTGTTTTCTATAACTATTGTCAACTCAATCAATGGAGGTGCTAATGCCACCTTTGTAATTAACTTTTCGCTAAAATTTTGTTTAACATTGAGAAATGTTCAAGTAAGCATGCAAATCATTTAAAATAGGATTGCTGGTGAAATATATGTAAGGTGAATAAAACTTTTGCTCGGGTACAGGCAAGTTTCAGATACACCTTCTACCCACCCTCCTTAATAAGGCAGATTACACCTCATATTGGAACACACGTGCAAGTTATTGTCCCGGGATTGGCGTCTGACTGGCCTTCTTATCATTGGCTGTCATGAAAAGATCCCATATGTAAAGGATGTGATACTAAATGGCACTGCTTTCAAATTTTATGGCGAACCTAGGTGAATACTTAGAAAAGCACAAGATAAATACTGGTGCTGGAGAACCACATCTACGGGTAACATATTTTTGTTCCCCTTATAGAGTTAAACAGTATTTTGCACATATTCTGCTTTGGAATTAAAACTGTGCAGTTGTATGTGATACATATTTTTCTCTTCCTAAATCGTTGAAGTCTTGCATGTAGTTATGTTAATTTCCCCCACAAGGCATGATGGTGAGATTAATTTTTTCACATATCTACTTCTTTAGCGTTTACGGGACAACAACGCAGGTGCCTTCCTTGCCACTGCAAAACACTGGACCTTCTTATGGAGGTAAGTCCTCTATACTGAATGATGTGTGCATATGTTATATGTATACACCTTGAAATGTTTGTTTTTAACAAAAAATGCTCATTGTCTTGTCAGTTGTCTTAAGTGGCAGCAGAGTTTCAGCTGATTCCTAAAGTGATTGATGGATAGCCTCTGTAGTGACAAGCAGCACACGACAAATCCAACCTGCATTACATGACACAGTGAAACACTGCGCTCTCGGTGAAGTACAACAATGACTGTGCACTTACACTAGGCTCATGGCAATCACATTCTTTTTATACTCCTAGCGAAATTGTTGGTCCCTCTCTCTAGTGCATAAGAGGGAGAACGGAATGATGTATTCAGACAGGGTTGTTTCTGATTTTGGGTATTTTTTAAATATTTTTTTTATATATTAGTCCTCATTCACCCTAGGCCTTATGTAAACCTCCTTTACTTATCAACCAAGACAAAAGAAGTTTTCCTCGGCCAGGGGTTGCCCTTTCCTCTCAAACAATCCTCAGACTGTCCCAGTTCCATAAGGATTTCAGAGCAGGGTGTAAAATCATTGGACAAACAACACAAATACATTTCAATTCCTGCATTTAATTAAGCAAAATTATATACATCAATGTCCTGATTTACAATTCAATAACGGTGCCCAAAAATTCCCCCGCATCCTATCCCTTCCCCTCATTGTTTGATCCAATTCTGCTGTGCAAAAAACATCCCTAAGCCATTCTGAGTGGCCTGGAGGGGCCTTTGAAATCCATTTTCTACATATTTCCCGCCTCCCCAACAATATTGCATAAAATACAAGCTTCATATCTGCAATTGTATCCCGACCAGGCCACCCTTGCCGATCTTGAAGTTGACCAAAAATTATCAACTGGAGAGAGGCTTCGATTTCCCGATTTAATATACTCGAAATTGTTTCACATACTCCTTCCCAAAAATGTCGACTATCAGGACATTCCCAAAACATATGATTATCTGTTTCTTGAATTAAACCACACTTTGGACAGTTCACCTCCTGCCCTCCTTTCATTTTAGATAACCTCTCAGGGCAAATATAAATAAACTCTATGTATTGTGAAATAATGATTTTTCCTAAGAGTGGCCGGTTTCACAATACCAAAGAGCATTTTTAATGACTCTTTCCACCACCTCTTAACCGCCTCTTCTGGGAAAAATTCCCTCCACAAGTCACTGGGAAGTACAAACCCGCCGTCCACCCCTTCTAGGATCCCCCAATACCAAGCAGACACTCTATGGGGATCTCCTAATGGGCTCGGGGTGATCTCACTCAATGGATTGGGCATACCAACACCTTCCTTAATCCCCTGAGCCCATTTTCTTATTTGTAAAAACTTCCACCTGGACAAAGCACCACCCGTTTTCAACAGCAATTCCTCCCAGGGGAGAACAACCCCCTCCGGAAACAAATCTTCCCAATTCTCTAACCCTGCTTGTTTTATCGGTAACGCTAAGATATCTTGAAAGCATTCTGGGGTACCCGGGGAATCCCTGATAGGTGCGTCAAAATTATAATAGGTGAGTTTCGCCAATTGTCTAATCTGATACCAACTTTCTGCCAGCCCCCGCATAATTTTCAACCTTATCTTTTTGAAGAATTTAGGGTCCCCAAATTTAAACAAAGTTGGTTGAAACGCCTTTGATATTAGAAGCCATTATCTTAAAAATTAAACCTGTAGTCGTAGAGTCTGAGGCAAGGAACAAAATTCTAAAGTTTTTCAAAAGAAAAGCCCATGCATAATATTGCAGCTCTGGTAATGCCAAACCGCCCTTTTCCTTATACCGACGTAACTTCCTCTGAGAAATTCTAACACCTTTAGAACTCCAAATAAAATTGTTTATAAGGCGCTGCATTTTTTCTATGTATATTTTCTGCATCGGGAGTGGAGAAGTAGAGAACAAAAAATTCCACTTTGGAAGGATAGACATTTTTACCAAATTAACTCTGCCAGTAATCATTAAGGGAAGATGGGTCCAACCTTCTAGTAAACTCTTACATTCCAGCAACAATTTTAACTGATTCCTCTCCGCTAGCTGGTTAATATTTTGAGGTATCCGAATTCCCAAATATCTGATTTCCTTTTTACAGTAGACAGATTTATACTCCATATTCCAAGCCATAATCTCTGTTTTTTCCACATTCACTTGATAACCAGAAACCTTACCAAACTCCTCAGACAGCTTAAGAATCTCAGGAAATGCAGTTACTAAATTATCTGTATAAACCAAAACATCATCGGCATACAAGGCAAGTTTCCTCTCCCAGCCCTGACAACAGAAAGGAGAAATCATCGTGTTCCGCCGAATCTTCCTCGCAAATGGTTCCATATATAAATTAAATAGTACAGGGGATAACGGACAACCCTGTCTAGTGCCCCTAGCTATAGTAATCGGGCCAGTAAGGTTCCCATTCACTAGTATTCTAGCTGTTGGAGCCCTATATATCTGATTTACTACCCCACAGAGATTGTTTCCCAGTTTATCTTTTTTAAGCAGGAGTTTCAAATAACCCCAGTTTACCTGATCAAAGGCTTTCGCAGCATCGACAGTAATATTTCCCAAAGGGGAATCAAAAGATACTGCCATATCTATGGCCCCGATTATTTCATATGTCAGCTCGTGCAGATATCTACCCTTCGAAAAGCCCTTCTGGTCAGAGTGTATGAAACTATTTGCTACTCAGTTTAATCTATCTGCCACTATTTTGGTAAACAGCTAATAATCGCTATTCAATTATGAGATAGGTCTATAAGAAGAACGATTAGTCGGATTTTTCCCGGGTTTCAAAATCAATGTAATAACTGCATCATTCCAAGAAGAAGGCATACCTATCTCATTTAAAAAAACCTTACCAAACAGCTCAACCAAAATCGGGGTAATTACATCGGCTAATACTTTATACAGCTCAACCGGAATACCATCAGGGCCCGGGGCTTTCCTTTCTTTACCCCCAGCTAAAGCCGCCCGCACTTCCTCAACCGTAATAGGGTCGTTCAGAGATTCCTGAGTTTGCTGCGAGATTTCCGGTAACACATCCTGAGCTAGCCAGTCCTCCACCAATTCTTCTCGCACCTCCGCATGCTCTGTATACAGAGATGTAAAAAAGTATTGAAACCCTTGTTCAATATCTTCCCTAAGAAACAGTTTTGCGCCAGTTTCTTCCACCACTATTTCCTTAATATGACCCCTAACCTGATCTGATTTGGCTTTCCAGGCAAGCAGTTTCCCTGAACTCTCCCCATATTCAAAATGTTTTAGTTTACTAGCCTCCCATCTTTTAACCATTTGCGCCTGTAAAATATTTACCAATCGTGTTCTTAGCTCGGCCAACTCCGCTCTTCCTGCCTCCTCCTGGGTCCCTTCACCTTTACCAACCAACTTCTTGCTTTTTATTAACATTTCCTGTTCTAAAGGTCTTATTTCGTCCCTAAACACATTACGTTTATGACATGAGATACTCTTAATTTCCCCATGTATTACAGCCTTAAAGGAGTCCCAAACCGTTGATAATGATGCCGAGCCTATACTAACCTTGAAAAAGGATTCTGTCTCTTTACGTAATTGCAACAAGACATCCTCATCTAACAATAGCGCACGCTCCAGTGTCCACCTCTTGAACATTCTTCTCTGGGGGAGCGTCAGATGCAATACTACCGCTGCATGGTCCGATAAATGTGAGGGTAAATATTCAATCCTATCGACATTTTCCAACAACCTGTTACCAACTAAAAAATAATCAATACGTGAGGCGTGGCTATATTTCTTGTTAAAAAAGGAGAAGACTCTGGCGTCCCCTTCCCTCTTTCGCCAAATATCACACAAGCTGTGGTCTTTCATCATTCTCTTTAAGTAATGTTGTGATTTTGGCGTACATAAGGATCTGCAGGTATCCGTTCTATCCAATCTATTATCCAGCACCACATTAAAATCTCCCGTCATAATAACCGAATTTGATTAACTGAGAAAATACCTTTTTAAGAGGTTCGATATCATCACAGTTCGGGCCATAGAATCCAACCAATACCAGAGTTACCTCATCAACCTGTATTCTTACTATGACCCAGAGACCAGCTTGATCCGCCCTTATTTAGAGAATTTCTGGTCTGGCTTCGAGCCCCTGTTTAACCAAAATAGCTACTCCCCTTGTGTGCAAATTATGGGTAGTGCAGAAACACAATTGCACCCATTTTTGGGCCTTAAATAACTCCTTACACTCACCTGCAGCCAAATGAGTCTCCTGCAAAATTAAGATTTGTGCCGGTGAATCTTTCAAATATTGTAGAATTTTGTTCCGTCTTGATTTAGTCCTTAAACCATTAATATTCCAAGAAAGAAATTTAATCGTGGACCTCCCCGCCCCCTGGCCTTTACCAAATCTAACCATTCAAAACTAACCCGCCATCCCTCTGCCTAGGTGAATAAGGAACTATTTCCATGCACGACCCAAAAAAAAACCTGCCTAATGTCTTTCCCTCCCTACTCCTTCCAATGGAGGACCCCCCCCCCCCCCCCCCCCCACTATATCAGCCACCATGGGCCTATTTTTAGAGCACCCCGCCTACCTGGGAGCCTTAAAATTTTAAAAAAATGTATTTCACATGATCGGTCTGTTCTTTCCTTATGGCATCTAACAATTCATCCGCCCTATCTGTCTCCCTTATATTATACATTTTATTGTTGTACATTATTCGCAAAAATGCCGGAAACTTCAACTGTGCCGTGACTCCTAGCTTTTTTAATTCATCTATCCTTTTTCCCAATTCCCACTGCCTATCCATTGTGATCTTAGATAGGTCGGATCTAATCTCAAATGTCACATTTTCTACCCTTAATGATTTCTGTTTCAATGCGCTGCTCAATATTTTTTCCTTTAGGTGATAGGTTAAGAAATTAACCAAAATTTTTCTCGGTCTAGTCCTGTTCGGCCGCCTCGTAAAGGGGTCGCGTTGGACTCTCTGAATATCTTTTTCAATCTCTTCCCTACTCTCTTCCAACTCGCATACGGATTTGATTAGGGAAACCACATATGACTTCAAATCTGCTCCTTCGGGGACCTTTTACAACTTTGTTATTCCTACGCGAATAATTCTCCAATTGCTCAATCCTGACTTGTAATCCTTGTTCTTTTTCGTTCAAGTCTCAGATCTCATCCTTATGATGTTTCAGCTCCTCCTTCATCCCCCCTACCGTCTCCTCCAATGTCTGGATCCTCTCCATTAAATTATCAAATTTTCTTTCCAATACCTCACAGGCCTCTCTGATTTCCCCTTGATTGCTCTCCGAACTTGCAAAGCCCTTTTTTATATCCTCCGAAATGGAGAGGATCACCTCCTCCATAGAAAGACTGTCTCTTGGGTCGGGGGCCAGAGCCTGAGCAAGGAGAGGACTGGTAACCGATTCTACCAAAACTTTTTCTTCCTGTCTCAAAATAGACAGGTTGCCACCTTGACTCATCAGAGTAACATCAAAACCGACTTGTATATTCTCTTGGTGAGCCAAATTATTAATTGAGGGGGGAGAATTACTTTCAATCCCCTCGCCAGAGTCTGCACTGTTTCTAGTGTCCTTAGTCATGTAGCTATCCATTTTTCCTTGCCCCGGTACCAGCACAATATCCTCTGGCCTAGCCTTAAAGTAAGCTCTTAGTGAAGGTGTGAGTCTGTGCTTATTTTTTGGTCTCCCCTCACTTCCTTCTTTCTTTTTTTTAAATAAATAATTCACTTGGTCCAAAGTTCTGCCCTTAGGCTTCCCCTGTTTTCCACTGACCTCCTTATCCCTTTTTTCCCCCCTCGGCCCCAGCCCCCCTACCTGCAAGACGTTAACGGAGGGCTGGGGTGGGGGAGAGCTCTTATCTCCTTCGCTGGTTACGGCCCCCGCGATGCCCGCCACCTTGCTTGCTGCTTCCAAATTTGCTGAAGATACGCGTGTTACCGCGCTATCAGGCTCCCGGGACACCTTCCCAGGAGCCTTACTGGTGCTGACTCTGCCTGGATTCCCCCAAAGGGGAATCCTCGCCGAGCCTCTTCGCACCCGGCGGAGCTCCAGCGCGGCACGCCCCCAGTGCCGGAGTCTCCCGCCGGATACCTCACCCGGTCTCCGAAGCAGCCGGGTTTCCAAAATTCGAGCGACCGGGCAGCACATCCAGCCGATCGCTGTATGTGCATGAAACGCCCCCAGGAACGGCGGAAGGTGCGTCTAGCGAGCTGCGACGCAGCCCGCCATGTCCTATCTCCGATTTTTGGTATTGTTGAGCAACCATAATTTTATAGAACAAGAAAGAGAAAAACTGAGAAAAAATAACTCAACAGACACATCATAAAGAAAGAGCAACTGGGGAAGGTTTTCCCGTTGCCCTAATGTCACCCCTTCGTCCACCATATATATGGAGCAAGTTCCACATTATGACGATGCCTGCTCTTTGCTAATCTGCCTTTAGAGCTCCTACACTTGATGCAAGCATACACACAGCTCCTGCTGTAGTTCCCGAGGAACCAGGGGCAGGTCAACAAGACGTAATATGGGATCCTCAAAATACAGACAATGACACGCGTGTTGCAGGGCTTTCCCGGTAATACCTACATGTTACATACAAACCTTGCCTACTTGTGTGCCAACATGAAGGATCCTAACTATTTATTTGAGTCTTGGTGCAGAGTGAATCTCTATTCTGAATGGTGATGCTACCTAACAAGTATGTGCAAAATCGCCATTCTTCAGCTGCAGGCTGACATTAGTAGAGCACACAAAAAATAAGACCAGCAAGACATAAAGGAATCTTCCATTCTCTAGACTGAATGACTACTTGTAGTGAGGAGCACTGCCCGAGGAATTTTGGACAACTTTCCCAGCCCTGCTGCACATGCTTAAACAGGTACAGATTGATTTGTAAGAATGGTTTGAACAAGTGCCACAGGTGTTTCAGGCAGTATACCAAACGTGTTAGCTTTTTGAAGGAGTAATTAAGTCCAGATGTACAAAGCCTTTTTACGTTGGCAAACCACCCAATTTGCAAAAATGGACTGTTCGGATGGATACAACTACCTGTGGATTCCTCACCTAATGAATTCTCCCAAGGCGCCAGCATTCAACGGAAATCTTCTTCCTAGCTTCTGCACGTCGACGAGGACGTCACACTAGCCCACGCGACGCCGTCTGACGTCATACAGGCAATTTGAGGTCCTCGCCGACGTCGGTTCCCTTTTTTCCGTGCATTCGAAACGGTTATCTTCGAGGGAGCTACTGTTACTTTTGTAGTTACATTGTATTTTTCTGCTGCGTGTATTTTCTCTGCGGTTATTATGTCTCAGAGGAAGTCGGGTTTCAAGCCCTGTCGGGAGTGTGGGGGCAGGATGTCCGTTACTGACCCTTACTCCGACTGTTTATGGTGCTTAAGCTCCGACCACGACGTCGCAACATGTGATTCATGTCAACACATGAATCCGAAAGCCTTAAAAGAACGAGAGGCTAAACTCTTAATGGCGAAGTCAAAAAGGAGGGAGAAAAAGCATCAGAGGAAGATGTCCTCTCCGAGGTCTCATCGGCGTCATCGAGATTCCCGGCGCTGTAGGGATTCACAGCGCCATTCCAGCAAGGAGTCTCGTTCGAGGTCGCCTTCGGCTCGGCGTCGAAAGACTTGGGAGGTCAGTCCCACGGTCACACCACATCCGTCGACGCCGTTGCCTTCTCCAGCTTCGCCGACTTCTCCTGGACAGACTTCTTCAGTGATTGAAGTGACGCAGCCTCAAGTGTTTTCTCCGGCGTCGCAGACGTCGAGGCTGGCATCGGGGTCGCCTTCGATCCAGGCACCCCAGTATCCGGCTTTTCCTGCCCCTGGAGCCGATAATACCGCATTTTTGAATGCAATGTATACCATCTTTCAACAGATGGCTCCAGGCGACGCTCCATCTGGTCCTTCGGGCCGTTGGCTTTTACCTTGGGTGCTCCGGCGCCGTTACGGCCGGCACCCTTTATGCCCTTTCTCCCTTTAGGGAATGTGGGCTCGGCGCCGGTGTCGACTCCGGTGTCCGCTCTGGTGGCTCCAGAGGTTTCGGCCCCGGAGGTTTCCATCCCGTCGACTTCGGGATTTCGGCCAGTGACTCTGGCAGGACCATCGGAGACTCCAAGACGCGACTCTCTTCGTCCGGCTCCTACCTCGGCGCCGAAGCTGCTTGTGGCGCCGGACATGGTGTCGGATGGATCCGGAGATCAGCGCCGATCCTCGACTTCGGCGGATGCCATGTCGACGCCGCGTATCGAAGAAAGGCTGCATTCTAGAAGACGCGATCTCCGTCTTTTGGAGGAGCAGGAATACCAACGAGTCTTGGAGGAAGGAGAGATTGAGGACTCTGGCGAGGGTCTTCATGGTCTGGATACAGCCAGTGGGTTGGATACTTCCCCTGAGTGGGACCTGTCATCTCCAGGGGAATATACGGAGGAGGCAGCTACCTTTCACGCTGTGGTAAGAAAGGCAGCTAACTTTCTGGAACTGCCTTTGCCGGTGGCGGAGACGAAACAGAATTTATTGACTGAGGTTCTGCATCCGGCTTCTTCTGCAGCGGAGCCTCTTTTACCATTCAATGAGGCTTTGCTTGATCCGGTATTGGAGGTGTGGAAGAAGCCAGTATCTTCCTCGGCTGTTCATAGGGCTGTGGCCAGGAGGTATCGGGCTGCGCCATCTGACCCTGGCTTTCTGTCCAGACACCCTACGCCGGAGAGCTTGGTGGTCCAGGCCTCCTGTTCTTCTAGATCTGCGCCTGGATCTTTTCCGACGGTGCCGGGGGACAGAGACTCCAAGAAGTTGGATTCACAATCCAAGAAGATATTCTCGTCCTGTAGTATGGCGTTGAAGTCCACCAACGCGACTTGTATCTTGGGGAGGTACATCTATGCTCTTATGGACGACATATCATCTTCATATACGGAGCTTCCCCAAGGACTTTTGAACATTGTTTCGGATGCCCAAGCTGCCGCAACCCAGATTTTCCAATCTGAGTTGGATACGACTGACTCGGTGGCTAGGGCGATGGGCACGGCTGTGGTGGCGAGGAGGCAGGCTTGGCTCCGCAACTCAGGGTTCTCTGCGGACGTGCAGTCGACCCTGTTGGACCTCCCGTTTGATGGGGAAAAACTGTTTGGAGCCAAAGCGGATTCGGCCTTGGAAAGGTTTAAAGAAAGCAGGGCCACAGCCAAGTCACTAGGACTGCAAGCCCCTTCTTCTGCCTCCTCCAGATTTTTTAGGAGGTTTCGTGGATTTGGACGTGGCTCTTCCTCCTCTTCCTTTCGGGGGAGATTTCAGCAACCTGCCTCTTCTCTCACCTTTAGATCAATTAGAGGGAGGGGTAGGGTACGCACCAGGGGAGCCTCTCAGCAGCACTCTGCCTCTTCCTCGTCCTCTGGAGGGGTGCAGCAGGGGAAGCAGCCTTAGGCTTCCACCAATCCCCACTCACTCTTCTCCTGTAGGGGGAAGGTTACGGCACTTTCTTCACAAGTGGCAGACTATTACATCGGACACTTGGGTTATCAGCGTTGTGGGGAAAGGCTACTCCCTTTCGGGAGTTTCCGCCCCCCATCCCGCCCCGCCCATCGTATTGTTCAAAAGAACACCTCCTGTTGCTAGAACAGGAAGTTCAAGTCCTCCTATTAAAGGGCGCGTGGAGTTGGTCCCAGAGCAGGAAAGGGGTCGAGGTTGTTACTCGAGGTACTTCCTGATTCCCAAGAAGGACGGTCGGTTGAGACCAATCCTGGACCTGAGGATCTTGAATTGGTTCCTCAAGCAGGAAAAGTTCAAGATGCTGACCCTAGCTCAGGTGCTTTTGGCGTTGAACAATGGAGATTGGATGGTGTCTGTCGACTTGCAGGATGCTTTTTTTCATATCCCGACACTCAAGTCGCACAGGAGGTATCTCCGGTTTGTGGTGGGGTCGCAGCACTATCAGTTTGCGGTCCTCCCGTTCGGTCTTACTTCAGCACCCCGAGTCTTCACAAAGGTGATGTCGGTGGTTGCGGCAGAGCTCAGAAGGAAGGGGATAGCAGTATTCCCTTACTTGGACGACTGGTTGATCAAAGCCAAGTCCCCGGAGCTTGTGTCGCATCATCTGCAGTCAACAACCCAGTTGTTGTTCGACCTGGGCTTTTCGGTGAACGTGCCCAAATCTCACCTAGAGCCCTCTCAACGTCTCCTGTTCATAGGGGCAGTACTGGATACAACATTGAATCGAGCCTTTCCTCCGCCTCAGTGGATTCAAGATATTCAGGAGTTGGTTTCAATGTTTCGAAATGGAGCGGTCATTCCAGTCCTCAAGGTCCTTCGTCTGCTCGGTCTGTTTGCCTCCTGCATACTGGTCACGCATGCTCGCTGGCACATGAGGGCTCTTCAGTGGTGCCTCCGAAGGCAGTGGTCTCAACACAAAGGAGATCTCGAAGGTTCTGTCAAAATCTCCAGAGATGCTGCTGCTGACTTGAAGTGGTGGATTGCGGGCAACAATCTTTCACAAGGAAAGCCGTTCGCGCAGTCACCACCAGTGACCACGGTCATAACGGATGCTTCCACTCTAGCTCATCTGGGGGATCTGGAGATCAAAGGGCTTTGGTCTCCAGAGGAACAGATTTTTCATATCAATCTGTTGGAGTTGCGGGCTGTACGTCTGGCTCTCAAGGCCTTCCTCCCATCCCTTCGCGGTCAGTCTGTTCAGGTCCTAACGGACAATACTACTGCGATGTGGTATATAAACAAACAGGGTGGAGTAGGGTCGTACCTTCTCTGCAGAGAAGCTCTTCGACTATGGTCCTGGGCAAAGGACCATCAGATTTGCTTGGTAGCGAATCATCTGGCCAGAGTCTTGAATGTACGAGCGGACAGTCTCAGTCGCCATTTCTCGGCCGACCACGAGTGGCGTCTCCATCCAGATCAAGTTTGTTTGATCTTCCAGATGTGGGGGTTTCCTCGAATAGATCTGTTTGCCACTCGGGAGAACGCGCATTGCCCGTTATACTGCAGTCTCCAGTATCCGGTGCAGGGGGCTTTGGGGGACGCGTTTCAGAGAAGCTGGTGCGACCAGTTGCTTTACGCGTTTCCCCCCATACCCTTGATTCCTCGAGTATTGTGGAAGATTCGCCAAGACCGGGCCCTAGTAATTTTAATAGCTCCGGATTTTCCAAGGAGGGTGTGGTATTCCGATCTTCTCCAACTCTCAATGTGCCCTCCTCTCCGTCTCCCTCTCAGGGCAGACCTCCTCTCGCAGTCGCAGGGGCAGGTTTTACACCCCAACCTCCAGAGCTTGCACCTTCATGCCTGGAGATTGAACGGGCAACCTGAGTTCCTTCTCTCTCCCACCTGATGTAGTGGATGTTATCTTAGCGGCCAGGCGACACTCCACTAAAACTATCTACGCTAATAGGTGGTCTAAATTTGTGGTATGGTGTGGAGAGAGTCAGATTGATCCCTTACGTGCTCATTTGTCAGATGTTTTATCTTTTGCTTTGTCTCTAGCGCAGAAAGGTTGTGCAGTGGCTACTATTAAAGGTTACTTGTCAGCCTTCATTTGTCTGCCAGACCAACCATCGCTGTTTAAATCTCCTATTGTTCTTAGATTCTTGAAGGGTCTTCAAAATAAATATCCTCCAAAACCATTCGTTATGCCTCAATGGGATTTGTCCTTGGTCCTGACTTTCCTTATGGGGTCCCCTTTTGAACCTATGCATTCTTGCCCCTTAAGGTACTTAGTTATTAAAACAGTTTTCCTGGTGGCCATAACATCTGCAAGGAGAGTGAGTGAGTTGCATGCTTTATCAGTAAAACCCCCTTATACAACTTTTTATGCGGATAAGGTGGTGTTGAAGACCAAGGCTGCTTTCCTTCCGAAGGTTGTTTCACCCTTCCATTTGGCCCAGACAATCACTTTGTCCACGTTCTATCCTCCGCCTCATCCTTCAAAGGAGGAAGGAAGACTACATCGTTTGGACCCAAAGAGGACGTTAAGCTTCTACATTGACAGAATGAAGGATCAGCTGTTTATCGGATACGTGGGCAAGAGGAGAGGAAAGGCAGTCCACAAGAGAACACTCTCCAGCTGGGTTGTTCTTTGCATTAAAATCTGTTACTCTTTAGCAAAGAAGGATCCTCCTTATGGTATTAGAGATCATTCCACCAGGGCTAAGTCGGCCACTTCGGCTTTGGCTAGGGGTGTTCCTGTGGTCGACATCTGCAAGGCCGCAACTTGGTCGTCCCTTCACACTTTTGTGAAGCACTACTGCTTGGACTCGGAGGTCAGAAGGGACGGCCATTTTGCACGGTCAGTGCTGCAGGATTTCTTGGTTTGACCATACAGGCACCCACCACCGAGTGCGGTACTGCTTTGGGACTCTATTCATTAGGTGAGGAATCCACAGGTAGTTGTATCCATCAGAAGAACGAGTTACTTACCTTCGGTAACTACTTTTCTGGTGGATACATTAGCTATCTGTGGATTCCTCACGGTCCCACCCGCCTCCCTGTTGCCTTTTTGGTCTCACCAAGTAATCCTTGAGTGTGCTCCTCTTGGTCTTTAGGACTGCAATAGATTTTGTATATATGGATACTTGTATATGTATATATTTCTTTGTGTATATACATATTTGGTATATATAAATGTTTTGTTTTAAAAAGAAACAAAAGTTATATTAAATCTATAGCCATTTTATTGAATTGTTGTGTACTTTACAATGTTATGAGATGTTGCCTTGATCTTTCATTGCATAGGGTTATTGTTCTCATGCACGTAAAAAATGTTGGTACTGACGTCGGCGAGGACCTCTTATTGCCTGTATGACGTCAGACGGCATCGCGTGGGCTAGTGTGATGTCCTCGTCAACGTGCAGAAGCTAGGAAGAGAATTTCCGTCGAATGCTGGCGCCATGGGAGAATTCATTAGGTGAGGAATCCACAGGTAGCTAATGTATCCACCAGAAAAGTTGTTACCGAAGGTAAGTAACTCGTTCTTTGCGAACACATACAGGCATTTAAATTAACAAACGCCAAATTGCGATTCAGTGACCTGTTACCAAATCCCTATTTGGGTTTGAGATTCGGTATTAGGAATGGAGGTGTTCAGGCCGTTCTTTCCTAATAACGAATCATATTGTTATATGTGAATCTTTTGCGACTGAAATGCGGTCTCAAAACATTTGCAAATTTCCACTAACTTCAAGTTGGTGGTAACCTATTCGCAAATGGGAGGGAGTCCCCAAAGGACTCCCTTCCCCTTTGTGAATGTTTGTAACAACATTTTATAAGAGCAGGCAGTGGTCTCACAGACCACTGCCTACTCTTAAAAAATAAAAATATTTACCGAGACCTACCTCATTAATATTCATGAGGTAGGTCTATTTGCGACCCACTGGAAACCCCAAATGTGTGAAACATACATTTGTACATTGATGTTTGCGATTACCAAATAGCGAATTGCAAAAGTTTTCTATTTAGTAGTCGCAAGTGATTACCTACGTACATCTGGCACTAAACCACTAAAAATAACGGCTGCGTGGGAGTCGAAGGGAAGAGCAGCACATAAAAAGCTATGGATATGCACAAGCTGGACTATGCTCTCAAAATGTTTACTTAGCAGTTGCGATATACATACTTGCCAGTCAACCTATGACTGGGATGTTGAAGAGGCTTTTTGCTCTGTGGGCAGCTTGGAAATTTATGGTTGGAGCACTGCAAGGCCATCTGGCCTCTCAGAAAACAAGCTTGGAAGGAGGGAGAAAAAATGCTTACTAATAGAGACATTGTTCACGCTTTGGAGTGCTGATGCAAGGGGCTGCACAGAAGCCCCCCCTTCTCCAAAGAGAATCATTGGGGAGTGGAAACACCTGCGAATATGGAAGAGGACGATACATAGACTGACTGTTAGAGGGGACAACCTGGAACACAATTATCCAGCTGCAGGCCTGACCGATTTGTAGTTTTTCAGGGACGGTTCCATGGCTTGGCATGAAATAGTTAGATTACTAGTTGCTCAGTCTATAAAATAACCATGAGACTGATAACATAAAGGTGATGGGTAGGGGTTAGAATAATCTTTGACGGGAAGTACAGATGTGCAAGCTAAAATGCTTATTTTTCATTTCGTTTCTCAAAGTGAGCACTGAGATTATCATATAATTATCATTCTGATGCATAAGATGTATGTGCTGACCGTATATAATATATAACCGTCCCCGTGACATACCAGCAGAAACCAGTGTCCTGGTTATCTAGGAAATCATCCGGGTGCACAGACAGGCTGCTCATATAGTGCACTTATGCACTGCAGACCACTGAGACATCGTGCTAACTAGAACCTGCATACATTCGTGCAAAGGAGCCCGCTGGAGTAACCTACCCACATCCGTTGCTCGTCCTTATACCGCCTCGCTGGTGAGAATTGGGTTCACATTCTCCTCTACATTTTACTGAAAGACATTTCGGCCGCCATTTTGAGTGAGATTATATCCCTGTTTCACCCGGCGCTTCACAGTGACCGGACTACACCACCACACGGTTCCCGAGTCCACGTCTGCGGAGTGGACGCGTCCGTGGAATTGCCCTGGACCCTACCTACTTACCTCACAGGTACAAAGTGCGCCGCCTTTCAGTGTGGTGAAGCCTCCGTGCACGTTGACCAGAGGGAGGCGTGAGATTGATACCGCTGCCCCTGACCTGACTCTGTTGCTCATAATGCCTAGATGTTTTTCCAATAATAAACATCCGCCTAGCCACCCCTATTCATCTCCAAAAACACCCGCTGGTTAGGTTGCCTCCTTGGAAAGAAAGGTCATGCCACGCAAGCCAGAAATATGAGCTGAACCGGTGCTCAGAGATCTAGACAGCTTTTTAAGCTGTTCTAAGTCTCCCCACTGTGTGGCAGTATACCCACGTTAATAATGGGACGAGTCTGCAGTCTAGTAATGAGAGAACACCCGCATAGATAACTTTACCTTTCCGGTTGTTCTTTTCTTTGCTAAGCGCATACACTACTGGCTCCAGGCTGTGGTTATCAGAACTCCTGCTTCTCAGCCATGGAACCAACCTCCTTTGGTAAAAGTTGAGCCTTCCTGCCTGTAGGCTTCATTCCGAAGTACATTTAATTTGAAAAGTTTCTCACTTCTTGAGTTCATTTTGCAGGTACAACATAAGTATCTATAAAATGCACAGCAGCCCCCTCTGGCATAAGCGGAAGCTGACTTGAACCTGCACCTGGGTGACACCCGATCGGTGCATCTGCCGTCTCCCCACACCTCGCTACAGGGATCCACTCACCAGGATCCCCAACTGGGCCCTGTTCACTCCAGCAATCTCCTCTTCTTCACAGCAGCTGCTGGTGTGGCACGCAGACATGCACTCTCACTCCAGGGGCCTTTATTTGTTCTCCTGATATTGAAAAAGACTGGTGAAGAGGCCCCGAGGGTCACAGCCCCTCTCACCCTTGTCATGGCTCTCCTCAACAGCCAGTTGGGACGTCTGGGGAACTGTTTTGTATTTATTTCCCTTTGTATTTTGTGTGTTTATTTAGCATTTTTAGAAAGCTCAACTCAGAGGGTCCCGATATGAGGATCACACAATAACATTGGACCACAGCAACGCCTTACAAAGAACTTGCATGAACATTTGATAAGTGAATTGTCAAATAACAGAAAACGATTCATACTTTAACAGCAAGGAATGAAAGCTGTCAGAATAACATGTTAAGCAGTGGCTTTGAGCCAGCAAGAGGTTTTATTCAGAATGATACATTGGTGGGAGAAATACATTATTTCTAGATGTAATTAAAAAAAATGATTTTTCAAACCCAAACAGAGGCTGACCATCCTAGCAGAGACTGAAGGTTGGTCTGGGGTGGCACAAGCTGCCTGTCGTAATTTTAATTGGTTGCCTGTGAACCCGAATGGAGTAACCACAGAGATTTGCTTTGTTAGGCTTAAGGCAGCCGGTCGGATTTACTGCGGTACACTATTTCATCTGTTTCGACTGGCTGCACTCAACCGAAGGGAACACGCGCTGTAGTTGTACCATACATATTGGTCGCTGGGAACTCTTTCAGACTAAAAGAGTTCCCAGCTCGCCCATCTTTTTCGTAGCTTGCCTTTGGGAATTCAACTAGCTTCAGAAGAAAGTGAGATCCACTTTTGAAATTGAGTTCTCCCATCCACTTTTCTTTGTTGTCCACCAATACATTGGTCACAGGCCTAGCCTTGTAGTAGAGCCCCCGTACCAATGATAATTGCTACAAAAAAACAGGAAACGGATTTTCTCAAAATAAAGCCTACCTTTTGAACTGAATACTGATCCTTCAGAAATCTTCCTGGACACTGCAGCAATGGCAGGGCAAAGAAGGAAACCAAGTGTTTGTGCATGCTTATCTTGAAGAGTGGTTCAGCAAAGCCAGTTCTTACTAGAAAGCATTGTAGGATGTCAGAATTCTGGTCAAAGGGGCAATGCAACCTGAGCTCAGCTAAATTATGCGCATACGAAATCCACCCACATCTGTAGTGACAACACATTGTCTTGGGGTGTTGCTCGACACAAGGGGTGCAAGGTGAATCTTCGATGTCAAAACAGTGTTCACCCTTCTTGGCTAGACAGAATAATGCATGTTCATTATGAACCTTGCAGAGTTACAAGGGAGAAAACCTGGAGTTTCTCAAGGACAGTGGTGCTAAACATCAGGAAATTGAGAGGCCCAGTTAAATATTTTTTCATCAGTTCTTTTGAAGATTCTTTGGTGGTATTAGAGTAAAAACTTGCAATCGGGTGTAGCCTTTGACAGACATTTGCCCAGTCTGTAGTGATTGACGTATCCATGCTGGGATGCACTGATTGCACAGGGATCCAAACAACACAAGGGGTGTGGTTATTAGAGGAGCACTCTTGACTTACCACATAGTTGTGCCAAAGCTGAGTAATTTTCATCTAGCACTGAAGTTGTATCTCACATCCTTCATGTCATTGTTGATGTTTGACCAGCCATGCAACTCTCCATTTATGCACTATCTGAACGAAGACTGTCGGCAAGAAATCCAGACTCCTTTTGGTGGTCACTCAGTTGATTCGACAGTGACTCTTGCACGAAATGACCAGATACTGGTGGTGCACTTTACACAGCAGTAGAACCAGAAGCTGTCCGACTTGTGGGCTTCTGGTGGAAGAACTCCAGTGTTTTATCACAGCCTCCGCTCTTCCAAATGTGCTCTTACCCACAGTCTTTGCAGGCAGGTTTCCAGAGCCGAATTACAGAAGAACTGCCATTAACATTTGTCATAAAGTTTTCATCATGCTTTCCCACAATCTCGATTTCTCTCTGAGGCACAAAAGAAATATGACTCTCAGCTCTGGATTTGCTAGGCAGGTGGTTGTCAATTTCTCCTGTCAAAGGACCCTCAGTTGCATGCAGTGTGATCTGATCTCTATGATGCTAGGTGGGATCTTACACAAAAGCTTTCATCGTTAAACTCCTCCTTCCAGCTCTTGGATAAGACTGCTAACTGCCATGTAATGCAAGCTGGCATGCAAAACAGATGAGCTTTTACATTTAATTTGACTATTTCATAACCTACATGCCTTTCCAGTTCATTTCCGCCAGTACAGAGCTTAGGTCATTCACTAGATTCAAAAAGAGCCCTTGGGTTTTATCTCTAACACTGAAGACTTACTTAAAATGTAAAAATATGTATTAACTGTGGAGCGTCCTGTTAAAAACAATTCGTTTCTAGGTAGAAGAGGTCCTGTATCAAAGCCTGTATTGAGAAGCTGATTCCAGGTAATGCTGAAGTGTGTTCTTTTAGGGATAAGACAGGCTTTGGTGCTCTCCTAATAAACTTCTCCCTTAGTGAGACTTGCAGCTTAGCAGCATGAAATCAATTCCCACATTAGTCAGGTAATTACCTAGATACTCTGACTTTCAGCCACTCTACTCAACTTGTGTCTTCAGTTGCTTTCCCAGTGGTCATCTTTGTGTCCTATGCTCCTGGGGTACCTTCTCCTAGGCAGAGAGGGAACTTGGTAGTCGGTTCAAAAGGGAATGTTTCTTTTAATTCTAGTTCTGCTTCATCGGATCTTCATTGATTTTCCTTACTAGAACACTGTCAATATATCCCAAAATATTTTTTTTTGAAATGGGAAACGTAACATTTTCGAATAAAAATATTTTAGGCTAAATTTTCAGACTGTTTTGTTTACCAAATCAAGTATCTATAAACAAATTAAGGGGAGTGAAGAGGTGCTGGTCTAACCATCCTCTGACACAGATCTTTACACAAACAATAGAGCCAAAGTTGTTTGGATCAATCTAAGAACTCTCCCGTAAAGCTAAGGAGAAAATAATCCTTTTGCTTTAAAGAACCCTCACCCATCGGGGTACCCCTGTGGTTCCATACTTCATAATAGAGTTCCTTCCTGTTTAAGTTGTGAAACGTTGCGTGCTACAACATGTGAGATGCACAGGAACACTTTTTTGGAAAAGAATAGGTTAGTGAGTGGGGGTAGGGTTACTCTGTAACTGCCTGTTACCCCTACTGCTTTAATTTGGGCTCCAGCCAGTATAATTAAAAACGGGGGCAAGTTAGATAGTCCCGGGGCTCTAGTTACCAATACTTCCTCTTACAGTTAACAGGTTTCCAAATGCTCATGGCTTTCGTCAGGACCAGTTATACTACCACAGTCCACATCTATTCCATAATGCTGACGTAACTGGTCAATTTACCATGCATTTGTCAAACACACCTAAGCCACTTACTTGATGTCCGTAAATGGATATATTTTAAGGCACTCAACCGTGCTCCATAGGTTCACAAACGAGAGACATGCCTGTAGTCACGCAGATTCCAAGGTCCCCATCTAGCCTGCTTGCCTTGAATACCCCTGTCCGTGCTTGCATCTCATTTTTATGTATACCCTCAGACCTCCATGCTATAGTATGGTAACCCAAAGATACAACATTTTGGAACAAGACCCCCATTGCGTCTCATTTTGCAGTTCCGAATCCTAGGATGGGTTCAAACTCAGTGGAGGGAGCGCTTAGATGTTTCTTGTTGTGAGGGGAATGTGGAGACTAAAATACCTAGTGGCTACATCGCAATCACTTTATTTTGGGTGCCGCTGGTAAGACTAAAAAGATAAATTATAATGAATGCCTGGCATCCTTTGTGTGGGTATGTTTCAGCCACCTCGTATAAGGCCACTATGGACCCACAGCTTTCATCAGGACTGGTTAATGAACCCAATGAGTGTTTTGTTTTCTGATACAGACTTTTAACCACAGAATAGCACCAAGAGAACCTGTCAGAGTCCATCCAGGTGTATGAGGAGACTGCAGAAGATCTGCAGTGGTGGCTGGTCAACTGTAGATAGACTGGTGATAGAACCATCACCCCTGTTTCAACCCCACCCAGGGCTACAGCCATGATGGATGCATTGTTGCTGGATTGGGGAGTTCAACTGGGAGAGGTGGACATAATGGGACTCTGGCCTCTGGAGACTCGGCGCCAACCAATTTGTAAAGTATAAAAGGCGTTCCACCCATCCATCAAGGAGCAACGCGTACAGGTTCTCACAGACAACATGACCACCATGAGGTACTGCAACAAACAGAGTGACGTGGAGTTGTGTTTCCTTTGCCAGTTGGCTCTCCGCCTTTGAAGGTGGCTAAAGGGGTAAGGCATCTCCCCGATTCCTCTGCACCTGGCAGGATCTTTAAACACCAGGGTGGACAAACTTAGGTGATTTTGCCCTTCGGATAAAAAATGGAGATTGCACTCTGAGGTGGTGGAGGGCATCTTCCAACAATGGAGAGAGCAGTGGCTTGATCTATTAGCCACTGCAGAGGTTGCGCAGTGTCCAGGCTTTGCACCTTGAGATTTCCCAGACAATTATTCCTCGGTGACCCTCTGTCCGCTTGTCTGCCACTGTCTCTCCTGCCCAGGATGTGCTGAAAAAGATCAACAAACACTGGTCGCAAGTTGTCTTGGTGGTCCCGGGGCATACAAGGAAAGTATGGTACCCTGAAATTCTGGCCTTGAGCATCTGCCCTAAGCTTTACTTGCTTAGGGAGGACCTCCTGTAGCAACACTGTAGTCAAGTCCTGCATCCAAATCTGCACAACCTACACCTCCATGCAGGAGATTGAACTAAGGACTTTTGATCTCTCCCCGTAGTGGTTGATGTAATTCTAGCAGCTACGCATCCTTTCAGCAAAACTTTACTCTGGCCGCTGGGGGGAAATTTGTTATCTGGTGCTCTTCCTGTGACATTCAGTCTTTACAGGCAAAGTTGTACAACAGTCTGTTGTTTTGTTTTTCTTTAGCCAAGAAACAGAATTCAACCCCCCCCCCCAAACCCCCCCCCACCACCCTCCCCCTCCCAAGAAGGTTTGCGTGCTTATTCCACAAGAGTGAAGACTGCTACCACAGCTCAAGCTCACCAGTCATGGACATTTGTCAGGCTGCTATGTAGACTGTTCTGTCCTACAGCATTTCCTGGTCTGACCCATTCCACAGATCCACCACCTAGGGAGGTACTACTTCAGTATCTGTTCAGAAGGTGATGCATTTGCAGTTAGAAATCTCTATCAGAGGAACATGTTGCTTACCTTTGGTAGTGCCTTTTTGTGGTAGAGACTATTTAACCACAGATTCACCCACTTTCCTGTTCTACGAAATGGATTCATGCAGTCCACTAATAAGATCCCAGTGTAGAGAACTGCAAACTGGCAAATTCTGAATTGTATGGGCTTCGAATCCGACTGCACAGACAGATTTCCAAATGAAACCGCCGTTAGCACACAGATGTGGTACGTATATAGTGGACCCATTATCACTTACAGGGAAGAACAGATCCGTAGCATAGCTACACGACCCCATGCATGAGGAAATTGTGTCTGAAAAATCTCTGGATACAGTCTTGCACCTGGGATTATTCACAAGGGGAGGAATCTGCAGTTAGTCTCTAACAGGAAAAGACGTTATCAAATGTTAATAACATGTTCATCTGTCCTTTTACTCCCTGTCTGGTAAGTGTGTAGAATAACGAAAACTCATAACATGCTGGCTAACTCGGCCTGACCAGTACAAACATATAGTAATACCTGGTGAATACAAACACAAACAGATGTTACATTAATGTAAACACTCCCCACAGTTTGTTTCTTTTGATTTTCCACTATGCAGGAGGGAAAAGCTGTATTATTAGCAACTATTACCATATAAAGACACCATTCAGTGTTCTGCTTTGTAAGTGGGGCACACAGCACTGCAGGTGTAGGTGATGAAGCCATGGTATGTGTGTATGTGCTCGATTTTATGAAAAACATGTTTGAGCACCCTCTGGTCACTTTTAATATGAGCAATATGACACAGTTAAATTAGCAATGTATGGAATTAAGGTGATTTCAAGGATCTCACAATCCACCCGTGTGATGGTAGTTTTCTGGCAGTTTAGCTATTGTTGTTGTCTGTAAGGAGTGCTCCTATGTGACTTTATTTGGATTCAGATTTTCAGTAACCACTTTTTTCCAAGTAATCTTGAGTGTTTAAGTTTCCAAAAAAAAGGCTGGTAATTTTGATTGTGTTATGTCGACATCTAATATTACAGTGATGTACACAGATGGCGAACACGGATCTTTCTGCAGGTCATGCCAGTGAATTTGAGGCTGGTGGGCATGTGCTCGGGTATATCACATTGGTGGAATCATACTTCGTATGGCTTTTTTATGTGGCTGATCAAAATCATACAACAGATTTTCATTGACTCTTAAACGTTTTTCTTGTGCAATGCTGGTGTAAAGTGATTCTATGACAAGCATATCATTAATTTACTTTCTGGACAAAGGATAGTATCTTGTATATAAGATGGAATTTGTTTGACAAATGGGGGTAGGGATATTTGTTTGACTAATGGGATATTTGTTTGACTAATGGGGGTAGGGACCAGTCAACAAAGATGGCCATGGGTTCTAAAACCTATCCTGTTCCTGAATCAATAGGACAACGGGTAGCAGGGTGGGCGTAGTTGCTTTTGGTGTAGAAGTAAAGGATCTTGGGATTGACAGTGATATTGAAATCAGCTTCAGAAATGCATGTCCTTTTGTGACTAGTTGCCCCCTCCAATAGGTGTTTTAACTCAATCATAAGTTCCTTTGTAAGACCAGTGATCAATATTTGGTATATAGGTCTGTTGGATAATAATCAGTGACATTCTGCATTGTATGCTTCTTTTTTTTGCAACACAATGGCTCCCCATTTATCAGCTGGATTTAAGATTCAGGGGGTGATTCTGATTCTGGCGGGCGGCGGAGGCCGCCCGCCAGAATTCCGCCCCCATTATACCGCTCCGCGGTCAGAAGACCGCGGAGGGTATTATGAGTTTTTCCCTGGGCTGGCGGGCGGTCTCCAAAAGACCGCCCGCCAGCCCAGGGAAAAACTCCCTTCCCACGAGGATGCCGGCTCGTAATCGAGCCGGCAGAGTGGGAAGGTGCGACGGGTGCAGTGGCACCCGTCGCGTATTTCAGTGTCTGCAAGGCAGACACTGAAATACTTTGCGGGGCCCTCTTACGGGGGCCCCTGCCGTGCCCATGCCATTGGCATGGGCACGGCAGGGGCCCCCAGGGGCCCCGCGACCCCCCTACCGCCATCCTGTTCATGGCGGCTTTCCCGCCATGAACAGGATGGCGGTAGGGGGGGTCAGAATCCTCATGGCGGCGGAGCGCGCTCCGCCGCCATGAAGGATTCCCCGAGCAGCGGTAAGTCGGCGGGAGCCCGCCGACTTGCCGCTTCTGACCGCGGCTGAACCGCCGCGGTCAGAATGCTCGTGGGAGCACCGCCAGCCTGTTGGCGGTGCTCCCGTGGTCGGTGGCCCTGGCGGCCACCGGCCGCCAGGGTCAGAATGACCCCCTAAGTCTTTATTGGATTTGAAAGAATTTAGGATTTTTTTTTTTTTTGTCTGATTATTTTATTTTACCACATTGATGTCCTTTTTCAATATTTTTATGACTGCTTGTTCAAAGCAGTTTGCCACTTGATGTACAGTAGTTATCAGAGGGTTGAAGAAACAATTTTTTTCTTCAGACCGTATTGCTTGGTTCACTGGAGACAACTTAGAGCTTCATTATGAGTTTGGCGAGCAGGGAGGATGCCCGCAAAACCTGTTAGGTCGGAAGACTGCCACTTTGGTCTTCCGCCCGCTGGCCCTTTTAGGAGATACCTGCTGGCCCAGTGGGAAACTACCCACAACATTGATGCCGGCTCATAATCGAGCCGGCGGCATTGTTGCAGTTCGTCAGGTGTGACTGTGCAGGCAGTGAAAAGGCCAGCGTGGCTGTCCATGGAGGCCCGTGCAATGCCCATGCACTTGGCAGGGGCCCCCACCACCTCATCTCTGCCAGCTTTTGCATGGCAGTGAAAAAGCTGGCGAACATAGGATTCTTAATCCCCAGAGCAGTGCTGCTTGCAGCGCTGCCCTAGCGGATTAAGACTGCCGGCACCGCTAGGCTGTCTGCCGGCAAAAAAAGTGGCGATGCTGGCGGTCGGACCATGATGCTTTCCCAACGGTCATAATGTGGTTGTCGGACCGCTGCTTTGGGGGCGGTCCGACTGCCTCCGCGAGTATGGCGGTCCTTGTAATCAGGGCCTTAGTGTGTTCGTACTTTCAGATGAATAGGTGCATTTTCCTAAAAACAAAATGGCAACTTCACATCTTAATTTGAATCTGCCACTGTACTATGAATATATCTAAGGCCTTTGTTGAAAACTGCTGGTTGGGAGTCAGATCGTATGATGTTAGGTTAACCACTAGATTGAGTACTGCTGTTCCCCTGTGTGAGAAGGTAGCCTCTTTCTAGCCTTGTTACCCCCACTTTTGGCCTGTTTGTGAGTGTATGTCAGGGTGTTTGTCACTGTTTTCACTGTCTCACTGGGATCCTGATAGCCAGGCCTCAGTGCTCATAGTGAAAACACTATGTTTTCAGTATGGTTGTTATGTGTCACTGGGATCCTGCTGGTCAGGACCCCAGTGCTCATAGGTTTGTGGCCTATATGTATGTGTCACTGGGACCCTGTCACACAGGGCCCCAGTGCTCATAGGTGTGCATGTATATGTTCCCTGTGTGGTGCCTAACTGTCTCACTGAGGCTCTGCTAACCAGAACCTCAGTGGTTATGCTCTCTCATTACTTTCAAATCGTCACTAACAGGCTAGTGACCATTTTTACCAATTTACATTGGCTTACTGGAACACCCTTATAATTCCCTAGTATATGGTACTGAGGTACCCAGGGTATTGGGGTTCCAGGAGATCCCTATGGGCTGCAGCATTTCTTTTGCCACCCATAGGGAGCTCTGACAATTCTTACACAGGCCTGCCACTGCAGCCTGAGTGAAATAACGACCACGTTATTTCACAGCCATTTTACACTGCACTTAAGTAACTTATAAGTCACCTATATGTCTAACCTTTACCTGGTAAAGGTTAGGTGCAAAGTTACTTAGTGTGAGGGCACCCTGGCACTAGCCAAGGTGCCCCCACATTGTTCAGAGCCAATTCACTGAACTTTGTGAGTGCGGGGACACCATTACACGCGTGCACTACATATAGGTCACTACCTATATGTAGCTTCACCATGGTAACTCCGAATATGGCCATGTAACATGTCTATGATCATGGAATTGCCCCCTCTATGCCATCCTGGCATTGTTGGTACAATTCCATGATCCCAGTGGTCTGTAGCACAGACCCTGGTACTGCCAGACTGCCCTTCCTGGGGTTTCACTGCAGCTGCTGCTGCTGCCAACCCCTCAGACAGGCAGCTGCCCTCCTGGGGTCCAGCCAGGCCTGGCCCAGGATGGCAGAACAAAGAACTTCCTCTGAGAGAGGGTGTGACACCCTCTCCCTTTGGAAAATGGTGTGAAGGCAGGGGAGGAGTAGCCTCCCCCAGCCTCTGGAAATGCTTTGTTGGGCACAGATGTGCCCAATTCTGCATAAGCCAGTCTACACCGGTTCAGGGACCCCTTAGCCCCTGCTCTGGCGCGAAACTGGACAAAGGAAAGGGGAGTGACCACTCCCCTGACCTGCACCTCCCCTGGGAGGTGTCCAGAGCTCCTCCAGTGTGCTCCAGACCTCTGCCATCTTGGAAACAGAGGTGCTGCTGGCACACTGGACTGCTCTGAGTGGCCAGTGCCACCAGGTGACGTCAGAGACTCCTGCTGATAGGCTCCTTCAGGTGTTAGTAGCCTTTCCTCTCTCCTAGGTAGCCAAACCCTCTTTTCTGGCTATTTAGGGTCTCTGTCTCTGGGGAAATTTTAGATAACGAATGCATGAGCTCAGCCGAGTTCCTCTGCATCTCCCTCTTCACCTTCTGATAAGGAATCGACCGCTGACCGCGCTGGAAGCCTGCAAACCTGCAACATAGTAGCAAAGACGACTACTGCAACTCTGTAACGCTGATCCTGCCGCCTTCTCGACTGTTTTCCTGCTTGTGCATGCTGTGGGGGTAGTCTGCCTCCTCTCTGCACCAGAAGCTCCGAAGAAATCTCCCGTGGGTCGACGGAATCTTCCCCCTGCAACCGCAGGCACCAAAAAGCTGCATCTCCGGTCCCTTGGGTCTCCTCTCAGCACGACGAGCGAGGTCCCTCGAATCCAGCGACACCGTCCAAGTGACCCCCACAGTCCAGTGACTCTTCAGCCCAAGTTTGGTGGAGGTAAGTCCTTGCCTCACCTCGCTGGGCTGCATTGCTGGGAACCGCGACTTTGCAAGCTTCTCCGGCCCCTGTGCACTTCCGGCGGAAATCCTTCGTGCACAGCCAAGCCTGGGTCCACGGCACTCTAACCTGCATTGCACGACTTTCTAAGTTGGTCTCCGGCGACGTGGGACTCCTTTGTGCAACTTCGGCGAGCACCGTTTCACGCATCCTCGTAGTGCCTGTTTCTGGCACTTCTCCGGGTGCTACCTGCTTCAGTGAGGGCTCCTTGTCTTGCTCGACGTCCCCTCTCTCTGCAGGTCCAATTTGCGACCTCCTGGTCCCTCCTGGGCCCCAGCAGCGTCCAAAAACGCCAAACACACGATTTGCGTGTAGCAAGGCTTGTTGGCGTCCATCCGGCGGGAAAACACTTCTGCACGACTCTCCAAGGCGTGGGGGATCCATCCTCCAAAGGGGAAGTCTCTAGCCCTTGTCGTTCCTGCAGTATTCACAGTTCTTCAGCCTAGTAAGAGCTTCTTTGCACCAACCGCTGGCATTTCTTGGGCATCTGCCCATCTCCGAGCTGCTTGTGACTTTTGGACTTGGTCCCCTTGTTCCACAGGTACCTTCAGACAGGAATCCATCGTTGTTGCATTGCTGATTTGTGTTTTCCTTGCATTCTCCCTCTAACACGACTATTTTGTCTTTAGGGGAACTTTGGTGCACTTTGCACTCACTTTTCAGGGTCTTGGGGTGGGTTATTTTGCTAACTCTCACTATTTTCTAATAGTCCCAGCGACCCTCTACAAGGTCACATAGGTTTGGGGTCCATTCGTGGTTCGCATTCCACTTCTGGAGTATATGGTTTGTGTTGCCCCTATCCCTATGTTTCCCCATTGCATCCTATTGTAACTATACATTGTTTGCACTGTTTTCTAAGACTATACTGCATATTTTTGCTATTGTGTATATATATCTTGTGTATATTTCCTATCCTCTCACTGAGGGTACACTCTAAGATACTTTGGCATATTGTCATAAAAATAAAGTACCTTTATTTTTAGTATAACTGTGTATTGTGTTTTCTTATGATATTGTGCATATGACACTAAGTGGTACTGTAGTAGCTTCACACGTCTCCTAGTTCAGCCTGAGCTGCTTTGCTAAGCTACCATTATCTATCAGCCTAAGCTGCTAGACACCCTATACACTAATAAGGGATAACTGGGCCTGGTGCAAGGTGCAAGTACCCCTTGGTACTCACTACAAGCCAGTCCAGCCTCCTACATTGGTTGTGCAGTGGTGGGATAAGTGCTTGAGACTACTTACCACTCTTGTCATTGTACTTTTCATAAGAGAAAAATATACAAAACAAGGTCAGTGTATATACACATAGCCAAAAAGTTTTGCATTTCCTCTTTTCACTCTTTTCTAAGTGCTGAAAAGTACTTCTAAACTTTCAAAAAGTTCTTAAAAGTTTAAAAAGTTTTTTCTGTCTTTCCAAAAAGTTCTGAAAACTTTTTTCTCTTTGTCTATCACTTTAACTCTCTCTAAAAAATGTCTGGCACAGGCCAAAAAGTTGAACTGTCCAAACTTGCATATGATCACCTTAGCTGGAAAGGAGCAAGGAGTCTCTGCATAGAGAGAGGTTTGAGTGTAGGGAAGAATCCTTCCTTAGAACTGTTAATTAATATGCTTAGAGTACAGGATAAGGCCATAAGTGCCCAATCTGTAGAAAAAGTAGCTAATGGTTCTCAATCTGATCCAGGGACTCCCCCAGGAAAAGGTTCAGGAAAGAAACTTCTCAGCCTGCCCATTACTAGACAGTCTAGCATAGTTGGTACAGAGGTTGAATCACATCATACTGATGATGTGCTCTCACATTATGCTGGTAGCCAAGCTGTTAGGGTGCCCTCTGTAAGGAACAGGTCTCCTTCTGTTCATTCCCATCATACCTCTGTATCTAGAAATGTCCCTCCCACCCACCCTGATGACAGATTGTTAGAAAGGGAGCTCAATAGATTGAGAGTGGAGCAAACCAGACTGAAGCTCAAGAAGCAACAGCTGGATTTGGATAGACAGTCTTTAGAAATAGAGAGGGAAAGACAGAAAATGGGTTTAGATACCCATGGTGGCAGCAGCAGTATTCCCCATAGTCATCCTGCAAAAGAGCATGATTCCAGGAATCTGCATAAGATAGTTCCCCCTTACAAGGAGGGGGATGACATTAACAAGTGGTTTGCTGCACTTGAGAGGGCCTGTGCTGTACAGGATGTCCCTCAAAAGCAGTGGGCTGCTATCCTATGGCTATCATTTACTGGAAAAGGTAGGGATAGGCTCCTTACTGTAAAAGAAAATGATGCTAACAATTTCCAAGTTCTTAAGAATGCACTCCTGGATGGTTATGGCTTAACCACTGAACAGTACAGGATAAAGTTCAGAGAGACCAAAAAGGAGTCTTCACAAGACTGGGTTGATTTCATTGACCATTCAGTGAAGGCCTTGG
This sequence comes from Pleurodeles waltl, assembly GCF_031143425.1. NCBI lineage: Eukaryota > Metazoa > Chordata > Amphibia > Caudata > Salamandridae > Pleurodeles > Pleurodeles waltl. The sequence goes on along the minus strand of NC_090451.1, from coordinate 702,440,193 downwards.
AGGGGTGGTTACATGGCAGTAAAGTTACTGATTATGAAAGCCTGTATAACACAATCCTGAGAGAGCATATACTTAATAATTGTGTGTCTGATTTGTTGCACCAGTACCTGGTAGACTCTGATCTGACCTCTCCCCAAGAATTGGGAAAGAAGGCAGACAAATGGGTCAGAACAAGGGTGAACAGAAAAGTTCATACAGGGGGTGACAAAGATGGCAATAAGAAGAAAGATGGTGAAAAATCTCAAGATAAGCATGGGGATAAGGGTAAAACCAAAGATCCCACTTCAAATCTTAAACACTCTTCAGAGGGTGGGGATAAAACAAATTCTTCCTCTTCTTCCCAACCTGCACACATTAAAAAGCCTTGGTGCTTTGTGTGTAAAAACAGAGGCCATAGGCCAGGGGATAAGTCCTGTCCAGGTAAACCCCCTGAGCCTACCACCACTAATACATCAAGCTCTAGTGCCCCTAGCAGTAGTGGTACTAGTGGTGGGACTGCTGGCAACAGTCAAGCAAAGGGTGTAGTTGGGTTCACTTATGGGTCCATAGTGGAAACTGATGTCATCAGTCCCAAGACAGTTTCTGTCACACCTAGTGGCATTGGCCTTGCCACACTGGCTGCTTGTCCCCTTACAATGGATAAGTACAGGCAGACAGTTTCAATAAATGGTGTTGAGGCCTTGGCCTACAGGGACACAGGTGCCAGTTTCACTTTGGTGACTGAAAACCTAGTGCCTCCTGAACAACACATCATTGGACAACAGTATAAGATTATTGATGTCCATAACTCCACTAAGTTTCTTCCCTTAGCTATAATTCAGTTTAGTTGGGGTGGAGTTACTGGCCCTAAGCAGGTGGTGGTATCACCTAGCTTACCTGTAGACTGTCTCTTAGGTAATGACCTAGAGGCCTCAGGTTGGGCTGATGTAGAGTTTTATGCCCATGCAGCCATGCTGGGCATCCCTGAGGAATTGTTCCCTCTCATTTCAAGTGAAATGAAAAAGCAAAGGAGAGAAGGCCTGAAAACTCAGGATCCCTCTCCATCAACAGGTAAAAAGGGTATCACAGTATCCCCTAACCACCCTACCATTCAGGATACTATTCCTGTGGTGGGAGAAACCTCTCCTGGGGTGGCACCTGTTCCAAGGGAATCATCAGTTGGCAAAACTGTACTCCCTGAGGTGGAAGTACCTCTCTGTGGGATAACTAACATTGGTGAGAAAAAGAGCACCATTTTAGTTAACATGGAGCATCCCTCCAACCCTCCCAGAGAAACTTTAGTGCAGAAACTCTGCACTGCCTCACAACACTTAGGACAGCATCCCTGCCCTAGTGTGGAGCTGATAGGACAGCATCCCTGCCCTGCTCCAACCCAAGAGAAACAGCATCCCTGTTCTCTCTTCCAGCCATATGGACAAAGTTTTTGCCCTGCTATGGCTTTTCTGAGACAGCATCCCTGTCTGGCATTTCCATCACTACAAATAGGTTCAGTGGACAATTCCCACTGCTCTAAACTAAAACTTACTGATAGAAACTCTGAAAATACATCTTCACATTGTTGCTTAGCTAAAAAACTTCAAACAGGGTGGTTTACATCCCCACAGGGAAGTAACCATATAGTGGATGATAAAGGGAGTAACCAGTCTATTGCAGAGCTACTCTCTACTTATCACCACTTAGACAATAAAGTCTCAACTGGCCAAGGTTAGCCTTATTGTCCTTCGTTTGGGGGGGGGTTGTGTGAGAAGGTAGCCTCTTTCTAGCCTTGTTACCCCCACTTTTGGCCTGTTTGTGAGTGTATGTCAGGGTGTTTGTCACTGTTTTCACTGTCTCACTGGGATCCTGATAGCCAGGCCTCAGTGCTCATAGTGAAAACACTATGTTTTCAGTATGGTTGTTATGTGTCACTGGGATCCTGCTGGTCAGGACCCCAGTGCTCATAGGTTTGTGGCCTATATGTATGTGTCACTGGGACCCTGTCACACAGGGCCCCAGTGCTCATAGGTGTGCATGTATATGTTCCCTGTGTGGTGCCTAACTGTCTCACTGAGGCTCTGCTAACCAGAACCTCAGTGGTTATGCTCTCTCATTACTTTCAAATCGTCACTAACAGGCTAGTGACCATTTTTACCAATTTACATTGGCTTACTGGAACACCCTTATAATTCCCTAGTATATGGTACTGAGGTACCCAGGGTATTGGGGTTCCAGGAGATCCCTATGGGCTGCAGCATTTCTTTTGCCACCCATAGGGAGCTCTGACAATTCTTACACAGGCCTGCCACTGCAGCCTGAGTGAAATAACGACCACGTTATTTCACAGCCATTTTACACTGCACTTAAGTAACTTATAAGTCACCTATATGTCTAACCTTTACCTGGTAAAGGTTAGGTGCAAAGTTACTTAGTGTGAGGGCACCCTGGCACTAGCCAAGGTGCCCCCACATTGTTCAGAGCCAATTCACTGAACTTTGTGAGTGCGGGGACACCATTACACGCGTGCACTACATATAGGTCACTACCTATATGTAGCTTCACCATGGTAACTCCGAATATGGCCATGTAACATGTCTATGATCATGGAATTGCCCCCTCTATGCCATCCTGGCATTGTTGGTACAATTCCATGATCCCAGTGGTCTGTAGCACAGACCCTGGTACTGCCAGACTGCCCTTCCTGGGGTTTCACTGCAGCTGCTGCTGCTGCCAACCCCTCAGACAGGCAGCTGCCCTCCTGGGGTCCAGCCAGGCCTGGCCCAGGATGGCAGAACAAAGAACTTCCTCTGAGAGAGGGTGTGACACCCTCTCCCTTTGGAAAATGGTGTGAAGGCAGGGGAGGAGTAGCCTCCCCCAGCCTCTGGAAATGCTTTGTTGGGCACAGATGTGCCCAATTCTGCATAAGCCAGTCTACACCGGTTCAGGGACCCCTTAGCCCCTGCTCTGGCGCGAAACTGGACAAAGGAAAGGGGAGTGACCACTCCCCTGACCTGCACCTCCCCTGGGAGGTGTCCAGAGCTCCTCCAGTGTGCTCCAGACCTCTGCCATCTTGGAAACAGAGGTGCTGCTGGCACACTGGACTGCTCTGAGTGGCCAGTGCCACCAGGTGACGTCAGAGACTCCTGCTGATAGGCTCCTTCAGGTGTTAGTAGCCTTTCCTCTCTCCTAGGTAGCCAAACCCTCTTTTCTGGCTATTTAGGGTCTCTGTCTCTGGGGAAATTTTAGATAACGAATGCATGAGCTCAGCCGAGTTCCTCTGCATCTCCCTCTTCACCTTCTGATAAGGAATCGACCGCTGACCGCGCTGGAAGCCTGCAAACCTGCAACATAGTAGCAAAGACGACTACTGCAACTCTGTAACGCTGATCCTGCCGCCTTCTCGACTGTTTTCCTGCTTGTGCATGCTGTGGGGGTAGTCTGCCTCCTCTCTGCACCAGAAGCTCCGAAGAAATCTCCCGTGGGTCGACGGAATCTTCCCCCTGCAACCGCAGGCACCAAAAAGCTGCATCTCCGGTCCCTTGGGTCTCCTCTCAGCACGACGAGCGAGGTCCCTCGAATCCAGCGACACCGTCCAAGTGACCCCCACAGTCCAGTGACTCTTCAGCCCAAGTTTGGTGGAGGTAAGTCCTTGCCTCACCTCGCTGGGCTGCATTGCTGGGAACCGCGACTTTGCAAGCTTCTCCGGCCCCTGTGCACTTCCGGCGGAAATCCTTCGTGCACAGCCAAGCCTGGGTCCACGGCACTCTAACCTGCATTGCACGACTTTCTAAGTTGGTCTCCGGCGACGTGGGACTCCTTTGTGCAACTTCGGCGAGCACCGTTTCACGCATCCTCGTAGTGCCTGTTTCTGGCACTTCTCCGGGTGCTACCTGCTTCAGTGAGGGCTCCTTGTCTTGCTCGACGTCCCCTCTCTCTGCAGGTCCAATTTGCGACCTCCTGGTCCCTCCTGGGCCCCAGCAGCGTCCAAAAACGCCAAACACACGATTTGCGTGTAGCAAGGCTTGTTGGCGTCCATCCGGCGGGAAAACACTTCTGCACGACTCTCCAAGGCGTGGGGGATCCATCCTCCAAAGGGGAAGTCTCTAGCCCTTGTCGTTCCTGCAGTATTCACAGTTCTTCAGCCTAGTAAGAGCTTCTTTGCACCAACCGCTGGCATTTCTTGGGCATCTGCCCATCTCCGAGCTGCTTGTGACTTTTGGACTTGGTCCCCTTGTTCCACAGGTACCTTCAGACAGGAATCCATCGTTGTTGCATTGCTGATTTGTGTTTTCCTTGCATTCTCCCTCTAACACGACTATTTTGTCTTTAGGGGAACTTTGGTGCACTTTGCACTCACTTTTCAGGGTCTTGGGGTGGGTTATTTTGCTAACTCTCACTATTTTCTAATAGTCCCAGCGACCCTCTACAAGGTCACATAGGTTTGGGGTCCATTCGTGGTTCGCATTCCACTTCTGGAGTATATGGTTTGTGTTGCCCCTATCCCTATGTTTCCCCATTGCATCCTATTGTAACTATACATTGTTTGCACTGTTTTCTAAGACTATACTGCATATTTTTGCTATTGTGTATATATATCTTGTGTATATTTCCTATCCTCTCACTGAGGGTACACTCTAAGATACTTTGGCATATTGTCATAAAAATAAAGTACCTTTATTTTTAGTATAACTGTGTATTGTGTTTTCTTATGATATTGTGCATATGACACTAAGTGGTACTGTAGTAGCTTCACACGTCTCCTAGTTCAGCCTGAGCTGCTTTGCTAAGCTACCATTATCTATCAGCCTAAGCTGCTAGACACCCTATACACTAATAAGGGATAACTGGGCCTGGTGCAAGGTGCAAGTACCCCTTGGTACTCACTACAAGCCAGTCCAGCCTCCTACACCCTGTTAGTTTTCCCTCATCTTGCTTTTTGTGATCATACCATTGTTGTGCCACTGCAGTTACTAAATATTTTTCTTTCCCCTCCAACCTCCTCTTCCTAAAAAAGGATGGTTGTCTGGTTGAAAAGTGCCAGGTTGGGACAGTGAGCCATATGTGGGAGAATGAGAGTATATTAATAGTGGATGTGGCTGGAACCCAAAAAAAGTAGAGTTGCCTTCCTTATCTACCTTGGATTACCTGATGAGTCGTTGCTGGTCTATCCATTTGATCCAGAGTTTGATGATCAGTTTCTCCTTTGCTATGGTCTCGTTAGTGCTTGAGGATTTGTTAATCGGTTTTCAGGTTGAATATGTTCATCCTGGGTATATTGGTACATAGTTATAGATAAACATTCTAATATCTTTTTAAAGTTTGTGATCTTGGTTTGGGTCAAGAATTCTCTAAATATTGAAATGTCTTTATTTCTTCCACCTTATTTGAAAGGAAGCTGATTTAGACTTAGGTTTCTAAATTGTCCTCACTTGCTTTAATTTTTACCAGTATGGCATCTGATAATCAATAGCGTGATGCGAAGATATCTGTGTGAAAATGAAAAACACTCCTGTCTGAATACCAAAACGGCAGTCATGGAATGTCCGCTAGAATAGTAGAAACCGGCTTGACGCCCTCAATGGGGAAATGCTGGAGGGTATAGCATGAGGAAGATGGCGACCTCCTGATCGGGGGCACGCAGACAGAGCTCTCCAGCATGGGTGTTTTTCTTTTACTCATAGATACCCTTATATCATTGCATTCCGGCTAACTTCCAGATAATGACTTCATCAGACTGCCAACCATTCTCTAAGTTTACCTTTGTCCTTATGAGACCCTGGTACTTATGAAAGGTGGAAAAGCTGAGACTGTTTAGAAAGGCAGACCTCTGCATCGTTGGCCTCACATAGAAATTGCCCTATGTTATTATTCTGCACTAAATTATAATAGCTTTCTAAATACTGTGTACCAGTACACTGCAATTTCACAATTTTTGATATTTTCGCTTCTTTGGTTTTGGTCCCCTTCACTGGGGTTGCATTTTTCACTAATTTCTTTTTTTCCTAATTGCAATAAAATTGTTCTGTCTGTACTTTTATGAATAAAATATGTTTAATGTCTCGCTTTCTGTATTGGTTGCTTGTACTTAAGTTTGATTTATGTCTGACAGAATAATTACTGTCCTGAAGAAATTAATTTTGACAGGATTAATTCAATGCAGAACTTTCTGCCGTTATTTATATATATATATATATATATATATATATATATATATATATATATATATATAACAAAATGAGTTTCACATGAACAGCCTTTCTTGTGAGACATCTGCAACACCAAGGCAGATCTGTGAGGCCGTGCTTCAAATCTTTAATCACTTCCAACTCTTTCTGTTGTGCCTACGGGCCCCGAGGTGCCCTCATTTTGGGATACCTACGGAAGGTTACCTTCGGTGCCAGTTGAACCCTCAAAATCCACTACTGAGCCTCCCCCGGCTCCCTCACCAACACCTTTTCTGGCTCCATAATCCACGATGGTTCCCTGAGTATCTGTGCCACTGTCAACTTCATCAATGCCGGAAGACAAAGTGCCCTTTCAGACTCCCAGTCTGCACCGCTCTGATCTTTCCCAAGACCGTTTCTGTTGAACCACAGTGTTCTTCATTTGACCCTCTTGGCATCCCATCCCAGCAAGGCAGGTTGCATATACTGCGTTCATTCTTTGGGACAGATTCCATTAATGACTATATTGCAGGTGATGAAACTGGGTAACCTTACCATGAGAAGCACTGGTATGGTGATCTCAGAGATGCTCATAGTCTTGACATTGCTCTTGATTCTTGCCTTGTCTCATGCCCCAGGTCCTGCCACTGAAGAAAGCGCTTCTTTTGTGGTGGTCACGCAGTAGGCGGATGAAATTTCCAACCTCCAGTTCCCCACCCTAGAGGTCAAAAACAATTTCTTGACCGAAGTTCTTGCCCCTATTTCCTTTTATTTAGGCATTCACAGATACCCTCCTAGGGGTCCTGAGCCAAAACTTGAGCTGCCCCCATCCTAGTCAATTGCCACAATGGGAGGTGTCAGAAATCCGCCCCAGCAACCCTACCTTTTTGTCTTTGCACCCCTCGCTTGAGAGCTTGGTCGTGCAGGTACCAAAAGTTGGATGGACCCAAATTCCTTTCTGAATATTCCCCCAGTTAGGGAGTCCAAGACAGTGGAGACCTTTGAAAGAGGGTAGTTTCTTTAACTAGTTTGGCCCTTGAGCCTGTGAACAGCAGTTACCTGCTGGGTCACTATTTCTACACTCTGTTCTGGAAGACCTTCACCGTGTCCTAACCTAAGACATACAGGACGGTTGTGATCCCACTCAATTAACAATTTGTTGTGGCCTCGATACCATGGACTGCATTGAGGCAGCCATTGCCACTAATATCACCATTCATTGCCATGCCTGTCTATGGTTGACAGGTTTTTTGAGCAATGTATTGTCATCCCTTATGGACATGCTCTTTCCATTGGCTCACCTATTTGGGGATAAGGCAGATTTCACTCTGGAGCGCTTTAAAAAGGGCAGGGCCACAGCATGCTTCCTGGGCTTATCTGCCCCGCCTTGCTAGCCACATCACCTCACTGTTCCTTTTGCGGTTTCATCAGAGGTACCTCATACTGATAGCCACTTCAATCTCGGCAAGATGGCCAGCAGTTTTGTGGCTGAGGACATGGCAAACACCAACCCCACTGCCAGGGACAGCTTAACTGTCAGCCCACTGTCCCTCCTTCAGCCCAGTCTGCCAATCCACTTTAGCATGCCTGTGGTGGAGCATAACCACTCGGTTGAAGGCTGGATTCAATAATTCTTACTGATGTGGCAAGCCATAATGTGGGTGGATCCTGAAAATTATCAGGTACGGGTATGCCTTACCATTCATAGCCACTCTGCTACACCCTCTGTCATTCCTGGAGCAACGGACGGTGGGCCATCTGTCTGTTTTATGGCAGGAAATTGAAGCCCTTCTGGCCAAGGAGGCTGTTGAGAGGGTGCCTGAAGTGGGTTGTGGTGCCTGAAGTGGGCTGTGGTGGTTACGCCTGCTACTTTCTAATGCCAAATAAGGCCTTTGTCCTATTTTAGGCCTGCACCCTCTCTACACCTTCCTCCAGAAGACAAATTCAGGTTGTTCACTGTGGCCTAGTTTTTGTCTTGTCCGCGAGATTGGATAGTGGAAGTTTCTCTGCATTTTGTCTATTTCCATATAACGATCCTGCAGGCCTATTGATGCTACCTGCAGTCCATCTTGGGACACAAGGCTTTTCGGTTTGCTGTGCTTCCTTTGGTCTTACCAGTGCACCTCTGGTGTTCACAAAAGTGATGGCATTGATAGCAGCACACCTTCAGGGGTCCAAGTCCTCCCCTACCTCATCGCCTGGCTGTTAAAGGTGAGCTTACACCAGGCAGTTGTCAAGCACCTCCGGACTATAATGAGCATCCTTTCGTCTTCGGGGTTCACCACCCACATGCTAAATTCACATCTGACCCCTCAGATGCTTCTCTTCTTCGTAGCCATTCTGGACACTATTCGGTTTTGTGCTTTACCCACCAAAAGGAGTGTCTAGGGCATGTAGGCTGTAATCTTGATCATTTACCTTCTGTCCTTGATTTTGGTGAGGTTGACTCTGAGGCTACTGGGACTGATGGCTTCCTGCATCCTGCTAGTGGCAAACACCTGCAAGATGGCATATTCAGGCTTTCAGTGGGCCTAATATCAAAGGGACATCTCCAGCCATGTTCAGATTTCAGAGGAGACTGTAAAAGAAATGCAGTGGTTGTTAGTGGACTGTGATTGAGTCAGCCGCGGACCACTCTCATTCCTCACTCAGAGTTGACAGTGGTGACCAGTGCCCTAAAGTATGCCAAAAAAAGTGATGGATGGAATGCTTGAATGAATCTCAGCCACTGGTAATTACGCGGGCTGCATCCCAGTCGATCATTACTTTGCACACCATTCCACCTCAGTTGGACCCTTCTTCATTGGGAACAGTCCAGCCTGAATTGCCAGGCCCTCCGTGAACCAGAACACAAGCAACCCAGGTCCGGTTTTGCCTCTCCTGGTCCAAACTGATGTGGCATGTTGTGCAAAATAATGAAATGTCTGTAGTTCTGCGTGTTGGAGTTTACAAGGCTTCTCTTGCTAAGAGACTTGTTTCTCCTAGGGTGGGACTCTGCAGTCCTCTAAGTCTTCCCATTAATACCTTTTCTGACCAACATTCTGAAGCAGATCTGGACCGACCGTACCAGTTCATCCTATTGGCACCAGATTGGCCACGGAAAGTGAAATATCCATAACCCCTTGAAATGAGCATCTGTCCTTCAATCAGGTTGCCCCTCCACCAGAATCTGCTGTCATAGCAACTAGGCACGGCTGTGCACCTTGGCCTTTGCAGTCTCTACCTTCATGCTTGGAAATTGAGCGGTGACAGGTGACCACCTTCAACTAACCTCCAAAGGTGGTTGATGTCAGTATGGCAGCCAGGCGTCCCTTGACAAAGAGAGTATACACCTGTAGTTGGGACATATTTGTGACTTGGTGCAGCACGTGCCAGATTAACCCCCTGAAGGCAAGGTTATCTGATGTTTGACCCTCACTCATCAAGGCTTTGCTCTGGAAACACATAAAGGTTACATTTCAGCTCTTTCTTTCCTCTTTACGGTTGCCGAGCCAGCCCTCATTTTTTAAATCACCTGTTGCGATTTTTGAAAGGCCTACATCTGTTCCCCACTCTCCCTTCTAGCCTCTTTACAGCTGTCCTTTGCATGTTCTCAGACCTCAAGATAGTGTCAGTGTTTCTTATTGGCTCTCTGTCATAGCATGGAAAGTCACTATTTTCAAGTCTGCTTTCCATGCACTGCTTATGCTGGCCAAAACCTGAAGTTCGCATCTGAAAAGGATGTCTTGTAGTTGGTTTCCTGGCATGTAACAGAAACCTTTACCCTTTTAAAACATATGTTGTCAGGTCCCTTAGATCATTGAAAGCGCATTTATCAGAATACCTTCCATGAAGCTGTGTGTGCAAAATGGCAGTCGTATAGTTAGCTGCTGGTTGCTTACAAACATGTAGCTTAAATGAATTTCCTTCTCCCCTTAGAATGCACAAAGTAGATGAAAGCTCAAAATGGCAGCACTTCGGTTACACCGTTTGTGTTTACATCTATTGGAACTGTCCTGTCTTTCCGACTCCCACACCATAAAAGATTGTGATAGATGTGAAGAGGTGTCATACTGGAGTCTGAGAGATAGGTTGGGGATGTAACATCTGAAACATTTATTGGGTGCTTGGTAATTGCAGAGACAGAGATCCTGCTAGAGCCCATTTCTCCTACTAAGTCACAAAAAAACAGATCTGACAGCCTTAATGGTTTGACCGCAGTATTTATACATCACTGCCACTCCTCATCAGCATCAAAGCTCTTGGAATAGCATTGTTACTATATCACATCATCAGGATGCCAGGATACTCTAGTTGAAATACCGTGATCCTTCAACATCCAGGAACTCGCTGCCATTTCAGGTGTCACCTTCCTTGGTTTCAATGTCTAGAACTCACTCGCCAGCAACATTAAACCATACGCACTTAAAGAGGATCCAGGCTGCTTCTATTGCTCTGGAACCAATAGCCTTTGTTTTAAGAGCTGTTAAGCATTCCTTCATCTGAAGATGACTGACTGTTTCGCAATAGAGACAAATTGAGGTCCAGTGGAGGATTGACGAGTGTAAATGTAAGTGATTCTGATTAGTATAACAACTTAACTGCTTTCTTCTCTTTTTACAATGCTGAGGTAAGAGAACACTCAATTACGTTCCTCTACCTAGTCCGAGACGCACAGAAAAATAATCCATTGGCTAACAACATTCACAAGACACTGGATAACAATAAACTAGGGGGTATTGTTTTAGGAAAGATCCATAGGTAAGACCATCCTTCCGACACATCAGCAATAAAGCAGCACTGTAGAGAAGATGACCACAGAGTGAAGCAATCCAGAACAATCTGTTCCTGAGAATGTCCGAAAAGCGACACATGGGAAGTGACACCACCCTTTGTTTAGGTTCCTTTTTGTACTCAGACATCAGACTGTATTTTGTTACCTATATCACCAGTAGAGGGTGACCTAGGTTATCATGTAGTTGGCAAAGAGGAAAATTATATTTGATCAGATTACTCCAAAAGCACAGACATTCATAATCTGTGAGAAACTTCAGATTAACTAAAAAGCAATACCAATTGTTCATTAATTCTTGGCGGCCCATTATAAACACTTTTCCATTGCCTTCATCAGTCCCACTCATAAAAAGTGAACAAAGAAAAAAACACAAGGCTAACAGCTCTCACCCTGAATTTCAGAACACGAACATAGCTCCCAACTATATATGGGTAGTTCTTGATGAAGAAAGAAACACAATACTCTATGATACATTTCTACACCTCTCCCAGCAAAAGAGAGCTGAAGAATGGGTGTTCTGTGCAGGGTATACCAGACTTTTGTAACTATTCCTAAGCCTTGCACTCCTACTGCATTATTAGTTTGCTGTAAACAATCCTAAAGGAACACCATGGAGAAGTTCATTAAATATGTAGCTAAAGAGAAAAAGAACAGGAATGTCTCAAAGAGATTATGAAGAAAAGTGTGTTTAGTTGTGATGTTCATCAAAGGGCACAATCGACTTGTCTTCATTGGGCTACTGCCATGGACTTCCAGTTAGGCAGCTTCCTAGCTATGACTCACGCCTTTGACCACTGAGATGGAACAAAATTCCAGCTCTAACCTTCAAAGGGTCCAGCTTCTGAATCATTCACAGATATTGAGATTCAAAAGATGAAAACTGAAGCTGAGACTCTTATCTTCATGCAGTGAAAAGGCTTTTATTGCCAAAATCAGCAAAGGCTAGCACCAGTGGTTCCACACAGCCTGCTTGGGGTGAACAATTAAGCAACTGGACCCATCTACCAGTGGTAGAAGTCATCCAGCAGTAGCGGTAATCAGCAAACCCCAGCCACTGGCTGATGGATAGGATCCTGTTACCTTAAAACAGTGGTTGCCATTCTTCCCCGCCTTCCTTTGCACAGTAGTGTGGCATCTTGTCCAGCTGTCTCCCTAATTGTTAGAAGATAACCTGGGGCATATGGTTTCTAGTTATTGTGTAGCATGGATTCAGAAACCGATTTACTGATTTCCAAACCAAAATCCCACCAATGGTGTTGACACTTTTTTCATAGGCGTGTCGATTTAGGAATTTCGTGAGGTTGAAAAATGATCAGTAAGAAATTGAATTGGTTCTGCCACTGTGACAACCTATGTGTTTGTAGCCAAGAGTACATTACATGGGTTATATGTGAATTCTGCATGTGAAGTTCCCAATACCCGCATCTTTACTGGTAGCTTCCTCACTCCGAATTCATTGACTACACTGCTCGAATTGTTTTTGTATTTATTAATTTATTTTGCCCTGTTGATCTTTGCCCATTAAATATGTGTTCGTAGTAATCTTTAAGTAATTGGATTACAAAGTGTATCAGCTTTTACAGGGAATAAACCTTAGGGGGTCATTATGACCCTGGTGGTTTTCTGACTGCCAGGACTAATGTGGCGGTATCACCGTCAACAGGTTGGCGGTGTATACCGCTAAATTATGAGGGTGGCGGGTTGGCCGCTGCCAACCTGCCACATCACCACTCCTGCCGCTATGGCGGTATGAACCACCGGGCTGGAGATATTAATCTCCGACCTGGAGCCCACAGAGCACCGGCGGTGGCATTATGAGCCAGCCTACCATCATGGTTTCCGTGACCTTACCAACTCCACAAAAACCATTGCGGTAGGGCCTACCGGTGACAGGGAATTTCTTCCCTGTCGCCAATAGGCAGCTCTCACACCCCCTCCCCAAGCAAGCATCTAACCACCCCACCCGCCCATCCCTCATCCAAACTCACAACCACGCGCCCCCCTCCGATTCAGACTCACCCCCGATTCAAACACACAGACCCACCTCCGATTCATTCACAAACACCCCATACACGCACACACCCGCAGACATAATACCCATTCATGTACACACAGACACGCACCTACCACACAAATGCCCCCACAGCCATACACGCACACAGACACCCACATGCAGCACGCATACACCCATTCACCTAAACATCCATGCACACATTCACTCATACATACCAACACGCATTCAGGCACGCGTTCATCCAGACATCCAAACACCCATTCAGGCACACATACACACTGACATGCAGACACACACTCACTTCAACTTTCATACATGCATTCACTCACATGCATACAACCACAACACTCACATTCACTCACTCACACACATGCATACACATAGATAGACACCACACACACACACAAAAAACACCCGCACCCTACCACCCTCTCCCATATCAAATGCCCAACTTACCTTGTCCTGCGAGGAGGCTGTCTGGCAGAGAAGGGGTGCTGCCGCCGCCAGAAGCGCCCCCCCAGCAGGACACAGTCAGGCCAGACTAATGGCTTTAATACGGCTGGCTGCGTCCTACTGGCAGGTCAGTGCTGGTGGTAACAGCGCCAGGGCACCACCGGCCGCCTGCATGGCTACTGCAGGATTTCCGCCCTTACTGTGGTGGAAATCCTGCAGTGTCCATAATATGGTGGGCGGAAGACCGCCAGCACTGGCGGTCTTCTGGTGCCCTTGGCATCGTCGGTATTATGAGAATACCGCTAATGTCTTAATGAAGGCCATAGTTTTAAGTGCTCCACCGTAATCATTTAAAATGTTTAGCTGTTTGGTGCTATGCAGTTTATTCCTTTCATTCAAATATAATCTGCGAATAAATTTCCACAATTTAGCACTTTGTTTGTTTCCTATTTAAATTGTTTTCCTTTCAGTAAGTTTCTTAATATTTATTTTTTTTCGCTTTAGCCTTCACCAACCCATTTGCAACATCTGCGCCTGCTCCTCAGCCTTCAATGCCCTCGACAAATCCATTCCAGACCAATGGCATGGTGCCAGGTGAGAGTGAGAAACAATTAAAAGATTTGTCTTGCAGTTGTATCCTCATTAGAAAGCCGCATAGGACTAACTCTAGGCAGATTCACAAGTTTGGCTGTATTCCTCACCAACAAACATGGTCCCTGGTTGAACATATGTTTTTTTTAAAACATCGTAGATTGAAAGAGCATTTTGCTTTTGATCCACAACTGAAAAACTACTCCTGGATTGACATCTAGTTGCAGACAGTGGTAGCCCAGCCTCATGGCTGCATTCAGTGTCAATAAGTATATTGGTTGCTTCGGAGTGGAACCATAGCTGCCTTTTTTTGTTTGTGACCTCCACAAGGATATTTAATCTCTAACAGGGCCAGGATTACATCAGCATTTAATGTACGTATGTTGTAATTTATAAAGTGTGAACCCAGGTGAAAAACAAACATTGGAGCACTCTACAGAATCAAAGGCACAGACACAGTCAGCGAGTGATTGCAGAGGTAGCTGAGTTCTGAGAGCTGGGGTGGACTGTTAATTCATCAGGAGGTCTTACTCTTTGATGAGGTGTGCTTTTAAGTCACTCCTAAGCAGGAGAATGGTTGGTGTGGCGAGGATCGATATGGAGATGGTGTTCCAGAGCCTGTGAGGATATATTATTTTTAGAGACTATAAATTTAGCATGTAATAGTGCAGTTATTGTTTACCCTTTGTATTGTCTTGCATCCCGTTTCTAATAGCGAGCAGTTTTGATGGCTATGTAGAGTGACCTGCATGGTCATCAAGGAATTTGTCCAGGGTCTGATAGGCTATGATCTTGGTCTGCATTGAGCAACTGCTGATGCGTTGGGCTCTGCCTTGCTAGGAGCAGCACTGGGCCTAGGTTGCAGTGCATTGGATGTGAGTCTTGATAACCTCAAACAGTTGCGTATGGACATTTTGGCATCCAGCTATGAAGACTGTTTTGGTGGATAATGAACACTTACTGTCATTTGAATAAGGGTCTTTTGGTCCTGCTGTATCTCCTTCACAGCATCTGCACAGCTGACTCTTACAAGTAGTATAATCACTGCTACATGTTTGTATGTCGGTTGGTCAGACAGAATAGGGTGTGTGTAGGTAAGAAAACACCCACTCACCTACCTGGTTTAATTCACATTGCATTCCACAATTCCCTAGGTGATTGTTCTTTTGAGAAGCTTTTTAGGTCTGGTTAAGTGATCTAGTCTAGTCTTTTGGTGCTTGGAAATTCCCAGCACACTACACTGAAAGGAGAGCAATGATTACAAGTAATGTAATTAACAAAAATCCATATTTTTTCCTCCTAAATGTATGTCGAAAATATCTGCGTATGCAAAAAAAAAATAGTCCACTACCAAGTCACTTAAACACAATAAAAAAAATATACACAGCATTGTTGCACCCATTTTGTCATAGAACAGCTCAACTGCTTTGAATGACAAGTAATCTCAGTCAAGTTCCTTTTCTCTACTACACTTTGCCGCGGGAAGAAAAATAGGACAACAGAATCACAGATATGGGAAAGATGGAAGACAATTAGGAGAAGTTATCTCTAACATTGTTCGGCAAGACATAAAAACTGGTAGCTCAGTATATATCTGCCTTCAAGTTGCAGCATGTCTTTCAAGTAGACAGCCTTGGTTAAAATGGAAGTATACACATATGCATCACAATGGTGGGGTACTCTTTGAGATGTTGGTTTGGGATGTCTTATGAACTTAGATTCAGTAAGCTCATCAGGTATACACAGATGAGCTACGAGGAAGTCTTTCACCACTTTCGCCGTGGTTCCCCCTAGTAAAAGTGGTGGGCAAACTTTGTACCTTGAGATTTGCAGCGCTTCTCGTCTTGTCTTCTAATTCACATCTGGTCTCCATGTAAGTGAAGCAGTATTACCAGCCTTTAAAGTCAGTGTAGTGTGCACAACTTGTACAAAAACCTCCAAACCACTTATTAGCCATTCTGGTCTCAAATAGCAAAGACTACACTACACTACACTACACTAAGATACACTGTAATGCTTCGTAGCACTGGTCATTTCCATTTGAACCGTAGGGAGTTCTGCAGTCGATAAGTCAACAACAATCCTCATCACCAGCTGCCCTCTATGGGAACAATATATTTATCCCACGAATCATGATCATCTTGAGATAGTTGTGTATTATTAACAAGGGTGTGCTGGAATGAATTTCATTCTTACTATTTTGGAAGTATGCTATTGGGTTAAGCCAACCAACCTGCTCGCCTTTCCACCTGAGATAGATCGCCGGTTGAATTGACTTTGCAGCTTCTCCCGCTACATTCTTCTCAGCAGCAGCAAATCCATTTCATCGATCCTTTACCCATGGGGTGTCCCACCTTGCAGAACTGTCTTTGTTTACAACCCCTCTGCTTTGTCTCGCTGGAGCTTTTCTATTTCGGCGACTAAGCCCGCGCGTAGAAACCTTTTCCGCAGCCTCGAACCAAGACTATCCAGCGATGACACTCCCTCCTCAGACACCTCCTGAAGCCTTGCCCCACTGAACTTTACCTTTTCACACAGTTTTCTTCATAAATGTTTCCAACTCCAAAGTTAAGCACTGACTGGGACTAATCCACTTCTTGTATCCAAACCACACCCTATTGTGGTCTGCCTTAACTTTCAGTTTTGACCTGGTCACCTGCAACTTATGTCCACGGTTGGAGCTTTGATCTTTTAAGGCACTAGGTTTTACTTAAAACTTCAAAATTGCATAACTCAGGTTCTACTGATTGTATTTTTGACATTTTGGTGGCAAATAATATATTACAATTTACTGTATTGTTCTAGGTTGGTTTGGGATTTTTCTTGTGTTGTATTTTCACTTTGTTACTGTTTGTGTACTACATAAATAATCTACTCATTGCCTCTCAGTTAAGCATGAGTGCTTCAGTGCCAAGCTACCCAGGGTTAAGCACATGTTACTTTAGTGTTTTTTTTTGTAGTTCATCCTGCAAGGGACTGTGGCTATACCCTAACAAGGGCTCACACACCAGTCAACCAACAACCTGATTTTTCACAATAATCATCATTGAACTATTTGTGCAAATGTGAATGAGTCTTGACTCAATCCCTTGTTGTGCACAGGGCACATACCTGCATGTGAGGTGCATGTGTCTGCTGATCCTTTTGTCAAAAAGAAACACAAGTGTTTGGGTACTTATGGACGATTTGAACAAATTATGTAAACAAAGCTACATGGACTGGCAAAGGGAATTTCTGGCATGCCCAAAGAAACCATTGCTTTGGGTTATATGCCTTTCATTCCTCTATTTCTTAATGAGGACATTAGCTGAGCAGCTTACGACCAGAGGGATGGCTGGCTTGTCACCAGCTTTTTGTGAGTTACCAACTCAGGCTAATTCTTTGTCCCTTCAAGTGTCTTTTTTACTTTTTCTTCCCAGTTCTTCAGCGTTGGGACCAGGTTCTGTGTCAATCTTAGTTGGGTTCTTTTTTCTTTTTTGACCAAAAAGGAGTGAGTCAATTTACCTCTCCCTGTGGGCTTTGTTGAAATCACCATTGGATTGGAGTGTCATGTTGTAGAGTGGTGCATCATATGCGATTGTGTCAAAGAGGGAAATACCATGGAGTGTCATAGACTGAGGTGGCATAGAGTGGAGTATTGTGACATGGAGGGTTGTGGAGTGGGGTTTCGTAGACTAGGGTTCAGTAGAGTGTCATGGAGTGTCGCGGAGGGTGGGGTGGAGTGGAGGATGGGGAGGAGTTTGTTGGAGTTTGTTGGAGTGGGGTGGAGTGCGGTGGAGTGTGCTGGAGGGGAGAGTGGTGTTGTGGAATGGAGTTTTGTGGAGTATGCATGGTATGGTAGTGCACTGCCATAACACCCAACCCTTTTTAAATTGAAATGACAATTAAATTTGCAAATACAGTTTTACTTAGCAAACGACACAGCACTCACACGATAATGTGTGAGAATGGCACCTAGTGTATTGATTTGTTTTGATCGTACTCGGATATTTGCTTTAAGCACACTTAAGAATTACAAACAAAAGTGTCTCTTGTGTTTTCCTAATTCCTATATATTCTGAAATATCTGCACAGTTCATGTACAAACATTAACATTTTGTTGTGTGCTAGAAAAAAAGCATTTTGTAAGTAAGTCAAATAAATTTGTATAGCACACAGTACCCAAGGGTGTCACAGCGCTAGCAATACCCAGAATGTGCGACAGGGGCAGGGATAGCAAATGAAAGAAAGAAAAGACAACCATACAGAGAATCAAAAAGAAAAAAGCTACCCCCTTTCATACCCTCAGATTTCAGATAAAGCATCTCACGTTGAAGTCAGAGAAATAAAAGTAAACACCACTTTCCCTCAGAAGGCAGAGCCTGACACTTGACCTATGTCTTTGAATGCAGAGCAAATGTGACAAGATACGAAAACAAATTTAAAGGCTTGTTTACTGAAAGCGAGCACTGTGGAAGAATAAAGTAAACATGCAATGCTCAATGGGATGGAATAACTCAAGCTGGACAACCTAAAACAAATAAAGCTAGAAAATAGAAAGCAAGCAAATGTGAATTAAAACCCATAAAGCTAATGGTAAGCAATGGACGGACTACATTCCCAGTTCAGCTTTCTAAATGTCCCCAAGATGTCCTTAGCAAACCAGACAGCTGTGCTATTAGACTTTGACCTAAAACGTTGCAGCTAATTTGCTTGCTACCCTTTACCTCATACTTGTTTGTTGATATGTTTACCAAAGAAACAAGGAGAGTTTGTAAACAAATAAGTCAGTTTAGCACATAGCCACTGGTAGCCACGGCAGGCAAACTAGCAAGTCTGAAAACATGGGGGACATGTAGCAATTAGACCTAAAGAGCACCGCTGTGGTTGCACTGGGTGGCCTCTGCAGGTTCGGACTCTTGTGGTTTGCAGGCTCAGTTGTCTTCCACAGGATCTTCGTTCCTCCCTTTGCAGGTTCAAGTAGCAGGCAGCGAGTACAATGCAACAGATGTCTGATTCCAGGTTCTAGTCACAGGCACTCAGTTTGGACGGTGTAAGTCCTTTGACGTGGGGTCCCATTCTGAAGTGGGCTCCCTCTGGACCTCACTAGGTCCCTATCTGAAATGCGCTTACTAGAGATCCCTGGGAACTCCCTTTGGACCTTTAGAGGTCCCTCACAGAAGTAGGGTCCCTTGGGGCCTCTCTGGATCTCTCTCTGCACTCTGCAGTACTCGCCATTGTGAACCAGCCACGGCTCCGCCTGTTCTGAGCATGCGCTGTCATGTTCCGCACTGCCTGCACCCTAGTGCATGGCGCGCCTCATTTCCCTGCTTGCTCTGCTGGGTGCATGCAGTCCGTGTGAGGAAAACAAACTGCATCTGCAAAGTACGTTCACATACAGACCAGACATGAGCATGGCGGCCCCTCCCACAGTCCCCAGGCAGCTGCACTGAATGAAGTCGGAGAAAAGACATTTGTGGCCTTCAAATACATTGTGCATTTTCCTTTTTCTTCTTTTGCCCTCTATTGGAAATAAGATTAAATGACCTCTCAGAAACTTAAATTATATGAAGACTGTCAGCAGAAACAAAGCTTATTTCTCATGTGCATATGTGGGGCTCTTATCAGGCCCGTCTCTAACCGTGCACATATAGGCTGGTTTGGTTGTTTGTATTCGTATTTAGATACATAGAGCGTGTAAAGCCAAAAAGACATCAAGGCGATAGCACCGGTCAGAGACAGCAAGGTTGAGAAAGCAAAGGCGTCATTAACGTTGAGAGAATAACCAAGGTACGAGATGCCTGCGAACCACAGAATAAGAACTAAAACTCGCAATGTATAGGGAGTGTGTGCCATAACCTGACCACTGCCACCAAAAACGTGCAGCTGCCCCATCTAGCCTTCCAGAACCTGGGAGTGATCACCTTCCTCAGCGTTGCAGATCCAAGCTGTCTACTTGGAAAATACTAGTTGAATGCGGTTCTCAGATACCATGGGCCCTACTGGTGAAGTGCCTTATAGACCAAGCATAGAGCTTTGAAATTGTGGCAAATGCTTTTACACAAATTCATTACGCTTAAAACTAATACTATAATCAGCATCATTTATGCAACTAGACATAGTTTGAATCTCTGGTTCATTCCTACCAGGCCCAAGGAAAACTGTAAGAATCCAGTTTTATCCTAGAGCTGTGAGTCCCCTGGTACCTGCGATGGATCCATTGCAGCGTTGAGCAGCCGCTCACCGTAATCCTTTACTTGACAGTGACTCAGGCCTTCTACCCTTGACCCGTTTGGAAGCACTTGTGTGTGATACAGATTGAAATTCATCCCTTGGCCAGTTTGCTACTGCAGAGGCATCCAAGTGCCAGTATGACTACCACAGTCACTTGGACAGAAAGGCTTTCTTTTTCTTACACATCTAAAATGTGCAACATGGACGGTATCATACAACACACGGTCAGTATGCGCTGAAAGGCAGGCCCTTAAGGCCAAGTCCAGGTAGGCGTCATGCAGAGACAGCTTTATGGCTAGCACATGGAATACTGTTTCTTGAATAGCACAGTGTCCCCCCATCAGCATTTTAGCACTGTTAAAGAGGCGGGTCCTGCAGGCTTCTTCAGGTTATTTTCATTAACCCAATGTAGGTCCTCAACAGCTCGTCTCTCGGCTACTTGTCTTCTCCAGCTTGACGGTAGCTATCTTAGGAAAGTCGCAAAGCAGACGAGAACATGCTACTGTTTTCAAGTCGACCCTCTTATTCACAATTGCATACCCTTTTTAAGTGCGCTATGTACTCATGCCTGTTGCAGAAACACTATGGATTAAGTTTCAGTGCTGCACTGCCTTGTGCCCCAAATGTAGTGTTATTTTATGCATTGCTGCACTCAGTAGTGGTTAACAAATGTTGTTTAAAGTTAAACTTTGTTGGAAAGGGAACGGTTTCTCAAGGATAAATGACAATGATACTTATACAGGAGAACCACTGTTAAAGGTAAGCAACTTTTTCATATGGAGGTCTGTATTTACACTGCAGTGTTTATGCTGCAGCTGTGGGGAGAATCTGTATGTCCCAGACAAGTGGTGGAACTTGAGGGGCTGTGATGTGCCAGGTTTAATATTCAGTGCTGTAGTTAGGTGGGTAAGTCCAAGAAATGTAGTAGCCCTGGTTTCTTGAGTCTGGATTTAGCTGCGTTGGCAAAGTTACGTGTACTTGTACCGTAACTGGAATCAGGGGCCCCGTCAACCCCCACGTTACAGCTACAACGGGAGTGGAGTGCTTGATGGGCCTCTTCTTTCTACAACTCTTCAAACAAAGACTCGTAAATAACGTGAAAGAGTGAGCAAGTGGATGTATGGATGAGTGAAAGAGTACATGGATGGGTGGATTAGTGGATGGAGTGAAGGTATGGATGGATGACTGAAAGGATGGATGAATGAAAGGATGGATAGATGATTGAGAGTGGATGGAGAGATGATGAGGGGAAGGGTCGAGAATGGATGGATGAATGGATAGATTGATTTGGAGAAGGATGTATAGGTTTGGATATGAATGGGTGGACGGAGGGAATGGTGAAAGATTAAATAATAGATTAATGAATAACACTTTAAAGGCAAAATTGTGGATATTAGCACGTGAGTGGAAGGATGAATGGATAGATGCCTGGATGGAAGAGACACGTGAGATCTTCTGGGGAGGGTTGTGATGACTTGCTTTGGTTGCTTGGTGCCATAAGAGCTTTGGTTGAAAGTGGGGTGGTATTTTAATTTTCTGGCTACTCCCTTGACTAGAACGTAAGAATCTGCTGTAAGCCAACTTTGAGATGCACTTGGAAGAGCAGGGTATGTTGTTCCCGGGGATCGAGCAGGTATTGGTGCTGCGAGTCATCTGTGGGTATTATCTTTGAGCTGTGTACCACTGGTGATATTGGAATAAAAGGGCGTCCTGCCAGTTAGTACTTCGTGTGCCTTCACTTGAGAACAGAAAGGTTAGAGTTCGTTCTTCTCAGCGTCGACATAATGTGTTCTTGGAATGCCTGTCCTGGTACGAGGGAGACAGTGTGTTGACCTCAGCTCTCTCCTGTGTTTTAGGACATGCCTATGGCATGAGTGTCATGACTGGTTACTCTGCTCCTGCAGCTGCCTCACCATTCCCACAGACCTTTCAGCAGCAAGCATTCGCTCAGCCTACTCCCTTCGTCCATCAGCAGAATGGTATGTATGCCCTTGTTGTGTATTTTCGCTGTTCTTTTGTGTCAGACATCATGGAAAGCCCTTGTGATACGGACAAACAATCCAGCTATTAGTTCTAATGGTTAGGTGCCCTGAGGCGGGAATTTTGTACGTGACCAAAGGTAGAACAGTAAGACGGATTGTGTATATTCACCCTTCCCCACCCCTTGCTGCACATTTGGTTCGCAGATTGCAATGAACATTTAAGAGTAGAAAAATTGCGTGCAAGTCAGGCAGACTTCTACTTGAGAGAATAGAGCTCCTTAAACAGTTTGAAAAGCTAATCTGTGTAATGATCATTTTATACCACATGCTCTGATTTCATTAGAAACAAAAATATATATATCTGAACGCTTTCGGCCCCAGGGACCCCATCCCCTGGACCCAGCTGAATTTGTTAAGGAAAGGGGGGCTCCCCTGAGCCATTAATGGCCCTGGGGAGCCCAGGGCCGGCTCATATGCTATGTCTTGGGGTGCGGAAACCTGTGTTTGCTGTCGCTGGGTGGTAGCAATTTCAGATCTCCTGCCAAGCAGAAGCAAACACCAACTCCTCTCCCTGCGGTGGGAGCTTGAAAAATGCTCCAGCCTGCTCGGAACAGACCTTAGATCTGTTTCCCTGCCTAAAGGCAGCCAACCACACAGGGGCAAAGCCTTTGGCCATATGCGGCAGAGAGTTAGCCACAGTGTTTTTTATTATTGTTTTTTAAAATTATTTTTAAGTGAGTAGGACGGGCGCCCGCCCTCCCCCTTCCTTAACCCCTTCACTGCCAGGCTTTTTCCCACTCAGGTGCCAGGCCTTTTTTTGGCTATTTGGAGCATTTTGCACTTAGGCCCTCATAACTTTTTGTCCACATAAGCTACCCAAGCCAAATATGCATCCTTTTTTTCCAACATCCTAGGGATTCTAGAGGTACCCATAGTTTGTGGGTTCCCCTGAAGGAGACCAAGAAATTAGCCAAAATACAGCGAATATTTCGTTTTTTTTAGAAAAAAAATGGGATTAAAGGGCTGCAGGAGAAGGCTTGTGTGTTTTTTCCCTGAAAATGGGATCAACAAAGGGTTTGCGTTGCTAAAATCGCCATTTTCACAACTTTCAGGAACAGGCAGACTTAAATCAGAAAACCCAATTTCTTTACACAAGTTTGCCATTATACTGGGACATACCCCATTTTTACTATTTTTTGTGCTTTCAGCCTCCTTCCAGTTAGTGACAGAAATGGGTGTGAAACCAATGCTGGATCCTGGAAAGCAAAACATTTCTGAAAAGTAGAGAAAATTCTGAACGCAGCAAGGGGTCATTGTGTAGATCCTACAAGGTTTCCTAGATAAAATAACAGCTGAAATTAAAAAAAATATTGAAATTGAGGTGAAAAAAACAGCCATTCTTCTCCACATTTCACTCTGTAATTTTTTCCTGAGATGTCAGATTTTTGAAAGCAACATACCATTACATCTGCTGGACTCTTCTGGTTGTGGGGATATGCAGTGCTTGTAGGTTCATCAAGATCCCTAGATACCCAGAGCCAATAAATGAGCTGCACCTTGCAATGGGTTTTCATTGTACATCGGGTATACAGTAATTCGTTTGCTGAAATATAAAGAGTGAAAAATAGGTATTAAGGAAACCTTTGTATTTCCAAAATGGGCACAAGATAAGGTGTTGAGAAGCAGTGGTTCTTTGCATATCTCTGAATTCCGGGGTGCCCATGCTAGCATGTGAATTACAGAGCATTTCTCAAATAGATGTAGTTTTTTATACACTGTCTTACATTTGGGAGGAACAAATGTAGAGAAAGACAAAGGGCAACAACACTTGTTTTGCTATTCTGTGTTCCCCCAAGTCTCCCGATAAAAATGGTAGTTCACTTGCGTGGGTAGGCCTTACGCTGCGACAGGAAATTCAACATGGACACATCACATTTTTACATTGAAAACTGACGTGTTTTTTGGAAAGTGCCTAGCTGTGGATTTTGATCTCTAGCTCACCCGGCACCGAGGAAAACCTACCAAACCTGTGCATTTTTTACAACTAGACACCTAGGGGAATCCAGGATGGGGTGACTTGTGGGGCTCTCACCAGGTTCTGTTACCCAGAATCCTTTGCAAACCTCAAAATTTGGCCCAAAAAACACTTTTTCCTCACATTTCGGTGACAGAAAGTTCTGGAATCTGGGAGGAGCCACAAATTTCCTTCCACCCTGTGTTCCCCCAAGTCTCCTGAAAAAATCTGGGGCCGGGGCGGTGGGTGGGGGTGGGGGTGGGGGGGGGGGGGGGTTGCAGTGCAGAAAAGACCTAATAAAAAAATTGCCTCCTGGGGAGCAACCTCTGCCTAAGGAGTCATTCCCCTAATGCCAATTTCATTTAAAAAAAAATAAAAAAAGATCACCGGTGTCTAGTGGCCCAAATAAATGTGTCACACCCTGGAGAGATGGAAGCGCGGGTCCCACTGCCCTTAATTTTAATTAGTAGCCATGGAGGATGGGGCCCCTGTGCACAGTGTGGGGTTGACTTAAAGGCACGCGAGGGGCTGGCTGCAGGGCTGGCCACTGCCATGCCTTGTGGCCAACACTCCACAGTGCACGACCAAAAGGTCGTGTGCAGCGTGGGGTTGGCAGCACGCAGAGGGTCAGTGCTCGTTTGGCATATGGTAATTAAAAACTACTTTACTTTTTTTTTTTTGAAATTCACAGAAAAAACAAAGGTGAACGTAATGTTATAGTTAGGTAAAATGTTTATTTTAAACTCTAAAAATCACTGAAATTCACCAGTTATAGTTAGTTATCTCAAGTAACTATAACTTGTGTCCTAAGATAGCTATAGCTCGCGCCTTCGCCATTCACTACTAATTACCCTACCAATCACATCACTCATGACATCATCGAAAAATATCACTGCATGACCCTTGGGAGTACTATAACATTGACCATAAAGGGGATTCAAAACTGGAACATACCGTATCCAGGGTTCTCCCCTTGACGATACAACCACCTACCATAGGGCAGAACAACAGACAGCTGCCTACGATAAGATAGACATGCACGTTTCACCAGAAGAGGCAGACCTCCTTTTTGAGAGACTCACTAAATTGGAGCGTTTTGTCCAATTTCGTGCCATGTTAAAGGAGATGCTTACTACAGCCTCAGGAGTGTTTACGAAGCCATTCAAAGCAAAGTGGTTACACCTCATATGGAAAAAAAACGACATACTTTCTTCCTCTGAACTCATATTTATCAAGTGTCATACAATTTTTTTGGTAGTTCACACTACCCGTATGCGGACGTGTGCGCAAGTCACAAGTGACACTCCCCCAACTAATAAAGAGAGCAGACGCTTTGATGCACCAGGAAAAGGGCAGCAGTCAGAGTGACCACACACTACCAGGTTGCCCAATTTTTTGGCCTCTTTGCATGATACGACAGGCCTCTGTGGCATGAGATGGAGGAGCTCATGCAACATCTCCCTAAGTGGTATAGAAAGGGGAGAGGAGCGTGTGACATAAGGTAAAACTATTACCAATGTCACAGTGCACTTGACGCTGCGAAGGCTGCTGCTAGGGTGTCACTACTCTTGGCTTAACATATCTGCCATTGAGCCAGAAGTCCTGTAGTATCTTATCACCCTGCCATTTAATTGAGAACATCTCTTTAGAATGCAGGTTCTTGAGATGCTGAAAGAAATTTAAAAGGGCACCGAAATTGTAGAGTACATACCCCATCCACTCGAGTTTCATTTAGCTGTAAAGGCAGTCATCCCATACACCTTTAGAATGTACATATAAATGAGAAATGCTTCGTCACATGGTTAAACAAGTTAACATGTCTAAAATTTCATTTCCAACTAAACAAAATGTAATTTGATTGACGTAAAGGACTTGCAAACTGTGAGGAGGGAACAGAAGAGATAAAGGAGAACAATCTGTGTTGCTCACTAATGGAAGCATCTAGGGATATAAGTACATACAGATATTTTCAAAAGCAAAAAATAGTGTCTCTGTCTACGACTAGGCACCTGGATAATATATTCAATCTGATGAACTTAGTCACTCCTCCCTCGAAGGCAGAAATAATAAATCACATTAAATGCATGGGATTTTTGTTTGGCTCGGGGACCTGATAAAATTCCAGTCTCTCTTCTGAATGTAAAATGTACATGATAGGGCTTCCATTGACATCCTTACATCAAATGTGTTTCATCAACTGTACTATGCCATCATCACGGGTGAGTCAGTATATTACTTCCAAGCCGTATAGAAAGGTACACAAGATGCTGTGCTGTGCTTATTTGTATGGCGCTATAGGTTGGAGCTATCAGCTTTGATATGGTGGAAAAGATTGTTCCAGGCTTTGGGAGTGGGATTAGAGAAGGCTGTAGCTTGTAGATCCGGGTGATGTAGGCAAGGAGAAAGTTGACTTAGTAAATATGTCTATGTGTGAAATTGGATATGACTGTTGGGGTATGCTGGGCCCTGGTTGTGTAGCGCTTTGTAGCTGTGTGAGAGGAATTTGAAGGGGGTTTGCAAGGTTGACCTATGGGTGCCCATCAGGAGTAATCTGAAGATCTTCCTGAATAGCTTAATGATGTGGAAGTGGTAGATGCGATGTCTTTTCTGAATAGGACCACTTCTGTTTTGTCGCTTTTGAGTTTTAAGCAGTTGGCCTAAACTTGATTAAGTTTGCATGGGTTTTGGGGATTTCGTCAGATAGGGAGAGAATGAGCTGGATGTTGTTAGTGCATATGATGTTGGTGAAAAAAGTCATGTAGATGTTTAAAAGTATGGGGCTCCGAGAGATGCCTTGAGGAACGTTACAGATCAAGTTACAGACTGTGGACAAATATGGAGCTAAGCTGACTGTTTTGGTGGGTGCTGATCCACCGGTCTTGTGGAGGCATTGGATGAGGATGGAGACAGTGTTGAACGTATTTGATACGTCTACGAAGATGAATGCTGCTGTGTCCTGTCCTTATCCACAATGAGGTGGATGTCATTGGTGGTAGAAACGAGGATGTTCTCAGTGCTGTGGTTGGGCCTGAATCCGTATTGAGAAAGTTCCAGGAGCTGGTTGGAGATGATGTGGTCAGCCAGTCTGGTGTTGATGAGTTTTTAGTACCTTGGGCAGGTAGGGGAGGAGGGATATCTGTAGTTAGCCAATTTTCTAAGGTCCGCTGAAGGTTTCTTCAAGAGTGGTAAGATTGTGGGGTATTTTCAGGAGGCTGGGAAGTTGGTGGCATAGCAAGTGATGTTGAGAATTGATGTGAGGGCTGTGAAAATGAAGTCCAGTCTTTGGCGAAGATGAAGTGTGGACATGGATTTGAGTGGGCTCCTGCGTTAAGTGTATGATGTTTTGAGGTTTCCAGTGGGGTGATGACTGGCTAGGCCATCAGGACAGTTTCTTGGATGTTCTTTTCAGAGTGGAGCATTTTAAGATGGGGAGGTGACATTGTTGTAGATGGTATTATTTTTGTGTGTTAAGTAGAGGAAGAGCTGGGTGCAGAGTTCCTGTGAAGGGGTGATGGTTGTGCAGCTGGTGGCCAGGACGTGAATTCTTTCACTGTGGTGAAGATTTCTTTTGAGGTTTTGGGTCTGTTTTGGATCTGTTTGGTGATGGCTTAGCGCTTTGTGGTTCTGAAACTGTGGTAATTCTGGAGGGCTGATCTGTATGTGTCTGTTGTCGTCGTCGTGGGTGTTGTGCCATTGTTTTTCCAGGCTGTTTGCAGTGATGCTTGGTGAGTCAGACCAAGCGTCCAGAATGATTCCAAAGATATAGCTTTAGAGAGCATGGGTTATTCAAAGAGTTGATCTTCACACAAAGCACAGCATATCAGATACAAAATATCAATTCATAATAGTATTTTTATGATAATTAGCACATATTTCATTCTTGAAAATTATATTCCAGTTTAACACAGTTTTTTAGATGACTTTTATCATATTCTGACAACTTATAATCAACAAATGATGATGCAGTGCAAATGCTATCCCACAGGCAACATGTGTTTCTGGATTATCTCTGCCTCAACCTTTGTGGTGGGATGATTGGTGTATATGTTTTTTAGCTAAAATAACAGTTGGAAAATGTTAAAATATGAAACAGAACATTGGAATAAATAGAATTACAATGAACAAAGATACATTTATATTGACTTAAAAAATATTTAAATAGGCGATGACAAAATCATGAGAGAGACAAAAGAGACTCAAATCCCAAACTCGCAGTGTAGTCACTGGTATAACACATTTGGAAATGATTTTATTAACATACTTTTATATAAATCATCAATCTGTTTTTGGTTACAGTAATATATTCAAATGAATTTGTAACCAAACTCAAATTGTTACAACAAAATTATATCACAGTGCAATCAACACATCCCTTTCTAAATGAATGAATACTCCTTTACAGTAGAGTGTACATTAAATCAGCTCAAGCATCCACCTTGCTCTTGACTTGGATCGAGATGTGGCGATGGTTTTTTAGGAGAGCCAGGCAGTCTCAGCAGAAGGTGACCCATGTGTGCTAGGTCATTTGAGTGGGGCAGGAGCTGCGACTGGAGTTCGGTGAATCAGATGTCTCCAGGGATCTTGTTCCAGTTGCACAGGGAGTTCATAGTGTGTGTGGTTCTGAGTTGGCTGTGCAGGCAGAAGTGGGTGAAGGCATTGGTTGGTCCAAGTGAGCATGGTGAGCTTGTCCACCATGAAGCTGGGCAGGTTGGTGAAGACCGGTTCAAGGAGGTGTCCGTCTGCATGAGTGGGGTTGTTCACTCGTTGGGTGAGTCTTACTCTGTTCAGGTCTTCCAGGAGGTTAGTGGTATTGGTTGCCTGGGCCACTATGTGAAAGTTGGGGTCTCAGAGTTGATGCCACTGCCATAGGGGCATTGAGATCCGCAAGTATGGTGCTGAAGTTGGATCTTGGTCTGGGCAGCTGGTAGAGTAGTGCCTCTTCCAGGTGTTTGAAGTGCTAGCCTTGAAGGCCATGTATTTGAGGAAGACGCTGGTATTTACTGAAGTGATGGAGCAGTTGATTTCTCTCTGTGGATGATAGCATGATCTCCTCCATGTTTGCTGGTTCTTTCTGGTCTTGCGATTTTGTATCCGGGTTGTATTCCCAGGGTGGGTGCCGGCTTAAGCCAGGTTTTGGTGAGTAATAGGTCTGGTGAGAGGTTGTGCAGAAGGTCCCAAACTTCTAGATATGTTTTGCGAGCAAGCAGGTGTTGAGGGAAAGACTGGTGAGGTTGGGGTGTGTGGTGCTTAGTGGGTTCTGGTGTCGTATGGTTGTGTGTGAGATGAACAGTAATAATAATTTTTAAAACTTAATCCAAATCACTTCATTGGGTGCAGCTGGGAAAGTGTTCTGTAAATGCATTCTAGACTATCTTCTGAAATGCGCAGATAATACAGTTCTACCTAAAGAGCATGCCTTGTTAAAAAACAAATGTGTTGATGACATCACAACACTAAACATGATGGCTGAAAAATACACATTCTTGAAGCATCGTGCCAACCATGTTTTGGATATAGAGTTGTGCATGGCCTTTCATTACTGTGGTATAAACTGAATGGGATTGGACTCAGGAATGGAGTACTCAGGCTTCTGATTGCACTTCAAGCAGTTGATTGGGTGTAAAATTGTGGTGTTTGCGATAAGGGTCATAGCAATTGGTTGTTTCTTAAAGAAAAATGGACTTAAGTGTGGTGCATTTGATCCACACCGCTCTCATGTTAAGCCTTGGTGCATTTTAGCCTCTACTCTTCTTTTTGTATCTAAATCAGTTTTCATGTTAGTTAGACAAAGCTAGAATGTTTCCCCCATAACTGATTGGTTGTAAAATGCACACACTGCTCTCTGCTGAAATTGGTTAAATCGATTAGACACCAAGTGGCTACAGGTAAGACTACAGACATTATTTGATTATCCAAAAACATTAACTGAAGATCAGTGTAAATTAAATTATTGATATTTTGAAAAAAATATGAACAAGTTGAATTCAGTCAGCTGTACAACCCAGTTAGAAAGAGTTTAAAGCTACATCTGTGTGAGGGTGACCATCTGGCACAATGTAACTAATTTGGCCCACGTAGGTCAGTTATAGAGTAACGCCATTGTGCATGGTTCAGAGCTCCATGAGGGAAAAATAATATCTTTCTCCTCCAATAAAAGTGGGCAGAAATGTATCCAACTCCACCTTACCGTATAGAATAGAATATATACCTTATGTTAAATAAAGTGGAGCTCTAAATAAACTGGAGGGGAAGATTTAAAATCTATCTTTTAAGTACGTAAATCTCAGTTCGGGCGATCATGCTTGAAGCTAAGTTGATTAGGGCATATGTTAGGGTCAACTCTCGCAGTGGGCACTTCAGATTTATCAGGCGCCTATTATCTCCCTGCAAGAGTTAATGCAGAGAGAAATTAGGACTAACATAATATGAAGTTGCACTCTTTACAGATATATGATACAAGCATTGTTAAGTGCCACTCTGAAAGATGTCGAGTATTACAATACGATTACTGTAAAGCAAGCCACTTTAGTTACAAGGAAGGTATAAGCTTGTTACTTTATTGCACAATAAAAACAGTGCATGTCTATCAAAGCACTACATCGCATTGAGGAACGTGCAGTGGCCAAGCAAAGTCAACCAGGCTTGTCAGTCTAATGGCACTCAAATTACATAGTTTTTATATGAATTTGCGTACAGGTGGCTTCTCATTAAGACCTTATACATTCTGCTGAGAGTTTGACTCATCAGGAGGGCAGGTCCCCAGTGTGTAAGTTGGAGGTACAGCATTTCATCCATGTGCAGTTGGTACTCCCTTCTGCAAAGCTTGGTCTTACCAGGCACTCGAGAAGCAGATTCAAGCGTTATGGGGTCGTAGATTCTGCTCAAGCTCTTCATTTTGTATGATTTCAACCAACAATGACTGATCGTTTCAGTGTATACAGATATTTTAAATGTTTAGAAATGAAGACTTATGGGTGAGCTTTAATTCGTCATAGTGTTTTATTTATTTTATTATTGTATATATACACGTCTAGAATATCTTAGAGACAAACACTCAAGGTGAATATTTAATGGTTCTTGTGCCTTCATGTCTTCTTGTATTCTTCTGGTTTGTCATCCTTCTTGGAAGGACAACAGTTAATCTAATCTTATTCATCCTTAGAGTTATTAGAATCCATCTAAGCACCTGAAAAGTATAGAAGAGGTCAGAGCGAAGTCAATGACAGCTGGTTCTCAGGCTTTCCAGGCTAGCCCAGTCTTTATAGACCAAAGAGACTTTATCATGGGTTACATAATTTAATCTTCTGTTAGGGACAAGGAAAATGGTTATGGCCACTCGGCGGCAAGTAAAGTTTGTTGATATTACCTGTGTAAGGATGCTATTGCAAGGCCTGGATTATCTTGTTTGGAAGGCCAGTTCTTTTGAAAGAAACTTTACTTGGAATCTGCAATGTCCATTCATTTTACATCAGCCACGTGTAATTAAGATATTCTGTTGCCTCTGCAATGTGGTTCTATCTTTGCTTGTGGTTGTTGTGACTGGGAAGGAGCTATTCGAAAAGTGTGGTTGATGTAACAAGAGAATCAAGTGTAGCAGCTGGATGGCTGAATTAACATTATTCATATCGTTCTTAAGGATGATGTAAATTGATAGTGGCCAGTTTCTTTGTGGAAGTAGGTGAGTGGAGTTTGCTGAATCAGGGGTTCACAGGGTTTTGTCCGTATTTGGACAGAATGACACTAGTGCACTATATAAGTGGCTCCCTCAGCGCCTTCATCCTTAGCACCATCTTCTGTTTCCGAAATCATAGATGGAAATTGTAATGCCGTTTCTAAAACTGAAGCTTTATTCATTCTTAGCACGGTGATGTAAGTCATTGGAAGATTTTATGCTAAATAATAATTTGATGAAGGCTCTTGAAACCTTGCTGAAAAAGTCACCTGGACACCCACTGATATATTGAGTAATGGCATTGTGCCTCAGGCCCTTCCGTGAACTTATCTATTGTGATAGCTGTCAGTTATTCATAAAAACAGCAATAGCTGAGCTGTACGCCTGTTTGGAAGCCTACAACATCTTGAGTCATTTTCAAGCTTGCTCAGTCCTCATTAAGGAGTAGAGACCATCATAGTGGCAATCGTCCATCATGGACATCCTGAATGATGAGACATCTTATATGTAAATGTAGTTGCATCCCTCTTTAGCACTTGGCATCCTCGAACACTCCCTAGTACTACATAGATTGGAGAAGTTGATTGGGCGTTGAGTGTGACTTGTGTTTTTATCTTTATCTAGCACTTTTCATTGTATATGTATGTCCTCTCACTAACTTCGGTTGAACTTTAGGATGTCATTTCATAACTGTACTAACAGCCAGATTATTTTTAAGCTGCCGATCTCTTGGGAATTTGAACAAGTTATTTAACTCACTTTTCCATCATTCAGGATTTGAATAAGTATAAAACCGAGTTGTTGGGAGACCGGTAGACTCAGCCTGCCGTATGGACAGTCGCTATTCTTGGGATCTCTAGTACCACTTGATTAACAGACAATTGATGACTTTTGATTTCTGTGGAAGCATCTCATCTTTGAAGTGTTCTTCGGATAGAAGGGGAACTCGAAGATTTTGAGAAAGAGAGCCCTTCCCCTATCTACAGCAAGCTTCTGGAGATCCCCGACTGTTGACTTAATAATTGGAGCGAGCAGCATCTCACACTTTCATCATCCAAACCTGAGGCTGGAATGAATGTTTTGCAGATGTGGAAAGGGTTGGATATACTGTAAATCAGAGGAAAAAGTAAATGTATATGCAAGAGAAGCTTACTCTTTGGCTACTCAAGAATCCAAGTCCTAGAACAATCTTTTAACCATGAGCAACCTCCTGTGGTTCTGTCCATCGGCCCATCTCTGTCTGGCTACTAAGAGGAAAGATGAGCGCTGCCAGCTGTTTGTTGGACTTAGTGAAGCATGTAAGGAAGGTGTGTTCTGCTCCATCTGTGCATGGTATAGCGATAGGCCATTCTTCAAAGCACTTTTTGTTCCAGTCATTAAAAGGCAGGACATTCTTAAACTTATACCCAAAGTCACCCTTAGGCTGAATTTACCTGAATAGCTGTAAAGGTAATTTAATCTTTGTCTGTTATTGTGTGATGCTTATCGATGCAAACAGTACAAACAGTAATGCTTGTTACATTATAATTCTTCTTCAGAGATTCACGTCATTGATTAGTTACAGCCTATTTATCTCATTCGATCAGGTGCCAGCTTTGGTAGTTTCCCTACAGCCAGGCCTATACAGAGACAGCAAGGACCTCCAGCTGGACTTCACACCAACCCTTTCATGGTGAGTATTAAGGGTTGCACACTGTTGGTACTTCAACAACTAGCCTGCCACATGAGTGGTGGTGGTGGATGTAAGACATATAAAGAACAATACACTGTGGCTGAGCTAAACTTAGACTACACAAAAATTTAAATTTCTGAACTTATACTTTTAATTTATAATTTATGCTACACCTTCAACTTATTATAACTCGCACACCTTCATACGCAGTGTATGCAACCCGGTAGCCACAAGACATTAACTATAACTTGCGCCTTCTCCATGCACTGCTTATACCGCTTTACATTATCTCAGTTATACCATCTAAAATAATAGTATTTACAACAACGGTTATGATATTACAAATCAAGTATTATGGTGAACACAGTGTACGGTAAATTGGTGAGTTAATGGTAAAGTCAGTGTTTAAATCACAATTTTTAAAATGCCATTTTTAGAAAGGTGACATTTTCTTGCCCTACGGCCTGTTAATAGCTCCCCCATCAGGAATGTATATTGGGCTCAGGCAGTGATCAATAGGGATTGGGTGTTGCTGGGGGGCGGGGGTAGGCTTGCCAGAAGGGGAGAGGCAGAGTTGCTCTTCACTCCACTTACATTTTAAAGGAGCTCTCTCAGCATACCCACCAAGACCTAGACACCGGCCTTTTGTCATCCCAGGCATCCTGGGACCTATGCAGGTAGGGTGGACATTTCAGAACCTGAATTATTTCATGTTGGGTCTTTTACCCTGTTGTTCTAAATTTGTGTGGGATGTTACCTTGTGCTGTGCCTGTGTTTTTACTTTATTACTGTTTGTGCATTTCATGGATACTTAACACAGTGCCTCCAAGTTAAGCCTGATTGCTTTTGTGCCATGTTACTAGAGGGTTAGGCACAGATTAATGTAGTGTTTTTTGTGATTCACCCTGAAAAGGATTGTGGTGGTTGCTTGAAGGGTCGTGTCTCCCCCCCCAAAAAAAAATAAAAAACCTAATTTCTGACAATACATGAACTAATGTTTTTTTAGAAACAAAAATAATCTTGAACTACTAATCTATGTGCTACATTGGCCAACAACAGGTCATTGTATATTAAAACATTACTACATGAAATATACTGGCTAAAGAAAAGTCCTTCAGAAACCTCTTTTTAAAGTAAAGAGAATGTAAAGCAGGGCAATGCGAACAAGCTGCAGCTTTCTAGGTTGGAAAACTGACACTTCTCCTTTAAGGAAGCGAGCGCCGTCATTATCTCATCATGGCCTGCCAGTGACAGTTGTTAGCTTTGTTCTCTTTTTAAAGAATCCAGGTATAAGGGAATAGCTTAGGGGATTCCACCTTAGGGGAAGAATGTTTGCCTAGGAATTTAATTAAAATTCCCATAGAGGAGAACTAGGATTACTGGCAATGAACTTCCCCTTTCCCTCCAGGGAATCTGCATTAATAATCAAATGCATGGAATGAAATAGCAAGATTATCCCTCATAAAGTTGGTGGAGAACAAAGATGTGAAAACTAGCATACCCAGTTTATGTAAAGAAGCTTGGCCTATGTGAGCATTAATCCTAGAGTCTAAATTATGGAAGTAATGCAACATAAATAGTTGGACAGACCTCCAACTCATTGCTTTAACATTTCTGAGACTGGAACATTTCAAAGAAATGCAGTGGTAGCTGATTTAGCCACACTGGAATGAGACCCAGGCCTTCTGAGTAATTTTTTTTATTAGTGTTTCGGTAGCTCGGGTGAATGCAAGAGACAATCAATGTAGACATGGACTGCTTTGCCATGGCTGGCTAAATCTGTCCATTGGGCCCACTATTAACAAAGAGATTATCATATGTCTGATATTTTTAGTGCTATCTAGATAGAACTTCAGAACTCTTTCAACATCCAAAGAAAGAAGAGATCGCTCTGCTGGAGCAGAAGGATTTTTGAGAAAAGTAGATAAAAAACTTACCCGATTGATATAAAAATCTGAAACTACTTTTGGATGACAAAATGGGTGAGTTTTCATATCCAGTTTGTTCCAATGGAACATTGAATGTGGTCTTCACAGCATAGAGCCTGCATCTCACCAACTGTGCACTCAAAAGTGGTAGCTACCAGAAAAGCTGCTTTCCAAGATGAATGCTGCAGGGAAGCCCAATATATAAGTTGAGAGGAGGGCTATACTATGTTTCCTTGGGGTGAGGTTTTCCTAACTTAGCGAAAGACCTTTTCAACACCTTCTCCAAAATACTTTATTACATGACCTCTAGGAGATAGTGGTTTGTGAAGTATTTATCTTTAACAAAGTAGCTTATCTTAGACCTCGGGTCTACTCTGTACTTGTGGCAGATAGTAGGGTCCATGTAGGTTTATACCATTTGATTATTTTTGTTTGGGGGGGGGAGGGCGGCAGCAAATCCCTCCATATATTGTTTTGTGAGTTATCACCATTGCCTTGAAGATTATTTTCTGGTGCACAGGGAGCCGTTGTTGTTCCTTGATAATTGGACTAATATGGTTGTGTTCTGAACTAACAGTAATATCTTTAATAGCTCCCTTGCACCTCTAAGGTAAATGGCATTTCTGTATTCTAGCCTTGACTGGACAAGTTCATTTACAACAGTAACATGGTGAGAGTACGGAAACAAGAGTAGAATACTTGTGAGCTGGATAATTTGAAAAAATAAGTCCTAGTTGTTGCAACCATGTGAGACTGTAAAGATGGATGACTGTCAATATAAATAGCCAGATTTCTAACCACTGGTTTCGGACGTGAGCCTATTAAAGGCGGCCAGAAGGTGTCTGATCTTTTTTTGAGACATCAACTTTAGTAAGCAGCGGTTCGGTTTGGGGAAACATCACTTGCAAATGCAACAAGGTGCATTTACCGCAATGGTGTCACTACGCTTAATGGAACAACTCCCTTTTTCTCTGCTTTAACCATGCATTTGCTGAACAACACACATGCGTGGTTAAGGCAGAGATAAAGGGAGTCCGTATCTGGAGAGGACACGGTCAGGTAAATGGGCTGCGGGGTTGGGTTTTTAGGGGCAGTGGTGGCGGTCTAGGTAGTTTTGCTTTTACGGGTGGGGTGGGGGTGTCAGGGTAATTTTGGATTTAGGGAGTGTGGGGGGGCAGGTTTTTTGGGGCAGGATGGGGGAATTTTGTATTTAGGGCGGGTTGGGGGCGGGTGTTTTGGGGCAGGGTAATTTTGTATTTAGGGCAGGTAGGGGGTCAGGGTAATTTTGTATTGTGGGGGGGTGGGTTTTTAGGGGTGGGGCAGGATAATTTTGTTTTTAGGGGTGGGGGATCAGGGTAATTTTGTATTTAGGGTGGGTTTTTAGGGGCAGGGGTAATTTTGTATTTATGGGCGACTGGGGGGGGGTCTGGTTTAAAGGGGCGGGGTGGGGAATCGGGGTAATTTTGTATTTAGGGCATGTGGGGGTGGGTTTTTAGGGGTGGGGCTGGGTAATGTTTTTAGGAGCGGGTGTGGGGAGGTTGGGGTCATTTTGTATTTAGGGTGGGTTTTTTAGGAGCAGGGGTAATTTTGTCTTTATGGTCGGGTGGGAGGGTTGGGATTATAGGGGCGGTGGTGGGGGGTCGGAGAATTTTTGTTTTTAGGGGGTGAGTGTGGGGGGCAGAGGTAGGACGTTGTCAGGTAAGTGGAGCTGGGAGAGGATTGGGGGTAGTTTTTAGGGGTGGGGGTGGTTGGGTTATATTTTTTTACTTTGTGGGGGGTCAGGGTAGTTTTGTTTTTAGGGCAGGTTGGGGGGGGTCGGGGTACTATGGTTTTTAGGGTGGGGTGTGGGTATCATGGTAATTTTGTATTTATTTGAGTTTTTAGGGGCGGGGATCCGGGTAATTTTGTTTTTAGGGGCAGGTAGGTGTTTTTTGGGGGGTAGGATCAGTTGTTTTGTAGCGGGGTTGAAGTAGGTTTTAGGGGCGGGTGTGGGGGTCGGGTTAGTTGTGTTTTAGGGTGGGTGGGGGGGGCATGTGAAAACCATGCCTACCGTTCCACACATGCTTTTACTAGGCATACCTTTACAGCAAAAAATTGTTTGTAAAGGCATGCGTGGAAACAACGTGGTGGTTGTTCCGACTGCGTTTTTCAGGCCTGCGTGGTTGGCGCATGCGTTGTTCCATCAGACACCTTTTGATTTGGGCTTCATTCAGCTTTAAAATGATTGCTGCTATCCACCAGTATGTCAGCGCCAGGTAGTGTCTTATCTCATTGCCTGCTGGTTCTTCTTCCAGGTTATTTTCAGATACAGAGACAAAAAAGACCAGTTGTGTGTTGTTGGTGAACATTTACAACTCTACTTCTGCTTGATAGAGCAAGATTGCTTGTGGTCGAATCTGGGTGTAGAAAACAAATACTAGTGATAAAATAGACCATGGATACTCAAAGTACGGCCTACGGGCCTCATGCAGCCCCTCTGAGCTTTAAATGTGCCCCCTGGGAGCAGGAGCACTGGGCAGCTGTTTGCTGGACTCAGCACTAACAATAAAAATCATAAATAGACACACAATCATTTATTTCAAATGTAATTGGTGTTAAAGGAAGTAAGTAGGGACTCCTGCGCTTAACTTTAGAAACGCCTTAATTTTTAAACCTATGACAGTCTCTTCAAAATTTAAAACAAAAAGTGTATTCGGTTAACATGCAGAACCTTTTCACCTTAGTACAATTTATTATATCAGTGCATTGAGATGTATTTATTTAAAAGTGATAGTTTTCAACCATAAGTTTGGAATCATGAATTCTTCCCCCTACCCTGAGAACACCACCAATAGTAAAGACGTAAGTCACTTGGTATGTGCACTTTATCGGTGGCCTGGGTTCATATCATACATGAACAACAGTATAGTTTATTAAATCAAAAATAGAAGCAGGTTTTGTGCAGCGCAAACCACAAAATCATGTATCTCGCAGTCCTTTTTTATGTGATAATGCAGAAAAAGGAAGGAACGTGAAATGAAACAATTGTCTAGGATCACACAATTTGGAAAAGTAGGGAAGCCAGTTTTCTGGTTTCCCTATTGTTCATTTCAGCCACTAGATGTATATCCTTCGCTTCTCCCTCACCTACCTTGCCACCAATTCCCCCAGCCACTCCACCCGACCGCCACTGCCCTGGCATCAGTGCGGCCCCGCGAACATCACAGACCAAACTTTTGGGACCCTGTTAAAATGTTTGTGAGTACCCATGGAATAGACCCTTGAGTGATGCAACAGCTGATAGCTTTGTGGAGATGAGAATGGGGTAGAGCAGTGATCTGTCTGCAGTATATGATGAAGGTCAAGCCAGCACAGTGTTGGTTATTCCACCTCCCCTGTCTTGTGATGAGTATGTTAAGATTGATGGTATTGAAGGAGGTCTAAAAAATCAGCACTCCATAACTTCGTTCATTACATAGCTAAGATCATTCAGGACCTGTATCACTACCATTTCTGTACTCTGCATAGGTCTAAATCCAGCTCAGAAACGACCTTGTGTACTGGGAGCTTCTCTATATGCCTATAATTGGGGCTATTCATTGTTTTTAATAGTTCGCCTGGGTAGGAATCAGAGAAGTAAGTTGATACTTGTTCAGCTCGGTCAAGAGAACCTTTTTAAAGAAGTTCTTGCACAATAGCGGGCTTCAGTCCTGAGTGAAGGAGCCAGTGGAGACACCCTTGGAACTAAACATGATGCTGGTCGAGTCTTAGCAATCACTAGCTGTCCTAATGCTTTCACATCATAGTTGGACATGTTCCTGCCAGCAACCACAAGAGCCTGTGGGATGCCAGCAAGCTTAAAATAACTTCCCCAGAAAAGTGAGTGATTATCGAAAGGCTCACCGCCAACCAGTGAAGTAAGACATTCAGTTGGAAGGCTGACTGGTAGGTCAGTTACCTTATTGCTTAACAGCAATGATTTTTGCAATTTTCATTTCAAAGAAAGGTTACGTTGTCAGAGAGATTTATTATGGTGGAAACAATAAAACTGCTTTGGGTTACAAAGTTCTCTTCAGTAATTTGGTAAAGCTCTTATTGTGTCTCGTTACAAGCAGCCTCAGCTGTTTGGCAAGGCCTCATGTCACCACTACAAACATACAAAATAACACACAACATATACACACACCAAGAGAGAGGGATTTCGTTAAGCCCTCTTCATCCATTAGCTTGTTTGGTCAAGTCCTCTACAGGCCTTAGCTTCTTGAGTTGCCCGTCACGTTTTAGACCAGCCCACTGCATTTTGCAGATGTTTACATTTATTCATTTATAGAGTAAATACTTTCTTCTCATCACTTCCCTCTTTCCCATCATCAACCCAAACTTCCCTGAAAAACGTCCATGGTAGCGGCAACACCCTGTCTGTCAAATCCCTTGCTTCCTTTTCCCCCATCCCCAACTTCCCTCCCTTTTTCTTTTCCCATTGGTCGGTCTCGGCATGCAGAACACTGAAGTCAGTGGCTAAACTCCACTGGAGACCTCGACCCTCTTTTTGCAGCACCAGATGATAACTAGTCCACTAAGCATGATTGGTTAACATCCTTCTTAAGAGCACTTGAGTTTACTGGGTGTTTGTCCTGAGCGGAATCAAAACAAAAAACAAGCATACTATTTGTATTAATTTGCTAAAAAAAAAGTTGTTAATCGCTCACTTAACAAAACTAAGCTGAACGTTATTCTAAATGTGCTTAGTATGATTAACAGCAACATGTTAATCATCTGGCCGTCAACAGAGCACAGTCCTATATATTTAAAGATATTATTACATGCACACAGAATCAAATACACACTGAATGAAACCCACATATAAGCAGAAGTAAACTTATGTGGCATGAGCAATCCTTAGGCTGCAGAAGCAGAGTTCAATACAACAAACACATACGTGCATACCACACAGCTTCAGTAAGAAGCATGAGACACACACGACTATACTTATACATGTGCAGCATACAAGTACACAGACCACAAGCACACTTCAACACATAGATGCATACATGCCTGTCCATTATTTAGCATTTAGCACTTCAGGCAGCTGGGATCTTTGCCAAAGCAGCAACTATGATCGATGGACTCACAGGCAGAGGTGGGGGTCCAGGGTTTACAATTGATAATCAAGATAATCCAGGTAAACCAAACGTTGTACTTCATCGACCACAAGAAATTGTCCCTTTGCAAGTCGCAGCTAAGTCCCATTCATTGTTCTGGTCCTGGCCAAGGTCCCTGTCCTCAGATAAGTCAAAGAACAAATCTTGACACAAACCTGAGAAGTCACAGGAGTCTGCGCTCTTTCTTTCCTCAGTTGCTTCTTAGGGAGCACTCTAAAACCCTGACTCTCACTCACTTGTCCGACTCTGAACCTTTTCTACTGCTGGAGCCAATGCACCCTGAATTTCCCAGGCCTTCCCTGACTCCACGGCTGGTAAAGGCATTCAAAAAGGCTCTGTTGCAGCAGCTTTTCCAGATGATTCTGGCTTCCCCTGGAGCACCTTCAGGCCCATTGGATCTGCTGTGGCTCCCAGTTGGACTTCGATCAGTGGGTCTTGCCCTGGTGACAGCTGACCCGGTTAAACCTCTGCCAAGCCCCTCACATGTGCCCGACTATGTCTCCACTCTTTTGCTGGTTATGACCAGGCCATTGCAGACCCTGGATCCTGAGGTGCTGGTTCTGAAACTGATACCGATATCTGATCCAGAGCTGAGTTTAGCTATATCTATGCTAGTGTCTCATTATGAGATTAGCAAGGCAAAACCACTGCTTTGACGCTCGGCCAGTGCCTCAGCACCAATCAGTTTGATAACTTATTCTGCTCAGACTCTGATCCCGTACATAACAGATGATGATGAAGGGGAGTGGGAGGCAGACAGGGTGTTGCCCTCTGCCAAAATGCTGGTGGCTTATACACTTTTCCATTGATGGAATGTGTGCCTCCTTTGCTCTTATAGTACATAGGGCAGGAGCAGCAATGTTGGAAATGCAGTTGTCAGTGGTGGAAACTGAGGCCAATCTTACTCAAATCACATTTTTTAATCTGGCTCTTTACCTTCAGAGCCCTTGCTGCCTTTCAACGAGGCCCTGCTGGACACTGACTGTGGTGTGGATGAACACTAGCTCAGCACCCCCTGTAAATCATCTCATTCTAGGTGCCATAGTCCTGCTCTGTGTGACGCAGCCTTCTTGACACTGCACCTAACACCCGAAAGTCTTGTGCTGAAGGTTCTGGCCAACGAAGTTAACCTAAATGCCTTCCCTGTTGCTCTACCTCTTAGATAACTGAACTGCATTGACGCACTTGGAAGAGGGTTTTTTCCCACGCTAGTTTGCTGTTACATTCTCGGAATGTAGTCTGCATTCTGGGCAGATACACTCCTGCCTTTTGAGGTGTGGCGAGCAAGATCTTGCCCTCCCTCACTGAGCAGTGTCAGAACTAATTTCACAAACATTCCCAAAATAGGATAGCAGCCTCAGACTCACTTTGGACCTTTTTTTTTTTGTACACTTTCGTAAGGAGGGACAAATTCATGACACTGACTCTGGCCCAGTTCATCTTACATCCTGGGACCTGGATATCTATCCTTAGACCTTCAGGATCCATACTTTCATATGCCTACCCTGCAGTCTCACAGGCAGTTCTTCCTTTTTGTGTTTAGAAAGGATCACTTTCAGTTCACAGTTCTGTCCTTCAAGCTCATCTCAGATCCCCAGGGTGTTCACCAGTGCACGTACTCCTGTACCTCGCTGACAGGCTGTTGAAGATGGGCTTTTCATAGTCTTTTGTGGACCGATGACCACCTCACTCCTCTCTTCCTTTGGCGACTGCAGAGGATTCTCCTTATAGTAGACATTCTGGACACTAGCTTTCAAGCCCTTTCCAACCCTGCAGTGAGTCCTGGATGGATCTGAGGCTTCTTCGTCTCCTAGCCTCATGTATTCTACTGGTGCTCCATGCCTGATGGCACATTCAGGCTCTGTAGTGGAACTTCCATATTCAATGGACCTGTCAAACAACGTCTGTGTTTTGGACGAGGCAGTTAAAGACCTCTATTGGTGGATGAAGGATTCCAACTTGACTTTTGGCAGGCCTTTCTCCCTATCTTAACCAGAGCTCACTGAAGTGACGGATGCATCCCCTCCGGGCTGGGGGACCACCTTGATGAAGTGAAGATAGGGGGCCCCTGGTGTCTGCTGAAGTAGAGGCACCCATCAGTCTTCCAGATTATGTGGCATATGGGTTGCCCTCAAGGCCTTCAATCAAGTCAGTCCTGTGTAAGTCATGACCGACTGCATGACCGTTTGTGGTGTGCCAGGAAAAACACTGAGGCTGTGGTGCTGGCTGGACTCTGTGTTGATTTCCTTGACTATCAACCATCTGAGGGGATAACTGAATGCTAGAGTGGATGAGCTCAGCAGGTGTCCCCTAGTTGACCCTGAGTGGTGCCTGCACTCAGAGGTGAATCAGAACTCATTCACCCAGTACCCCTTGCATTAGCTTTTTGCCACTTCAGAGAATGCTCACTTTTGTGCTCTACAGTTTCTGCCTCAAGGTTCTTCCCTGGGAACGAGTTAGGACTACCTTGAGACTCTGCTTCCATAAATTCTGAAGATGGTCAGCAGGAACCCAGCTTAACCCATTCTGACAGCCTCAGACTGGGCTCTGAGACTCTGGTACTTTGAACTCTTGAGTCTGAGCATCAGAGCGACCTACGCTGCCAACCACAGGGCAGGGTTTTACACCTGAACCTCTACAATCTCCTCTTCATGCAAAGAGCTGAACGAACTGAGCAGCTTTGATCTGCCGAAGGAGGTGATGGAAGTCATCTTGGAAGCCTGTGGCCCATGTACGAAGTCAGTCTATTCTGGACGTTGATCAAAACTTGCGGCGAGATGTGAGGGCCGTCTTGAGGCCTCTGGGCTCATTCTACTAGAGCTAAGATTGACACTACAGCCTTACTGCCGTGACTGACTCATGGCATCAGGCCTACAGGATTTGCGCTTGTGAAGTCCATCCCTCAAGCACTCCACGTTTTGGGAGGTACTGTTTTGGTATTTAAAAGGT
Organism: Pleurodeles waltl; assembly: GCF_031143425.1. Lineage (NCBI taxonomy): Eukaryota > Metazoa > Chordata > Amphibia > Caudata > Salamandridae > Pleurodeles > Pleurodeles waltl. Next base: position 702,396,650 of record NC_090451.1, on the reverse strand, counting down.
GAGAAATCTGCAGTTATAGGTGACCATTAGAATGCTTGCTTTTAAACTCATGTCAGTGTGCAGGGGTGGCTCCTTTTCACAGCTTCACACAATCACTCACAGAGGCAGGGTGAGGTTGATGCATATTCCGATGATGGCACCTGCCGGCACGTAGGACCAATTGCTGTAGAACATTCTCAATCCAGTCTAGTGATTTGGGGAATTTAAAATGTTAGGAATTTGCAAGTAGATAGATTATTCACCACAGAGTGTTACCATGGAAAAGTAACTAGTTCAGTGTGTACTTCCTTAGCCAGTCTTGCAGTTTCACAGGAAGTATCTTTGCTTTATAGTAGGGTCAGACCACTCCCAATTCATCATCGTATAAATAAAACACTCAATGCTTGGCCTTTTCCGCTCTAGTGTTTCCTCCTTGAGGGTTTCTAAAAGATATGTTTCCCCCTTCATTGGGATTCTAGCCTCTATGTATTTTAATCTTTGCTACTTCTCCTGGATTCTGAAGAAAGTCAGGTGAGAAACCACCAAAATCTACACCTCCATGCATGTAGATTTAGTGAAATCACCTGGGAGGTTTTGATCTTCATTACAGGTGGTGAATGTCATTTTTGCTGCTTGTCTCCCCATAACAAAGTTGATCTACTCAGGCAATTGGACCAAGATTGTTGCCTTGTGTGAGAAAAAAAACGTTGATCTGAGGCTGTTGTCTGATGTCCTTTCATTTGTATTATCTTTTAACTGGCGAGGCTTTGCTCTGGGCAGTGTTAGCTACTTATCATACCTTTTGGCCTTTCTTATTTTGCTTGATTAGCCGTCTTTATACAAATCACCCTTTATGATGCGTGTTATAAAAGGCCTTTTTACATGCCTCCCTCTGCCCCCTTCTTTGTGCTGCTTGTGGGACCTAAATGTAGTTCTCTCTTTTCTAATATGTGGCCCTTTTGAGCCTCTAAATAGTTGTAATTGAGGCTCCTAACTCTCCCGACAATTTCTAAATGCATTCACTTTTGTGTGTTGCATCAGTGAGCTAAAAGCTTTCAGTTCAGCTTCAATACTCTATACACTTTCCTAACAAGCTGGTGATAAGTACTCGTGGACCTTTCTTCTGAAATACATCCATATACTGCAGTCCATCATGCTCCCTGTGTTGTCTCCACTACATTTCTCCAAGGAGAGGATACATTGGTTGGCCACACAACCGGCCTTTAACTTTAAATTAATAGGACAAAGAGGTACTGAGTGGATTATCAGCTCTTCATTTGATTTGCTGGTGCAAAGAGAGGAATGGTGGTTAACTATCAATTAATTTATTCAATTTGAAAATGATAAAACCATAAATGTCAAAGAACAAAAATAAATTAATTACAGAATACAAACACAAATGAACATTTTATTAATCTAAAATCATAGAATTTGTTAGTCTATTAGCGCCATTTAAAAAACATAGACCATGACAACAAATGTGCTCATCACTTAGCTGTAAGTACAGTAACACTGGTCTAGCTTGAGTACAATTCATTCCCACCAAGGAATGTTTTAAAAAATATTTACACAATTGGTTGTAAATTGGACATATCAAGATAAAATGCAAAGCATCATGCTTAGATGTAGAATCGCACAAACAAGGCACGGAAACTCCATCCCTAGTCCAGCCGTTGGGTACACAAAGTAAAAAAATGATACATGTTCAACCTAAAATTGGTTACCAAAATACGAAGAGAATTGGACATTTCATGTAAGAGCTATGGCCTAATAGACAAGGTAGTCTATAAAAGTATATATAAGGTCTTACAGATGATTTCTTCAAAGCGCGAGATTCTCTCTCCATACATTTCTGACTGTTAACAGCATCTTTAAACCAGGATATGCCCACATTAATAATGCTCTTGTAGGAAGCTGGCCTGGTGTGTGGTGGGTACCTGAGGTACTTACACCTTATACCAGGTCCAGGTATCCCCTATTAGTGTAGTGTAGGCAGTGTCTAGAAGCCAGGTTCTCTAGAGGTAGCTGTGGATGACCAGCCAAGGCTTATCTAGGAGACATGCAAAGCTCGTGCAATACCACTGTAGTCACACAGCACTTACACGCATGAAAGAAAATAAGCAGTCCGTGTTACATAAATAAAGGTACTTTATTTTAGTGTCACACTACCATAAAGTACTAGAGAAGCAGCACTCCAATAGAAGGTAACACACCAGATATGTATACTAGTAATCAGAAATAGGCATAGAAAGTGATAAAAAACAGTGCAAATGCAGATAGACAATAGTGGCCCTAGGGGGAGCCCAAACCATATACTAAAAAAATGGAATGCAAACACTGGACCCCCTCTTAGGTAAGTGGAGTGTGTAGAGGGACCGCAGTGCCCCCTTTCGACCAGGAAGAAAGGAGTAAATTACTAGATTTTTCCCAAACCACCCAAAATGCAGAAAATGCAACACCCAGACAAGACTGCAAGAAACCAGCGGCGGATTCCTGAAGAGGAAGACGTGTGGAAGAAGGGGACCAAATCCAGAAGTCACAGAAGAATCCAGGACGAGCAGGAGCTACTCCTCACCCAGGTGTGGATGTAGGAGTTGGTTGACAGTAGAATGAAGACAGTCAGGAATGAAGATCTGGAGCAGGTGAAGAGTTAAAGGGAGATGCAGTCGACGTCCCACGCCAGATGGATGATTGCAGTCGTTCAGTGGCATGGAAAAGCCACCACCAAGCCCTGGCAAAGGCAGAAGTCGTGGTGAAGCAAAAGTGGAGTTGCCGGGGACCAGCAAGGTCCAGGAAGACCTTTCACGCAGGCTGCAATGGCAGGCCTGCAGAACCCTTTGCATGGGCTCCCCATGGGTGGCATATACTTGCTGCAGCCCATGGGGATCCCCTGGTACCCCATTACCTTATACTAGGGACGTACATGGGGGCACCAGTATGCCAAATGTGGGGTGAAAATGGTACAAGTTACCAAGTTAGAAGGGAGAGCATAATCACTGGGGTCCTGGTGAGCAGGATTCCAGTGAACACAGTCAAACACACTGACAACAGGCAGAAAATGGGGGTAACCATGCTAAGAAACAGAGTACTTTCCAACAGCTCTCTTATTTGTTAAATAGATCAGGGCATCCCAAATTTAAAAGGCCTGTCTGAACATATCTGAGCAGTGGTGCCCAAAAAGCATAGTCAAGACTCATGCAGTCTTTGACAATCATCTAATTGAGTTTCCAACTCCGGTTTAAGCTAGATAGAAAACCATAGCGTAAGAGGCCTTAGCTAGTTAACCTCCGACACAACGCCCTGCCCCAACTTTTTATGGACAATGAACGTAGCAGAGCTGTTGGGGAACAAAACCATATTCTCAATGACTTGTAAAGCAGATATGTTGGCATACCCCGAGATGTTACTTCATAAACTACTGTAGCCACACATTTGGCCTCATAGATCTCAAGCATAGCTGCCACATGTATATGCCCCAACATAGCAGCAAAGTCCAAAACAAATGCAGCACTCCTGGCAAAAGTGTTTCCTGGCTCTGACCAGGGGTGCAAACAAGAACAGATGATGGACGGAATGCAGAGCAAATCAAACATTCACCCCCAGTCACAAATATCTAGGTTTAATCCATCATTTAGTCCAACTAATAAATGAATCAAACAAAATCCCAAGATAAGGAAATGTGTTCAGCTTACTAAGTACGATGCCATTGTTAAGGTGGGTTCTGCATTTAGTAGATTTGTGTCCTAATGTCCGGGAATATGCCTTGTCTCAACCCCCCCCCCATTTTAAGTATGAAGCGCTCAGTGCGTTCACCTACTGCAGAATTCAGATGTATGTGTAAATCGCGCAAAACAGGACAACATTTTTATCGATACCAGTCATACCCGGAAGCTTTTCCCTAGTGACCCAGTCGAAAGCTGAACTTGCATCCATAAAGACCAGGTATATTGCTATCGTTCTAGCCACTGTATAATAATTTATGAGTTAATACAGATTCAATCATTGATCCCCTGTCTCTCTTCCTGGTACGAAGCCGTACTGTCCTTCAGAAAGAACTTGGCATTGGCAGTCACTGGCCCAAGACATCAACCTGGAGAGAACCATTGTCCCTCTTACCTCGACTACCGAGTCTGTCCGTGAAATAGGGCAATAACACGGGGAGATGGAAGACTGTCCGAGAGCTGCGTTCATCTAAGTGGTGAGAAGCTGGGCCTATAGAGGGACATTGGACTTAACTTGCTCCAGTGATACCCCATCAGGACCAGGAGCCTTGTTACTGAGGAGCCAGTGTATGGCATCTCTAACCTTTCCCAAGCAAATACTAAAGAAGAACCATGAAGGGCTGACAAAAGGGGGAGAGGCCCAGAGCCAATAGGGGCGGTGCTTAGGGCGCCATAATTGCTCTCATATTGCCTGACCCATATGTCGGATGAACTGTAGTGTGATAACAATGCAGTTTTGTTAATTCACTCCATATATGTAGATCCCGGTGTGAAATGGATTTTAATCGACATTATTAACATACAATTAGAAACCCCGAAACAATTTAGCACCCGGTAGCAGACGTATAACACGCCACCTTGCCGAGGGACGTCATTCCCGTAAATGAACCGAATCCAGTCGTGGGGGGCTCACTGGGTGACTGAGAAAGAAGTCCACACTGCAGGACTTCACGGCGGCTCTCAGGGGCGCTGGATGGGGTGTTGTGTATGGGCTTCCGTTGCAAAGACATTGTTGCTTGCTGCACGCCCTCTGTGGCGTATTTACACCGTTGACGTCTCCTGTCGCCCCTGCCTGGCCTCCTAATACCGGTGCGTGGGCATTAGCAAGCCGCCCCCTTCAAGGCCCAAGTGGTAAACATCTCAGGTACGTGAGATGAAAGCCAGGGCTGCGGCAGAAAGCATTCCCCGGGCCACGGGAGCCTTCCTCCTGGTGTGTTTTCAGCTGCATGCGTCACTCGTGTTAATGCGGCCCCTGGATGCGGCGAGGCCTTCGCGGTTATTCTGCGGGAAAACATCATTACCTGACTAATTCCCCCGAGTTCGCCTTGACTCAGATAATTTACCGGAAGCAAAGAAGGCGTCCGCCTGTTCACGAGAGAGCGGGCACCTTGCAAACAGTGGCGTAATGAACCCCCGAACTCAAATGCGCCCCCAACCCCCCAGAGCTCGGAGTCTCTCCCCCCCCCCCCCCCCTCCGTGGGGGCTGAGGGGCGCTTGTAAAGCCACTGCTTGTATGGGCATGCAGGCATTCACAGCAACAAGGTTCACTGCTTGCTTGCCAGACATTTCCGTGTTTTTACTGTACCTGTGCGACATCTCAAGGCCTTACGTTTAATACATTACGGTGAGAAGACTAAATTAGTTGTGCCCAGTTTACAGATATAGAATAGGCCTTAAATAGGTGCAGTAAGCTTGACGTGTTTGAACACTTTATTTTCCATTTATTTGTTGCAGTTTTACATAGCTGGATCTTGGCCCCGGGTCTTTAGGAGGCTTTAGAGCTAGAATCAAGGGTGGACGGGGCTCTACCCGAGAAGTAGATTCAATCCCATTAAGTGATTTGCCCAGAATCGCAGTATGTTGAGCCGAGGCACGACCATGGGGTACTTTCTTGGTTTGTTTTTGCATACGGTAGAACCTGCAAGCATCATTCAAAATTGAAAATGGAGCGGTTTTAAATTAAAGACTGGTGCATACTCTGGGAAATAATTTGCTAAGGAGAAATATTGAAACTATCTGTTTCCACATATCGTGTGTTTCTGAATTTCCAGGGCAGTCTTTTCTGGACCTGAAGTCATTGTACAACAGTGGCACGCTGTCCTGCTTTAATGTTCTTTGCAGTTAGTGCTGGCAGTCCCTGGAGTGGGCTGCTTCTACTGAATGGTACAGTATCAATCTTGAAAAAACTGACAAGTTAGGTTTTCTGTGGCTTCTTTCAGAATATTAAGGAAATGACTAGGCTTTGGGACGTTCTTTGACCACAACAAAACAAACATATGAATAAACAATATATGCACGGCGTAGACTGGTCGCGGTGCGAGATGGCCACCTGAAGGATGAGCTCCGCGCTACGGTGGGCCCTGGGTGGAGTCGTGGGGCTGAGGTGACATTGGAGGGCACCGCAGGTGGTCTGAGGAGTTGTGCTGACATGGTGCCTCTGCTGGACGGTCCTGTAGGAACGGAGGCCGGCAGGCAACATTGAGGAGTGGCTGCGGGGCTGGGGCTTGAAGCCACCGTGAAGCAGCGGCCTTGCGAAACAGGCGCAACATACACCACCCTCCTCACTCTCTCTGGTGCTGCCACTGGGGGCCTTCCAGCTACAGATGACAGCACGCAAACTGGTGGACTATGCGTATTGTTGATGAAGCCAGCGGCGCTGCAGCCTGCTTGCTAGCTGACGAGGAGCATCGCATTGGGAGAGGTGGGGCCTGGATCCCATGAATGCCAGAGGCCTCGTGGGCCAGCTAAGGTAACTAGGGCATGCGCAGCTTCTAGTTCTTACTGCTGGCACATATGGGTGCGCCTGGAGGTCAGCGTAGCCCCCTTCCTCACTCGCAGTGCTTACGCACCAACGCAGTATAGTCCTAGGGTGCAGGCTGGTGAGCTTAGGACTGGCAGCTTGCCAACCCTCTATCCCCCCTCCCCCTTTCTCCCCTAGCACCATAAAGAGGAGGGGGCAGCAGATGAGCACCGGGGGTTCAGCTCAGCAGGGTCCAGGGGGACCAAGCCCCCCCTTCTACCTATACCCCCCTCCACCTGCACAGTCCAAATGAGATAACCCTTCATCAGGGAACAGCAATGCCTCCCCCCGCTGACTGACCTCTGATGCACGATCTGGATAAGTTGGGAGGCTCGCACTCACCACTTTGTATCCTCGTTCGCAACTCCTGTTTCGGGGGTGCCCATCATTAAGTGGTAAATGCTGCAGCGCCTTCAAACACCTTGTGGAACCTATGGCCTAGTGGAGGTTTGCATACAGTGGCAAAGAGGCCTGACCTGGTGACGTGCTGGGAGACGGAAGCTTGCCTACTCTTCTTCGCCCCTTCTTTACCCACATCAACTGCAGCGACAGGATGTGGGAAGCGGGTGATCCACTGGGGGACCACCTACATAGTTGCATGAGACAGCAGGGGTAGGAACGGACTTCATATGAGCACAGAGATTGCTAGTCGGTGGACCCTTGTAACCCTACTCAGTGAAGTACAGAGAGGGTACGGACACCTTCTCCCCTCTGTCTGATGAAGAACGCCTTCCGTCGTGCATAACGTGCTATGTGTCTCCTGCACAACATAACGAATGAGCACAGGACTTACCTAATCCAATACTGCTACTTTATAGACTAAGGAAACACGGTCCCGTGATGACCACTGGAAAGTCCAGTGATAAACCCTCCTGCAAGCCAGCGAGACAGCTTCTCATCTCTGAAGCCCTCCACCACTCCTGCCCGCCGACCTTGCTCCGAGAATCCCAACCGACAAACTCGCTCATTGCTACTGAATCCCCAGAGCAAGGCACTACCATGGACCGCATACTTCAAGAAATCACAACGGTGGGAGGGCATGGACTCCTCCATATCCACACTGGCGGCAGAAACTAAATCCATACGCTTGGATATTGCAGGCTTTCAATCGAGAATGTCTGACCTGGAACAGCGTGTAATCGAAATTGAAGACCATCTCAACACCGTCCCGGACCGGGAACTTCTCTTCCTCCGCAGCAAGCTCATCGACTTGGAAGACAGGAGCTGTAGCGACAATGTAAGTTTCTTTGGCTTCCCGGAGCACATCGAAGGGACGGATACCCAGGCTTTCCTTTAAGAGACCCCCCTTACCCTAACGGGCATCTCCTTCAATACCACCACCCCCCCTCCCCCTCCCCCCGGGGTCCGTTCCAAGCCGATGGCTACGAGATTCACATAGCGGTTGATTTCTCAAGAGACAAACGAACGCCGCAATGCATTCTTCTCGCTCCGGCCTCGCCTACGCCAAATGGAGGTGAAATATGGACTCTTTGAAACGGCTCGAATGTGGGTTACTGAAAACGGACAGTCTAAAGACTTCTCCATCCCTGGAAGACCTACGACTTTACCTAGTCGACCTGTCGCTCATGTCTATGTACCTGACTCCTAAGACTCTGCCCACTGACGCGACTACTGGCTCCTCAGATGCACTCCTACTGCTCATTTCATCAGAAGTACAGCCCCTCGTTGGCAGAGAGACTCATCAAAGAGGCAGAGATCCTGCCAAACTTCCGAGGCCCCATGATGAAAGAGGCAAAGCCCTCCTAACAGTGGCGCATTACACCCAGCAGACAGACAGGCGGACAAATCTCGTTCTCCATTGAAACCCAGCCCCACCTCCACTTGAACAGTTGGGGGTATCCTGAATCTGGCAAACGCAGAGAGCCACAGAGGGTTCGTGAGTACTACGCTTGGCCCCAGCTGGGAGGCAAGCACCCAGTCATCTGACTATGTGTGTTTGCAGTTGTATGCACTCTTGGACCCGCAGAGCTGTTCCCCGGCTCGTTGTTTTATTGTTTCATTGTTTGACTGTTCATGTACTGGGCCCATTCTAGCTGCTTGCTATCTTGCTCTTTTGCCATATTACCATATTGCCTTTTGAACACCCCACACCTTGTCCCTTCTTAATACCCTCCCTCCCCCACCTTCCCCCTCCACCCCCACCTTCCCCCTCCACCAGCTTCCTCCCTCCCTGAGACAAGTTAGTCACAGTGCTTAGAAGGGACGGGCTTGGTTTTCATCACGTTACTGTATCGTACTGTAATCCACACCATCCAAGTTAAGCTAGATCCCACAGGTGAGGAACTGTGGTTGCAGCAATTGATATTATTCATGCGCTTCCATAGCACAGCAGTCTAACAGCACCCTCTCCCTGCTTCCCAGTCCTACCACAGAGCTTATCTCCACCGCGGCCAGCTCTAATACATGTCCCCCCTTCACCCTTCATTCCCTCGCCTGTCGCCTGGCACCCCCTTACCCTCTTCCACCATGCCCCATGATGAGACAGGGAGACATAGACATCTCGAGATCTCCCTCCTCCCACGGACACCCTTTCACTTTATGGTCACAATAGAATTAGTAGGCTCATGGCCCACCCATTCTGCTACTTGACCTCCTTCTCCAACTCCCCTGTTGAGTCCTTGTTCCTTGCCTCCTCTTGCCTGCCTGGTGCCCTCCCCTTCCCCCACCTCCTCTTGGGACCCTCCCCGGGCATATGATCGCCTCAGGTTTGGACCTGCAGCGGACAGTTCTGGACTTCCAAGGATCCTCTCCCCACTAAGTACAGGCCTTCCTCACTCCCATCACCTCGTTTTCTTTTTCATTTTCCCCTCTTTCTCCCCCTGCCTTCCATCTCCCCTCCTATCCTATCCACTTCCTTTTCTGTTTTTCTCTTCCTGTTCCATCACTTCCCGCACCCTTCCTCCCCCCCACCACTACTTTGCTTTCATTTCCCATACCTTAGATCCTATTTCACTCCCTCCCTGACGATCGTTACAGAAGAGTACCCAGAGCCCCCCACCCCCACACTTGCACACTTATCTCCCCCATCTTTTTTTTCCCTCCTCACTGATACTCACCACTCCCCCCTCACTCATCACTCTTTTCCGACTTGCCCCCTCCCTCCAATCTTTCTCTTCATTCTCTTTCCTCTGCTAGCCACAGACACACGCTGTCGCCATGACTAATAGGGCAACCACCCCTACCCATCGGCTTCAGATCCTTTCCTGAAACATCAATGGCGTGATCCGCTATGTGAAGTGGAAAAAAGTATTGTCCTATTAATACTCCAAACAGGCCGTTGTAGCCCTCTTACATGAGACGCATCTCAGTGCTGTCGAATCTAGCAAATTACGCTGAGATTGTGCCGTGAGAGCAATTTTCAATAGTTGCCCTGCCTCACATTTGCCAGGAGGCGGGATGCCCAGAAAGTGCAGGGTGGCGATCCTCTTGCGTTAAATTCTTCTTGCAAAGGTGGTCAAATCATGGTCTGACCCAGAAGGGAGTTATGCGTTTGCCAAACTAAAGATCGGTAATCAATTGATATGTGTTGGATCTGTTTACGCACCCAAGGGTCTCAAACGGTCCTTCCTCCTACGTCTAACTCGCCTACTCGAAGAAATCTGGGCTTCACGCTACCTTATCGGGGGAGACTGGAACCTTGCTAGGGGCACAGTGTTAGATAAGACCGGCTCCATTGACACCGGTAACAATCCTGACAGAGCAATCATGGTAGATGTGCTCTCTGATCACGGTCATGTGGACCTCTGGAGGCTTACACACCCGGCAGACCGAGAATATGCTTTCCTGTCTCTGATACACAGCACCCAATTGAGGTTGGACTACTTCCTCTTGTCGCAAAATGTAGTGGCGCAGGCCCGAGATGTACAGATTTTGGAATGCGCTCTTTCTGATCACTCTCCGATTTTACCCTCGGTGAACATGGTCCTCCTCCCACCGGGACGCGAACCATGACACTTCCCAGGACGCATGTTGCCACTTACTTAAAGGATAATCAGGGTTCATTCTGTTCCCAGAGGGTACTGTTGGTGGCCGCAAAAGCCACAATACGGGGGCAGATGATGAGAGATGCGGCGATCTCCAACCGACAAAAAAAAAACTCGCCCACTTGAACTAGAACACAATATTGTGTCTTTCACTCCGTTGTATACAAACACCCGCTACCAACTCGCCGACGCTTAGAGCAGGCAAAAATGGCCCTTAATGAACTATACACCTTCCAGGCTGAATATGCTTTGCAACGCCTTCAAGGGCGGCATTGTGAACAGGGTGAAAAAGTGGGAGACTCCTGGCGGCTCAACTCCGCCAACAGGAAGCTGCACAAGCTAGGGTAGAGCTAACTATGCTAAGCGGGTGCAAACTCAGTTGGATGCGGAGAAAGCCCAACAACGTCTGTTGAAAAAACAGCATTCCATGCTTGCTGTCCTTGTAACTGGCGCTGCTTCTCACAACCCGGAAGCCAACATCCAATTTCCATCTACTCAGTCTCCAGAGCGGCCAGGCCGGTATAAGTTTATGACACTGCTGTAAGTTGTTAGAATCCTGGGAAAACAATGTTAAGCTAGAAATGCTTTTCTGTAGGCCTGACTTCTAGAGAACACCGAGTCTAGGACTCAATCCTGATAATACCTCCTCCAACTACCGCCACTCCCCCCAAATCTCCCCCCCCCTCATTCTTTGTGCGTTTGCTTTCTTCTGAAACCTTTTATGAAAAGCTGCGACTAACGTGGGTGCTCTTATAAATAAAGCATGCTCCCAGGATCATTCTGAAAGCTCCCAGTACTCTTCCATGCTACTAAATACTGTATCTGGCTCCAAACTTCTTGGGGTCCAGCAATTCCTTCTCATATTCAGGGACCCATCAGCCGCGACAGGTTGTTGGCGTGGTGGCTGATGTATCAGCCTTTTTCAGCCAGGAGACATGAACCAGTGAATAAATAACACGCGTCGGAGGTAAACGCTGATCTGATGGCTGTGGAACCGACTGACTGTTATTTTCAATGAAACCACAAAATGAGGACTAACCGTGGGAGGGGATCCTGGGATGGGTAGATCCTTGGAGGATATCCAGAATAGGTCAGCATACCTGAATGATGTTGCTGGCGATCTTCACATTTTATATAGCACCCTTTTCTTACCAAAGCTATTGTAATACCCTTTTCTGGGCTGTGTGAAGATTATGCAGCAGGGACTGCACGGTGGCATTCTTTTAGGGGGCAAAGAGTTCATTCCAAATGGGAGTGTGAAAACCATAAAATCAGTAAAATGGGGAGTAATACAACGCGGAATGCCAGGAGTTAACTCTGCTAAGAGTAAGCGCTAAAAACTGGTGTTGCATGAGATAGCATGTCAAGTGACCTAAAGGTCTGCAATAGGGAAAACAGTGCAAGCCCAGGAGCAGTGGGCAACTTGCTTAATGGAATAAAATAAAACGACTTACTGAAGTAGTCAGTCACCACAAGGAGGACTGCCATTCCCTTAGACTCTGGGAGTTTCTCATTGAAGTCCATAGATGTCTGCATCCAGGGCTGGTTCGTTCTTGGCCTCAAAATAGGTATTACAAAGGCTTGCATACGTCTTTAAGTGTTGATTTGGATTGGGCCACCAAAGCTTTTTCTGGGCCAGTTCTCATTGCCTTTAGCCTCAACTTCAGAACTCTGATCTGTGGCCAGTTGCAAGCAGACACCCACAACCTCAACTTACACAGGCACCTTAGGAGTACCACAGCTCACAGTACGCATGCAGGACAACAAGCAAGAGTAAGATGCTGCATGAAGAAATCCCTCAAAACATCATCTTGGAAAAAGTTAATCATCTTAGAGGATGCAAGATTAAGTAAAACATGTGAAATCTGAACAGAACTACATCACTGACAAATTGTCACAGTCGATTTTACAGTCATTGTTCAGGAAACGGTCAGTGTTTTTGCATGTAAAAATAAAGATACAAGCATAGGACCTGATAGGGACCCGTTTCGATGTCTGTGTTTAATTACTGCTGGGTCTGAGAATCGGAGGAACCATCCCCACTTAAATCCCCGGATATATTAACCTTGAATTGTGAAAAGAAGAAACACTAATGTGCATGTCAGGGGTTCATACACTGTATTGATTTAAGATACCTGAGATTCTTCCGATCAGTCCAGACCGTGATGGGAAAAGCTGATCCTGCCATGTAATCTCTCCAATGACAAAACGCTTCCTCATTGGGCAACAATTCACAGTCATAAATAGTGGGGTGTTGTTCTGCTGCATTTGAAGTGTGTGAAAGGTAAGCCACTGGGTGGAACTCTTAAGTCCTGGGATTTCTATGTGACAAGATTGCCCCAGCAGCATATGAGAAGACATTTGTTTTTAATGTAAAGAGGACGGTATGATCAGGGTGTCTTAATGTAGGAGCGGTGGTAAAGGCCTAGAGTTGCACAGATGCTTTTTCTTGGTCAATACCTCAATGAATAGGCACTTTTCTTTTAGTGAGCTGTGTAACAGGGAAGACATTCCTGGAAAAGTGTGTATTGGACTATCGTTAGAAATTTGTGATTCTTATCTGGTCATCGGGCAGATAAAAAGTGTACATCTAGTTCTTTGTCTTTATTGTCTCTTAATTAGATCAGATATTTGCGTTGCAACTTTAAAGTAGCAGGTTTAATGGGCGATGTGTCTAGTTTGTTGAAACCAATCTAATGCGTTTTATGTAACTCATGCCCTTTGACAATCAAATAATGAAATAGACGTTCCAGTGAAAGCACACTTTGCTTGAGCCAGTGAGAGTCAATTCATAGTCTTTCATCACAAGTGAAGCTCTTTCTTTCTTAGGTGATCTGGATTCATGGATTGCATTCTGTGTAGTGTTAGGTTAACAAAAAAAAAAAAACTGAAATACCTTCTGGTGGTATAGAGAAATTTGGCATTGCAGAGTCCGTGACTCCATTCTTGCCTAGATCAACTGGGATCTATAGGGGACAGTGCAAGTTGCATTTTGGGGTGTCAGATTGCTGCCAGAACGTGTCATTTAGTGATTAGGGGTTGTTTATCATTCTTGTGTCTCACTACTAGGTTTCACCAACTATTGTAAAGAGCTTCGCAATTGGAAGTTCTAGTAGACATAAAAAGATTCTCCGCCTGGTGAGAGTCATATGGTTAGCCTTTTACTCATGGGTAATTGCTCTAAACGGTTAGATAGAAACAGCGACTGGCAATTGCCTTGCAAAGGTTTGAGGACTCTTCCCTAAAGTTGAAACGTTCTAAGATTCATAAAACATTTCCAGATGGTTTGGAACTTTGGGGAGGGATCAGACTTTGTACTAGTGTAAAGGAAGAGGCTTCACTCCAGGAAACATGTGACCCCTGTTGAGAAAAATAATCCAGTACAAATGCACCCACTCATACCTAGGGAGATTTTCCATTGCGGAGGATCCCACTACCTCGGGGTTACGGTTTTAAGACAAATTTCTCAAAATCTACAAAAGGCGTAAGTATTCACGTGGAAAAACAATTCTGTGATTCAGAAGAAAAAAAACATAAACCTAAGACGAGAGTCTACTACTGAACAGTTGTATTTGTCTGAAATGTAAGATGTGTATTCCTTCTCTTTCACATCTTAAGGTAAGTACATCACCTCAGTTCCCTGCCTTTATCTCCTTAATTGTATTATGCATAGAACACTCTTTGTGTTTGACAAATTCCCATCATTTCTGGTACAGCTTGCAAAGATCCAATGGCTGCTTTTTATGAAATGTGTTCTCACCAGCTTCAAAGCATAGACAGTCTAGTTAATTTATAGGCTTCCTTTCCATTGGTTGTACTAGAAGATGCTCCTGCTATGGTATTGAAATATGCCCCCTCTCAATATTAGGGCATTCTATACCCTTCTTTTTTTTTAAGGACTTTGTTCCCTACATTAGTTGTTGTCATAGATCTATGTATTCTACTACTTAACATTTTTATGTTTTGTGTCTGATTTGTGAGATGTATGATGTAGCCGCATCTGGCAAGCTTGCTCACTTAATTTGTGAGTATGCTGCAAGGCCAAATAGATGGTAGTAGCCTTGTAATTTGCACATGTATAGCCACGTCTTGGAAAGAGATTATTTGGAAACAACAGAAATGACTGGAAATACCAAATTCTGACGCATTTGTCTTTTTCCTTCCTGTAGGCTGGACCACCATCAGGACCTTTTGCATCCAGACCACCAACCACCAACCCTTTTTTATAGCAGCTGGATAATCCAGTGTCGAGTCATGAAAGCCCCTGCCTCTACAGAGAGGAGGGAGGGACCTGGACTGAAAATGAATTAACTTTAAATTTAAAGCAATGCAGTTTGTTTGAACTATATTTCTATTGTCGTTAAGAAAAATGCAAACAAATTGCCTTTCTATTGATCTACTTGCTTACATTTTCATATGTAACATAGACACACCAAAGCAGGTTTGGAGAGTTCAAGTGCAATCTTTTTTGTGTTTTTTTTTTTAAAGAGGGAGAACTGTGAAAGAAATATTATGGCATTTCAGTGGTAAAGAGTTGCAAAATCTATCAACCATAAGGTTTTCATTATATATGAAGGGCTATTGACTTCCGGTATTAAGTAGGGTTGACATCATCTTCATTGAAAGCACGATTAATTAAGAATGCCGATCCCCTGCTTGTTAAAAAGTAACCCAGTAACCTTTAAATCAGAAGAGATGGCTTTTCAGATCTTAATTTCACTTTATTTGGACCTCCAGAGGAATTGTCCTGACTTCTTATGTAATATGTTCCTACTGGAGAAGGCTTGACTGAAAACGTGTGGGGGAGGATTTTGTTTGTAGTTAATGTCTGAGACACATTACTCTTGCCATTGGAGAGAGCAAAATAAAAGGAGACTATATTGGATTGTTCTAGCCACTTAAGGTGCTGTATATTTCGGAAGGACTGAGGTACCCAGTAGGTAGAGTCAGTGGAATCTCTATTTGAAGACCAGAATCTTGCAGGAAGAAAGCAGTTGAGGACTAAACATTCTGAGATCCAAAGTTCCTATGAAAAGACTCTGGTCAAATCCATAAATTATGGTATGGATTATATCTATGAAAGGTAGCATGAAAATAAAATCAGTTCCTTAGTTTTTGGAAATCCGCATCAGTATGTCTACTTATCTCCTGGTAATTACAAATTTAATTTATACAGTTATGTTGTTTGGCAGATTCCTTTGCCAATTAAATTCCAGTCATTTATTATGTAACTAATTAGCTACATCTGTTTTTTCTTTGATAGTTAAACATCACACCAGAGTTTTTGGTGGCCTTGCCATGTTGCCCAAGAAACATCAATTTGTTGATGGTAGGTCAGAACTAGGCAAAAATGAGTTACACAGAGAGCTAAAAGAGAAGGTTTATGAAATACTTTATACAGCAAGGGGGCATCATTTATGGGACGGTATAAGGACCCAGGCTGTGCAAAGGGAGATGTAAACATTTGATGCTTAGGAACAAAGTCCTGAAAGTTTTGAGTTAAAAGGCTCATGCAAACCAATGTGCAAGTTAGAAAGAGAGGACAAGTAAAGAGGAAGGTGGGGAGAGTTGGCACAATGAAGTTAAAGAAACCTTTTCATAGCTGTAGACCATCTTTTCTGGATAAATGCTAAAGACCTCTGCTATAAATGACAGAGCTCAGGATGGCACCACTAAAAGTATTTTGTACACAGGAGGAAGGTTACTGTGTGTAAAACCAGAGACTTTGAAAGATGGTTGTGCTGTAATTGAAGACCGTGTGATTGAAGTCTTTGTTTGCCTTGGATTTGATTGTCTTCAGCTGTCAGTTCAAACTATTCAGGACAGTACATGTGCTGTTCTAATTGACCATCCTGACTACTGCAAGATTAATTCTACATTGTTCTGTTCATGGGCTCTTTAAATCAACCCAAAGACTCTGAACAGTGGTCTACATATACGAGCTGGGCTAGTCACACTCTTGAACGTCCTGAACATTTACACAGATATCGTTTTTTCCACCTAATGTACCCACAAAACTTCACCAAGTTGTCTATATACAAAATAAAAGCATTTTATTTATCACATGTATTTAGTTTTCTTCATCAAGTTATAACTTGAACTGCTGTAACCTGTAACATTAGCAGCAAATCTATTTTTATTCACCAGATGATCCAACACCATGTTGCTACTGTAGTCAAATGACATGCTCTCCACAAGAACTGTAGGTCTTCTCATTAACTGCTTTAAGCCTCTGGAGCTTCATGCTCCCACTACTTCATCCCAGCTCACATCTTCATCCCTGCAGCAAAGGCTTCAAGCAGTTAATGCAAGGTCAGGCATTCTCCAGTTTCAATAGAAGAGGTAGTGTGGCCTTGTGGCAGTTGCTGAAATTGTGCCAGCTAAACACAGATGGACCAGAAACTATTCTGAACAACCTACAAGCCCTACCTGTCATTTTGCGGGTAGCAGTTGCATCCTTTTTCTTGATTGTTACATTGTGCTTCACACTTTTGTAGACTAGAATTTTAGCAGTTTTCAAAAATATTTCTATGGGTATTTGTGTAGTGCCTTTTTATCTCCTCCGTGGAGGTGAGGATTTTGAAGCCCCATAATATATGCAGTTTCATGGACTCCATCAGCCATTGCCACTTAAGAAGACAATATCAGATGCAGACATTTGTTTTTCCTGGAGTCTGTGCTGCCTGTTTTATTCAAAACTACCCAGTTCACAATAATTATATGTTTGATGTGTAGCTGTAGATACACATGCTGTGCATAAGCTTGCCATCTAGTGTTTGGGTTCGGAGTAGTACAACTTGTTTTTGTTCGAACAAAGTTTTTGAGTCACGGGATCGAGTGACTCCTCCTCTCGGAAATACTGCACATGGGCATCGAGTCCTTTTGTTATTTTTTTTTCTCCGCCGTCGGGTTTCGCTCAGAGGTGTCTGCTCCAAATTGTCTAAAACAGTAATCTTTCCGTCTTACTATCATCGTCGGTATTGTTTCCAAACGCGTATTCTTTAATAATTTAACTTTCGGTTCCTTTTATATACTCAGAATAGAATTTCTCGACACTTACGGTAACAGAAGGCCCTCTCAGGCCCTCTTCGGGCCTACCTCTTCCACTTACTATCAAACAATGCAGTCCTAATGGAACATACTCCATTTCAATTTTGCCCTCAATGCCATTTAAAGTTTCCACACACGACCATCGTCAGGTGTGTAATTTGTGTCTTTCAACAGACCACAACGTCCAGACCTGCGAAGCGTGCCCTTCTTTTCGGTCAAAGAAGATGCTTAGAAATCGAAGAGCTTGTTGAATTGAAATGGCGTCTCAACATCCAGATGATACACAGGACAATTTCTGCAACGAGCACGCACAAGAAGACTTAGAACAAGAGGGGTCTTCTCCGTTCAGGATTCAGACTCTGATGTGCAGTCTGACATCAAGAGTCAACTATTGCAACCAGCACAAACTGTAAGTAAAAAAGCTCCCTTTCCCATCAGACAAAACAACCCCAAAAGAGGTCACATGTCCGCTACTTCCTCCCAACTATGGTCAGAGCTGAGAAACCTTTTCGGATGCCTCCCTTACCAGCTCGGCACAAAAAAAAGATAAAGATAAATCTTTGGCATCGTCCTCCAGTACCTCCATTTTGGCACCAATAAAGTAAAAACTGTGAGACGACAGTCCGCTAATATTTCGGCACCGAAAATTTTCCATCCTAAAAAACCTTTGAACCAAAAATATCACAAAAGACTTTCAGTGACTGGTCAGTCTATAACAACACCTACATCACAGGTAGAACCAATTGTAGAACTTATGAACGCTAGGCAGGGCCGACTTCAAATTAAACAAGGAACAGGGCGGCTTATAACATCACCTCCACCACCTTTAAAGAGGAAATTAACTTTTTAAGAGAGTGTTGATTCCTCTACAACGCCAAAGAAGATTATCAAAGAAAAGACTTCTTTTCATACTCATACTTCTGATGGATACAACTACCTGTGGATTCCTCACCTCATGAATACTCCCATGGCGCCAGCATTCGACGGAAATCTTCTTACTAGTCTCTGCACGTCGACGAGGACGTCACTGTCTCGCACGCGACGCCGTCTGACGTCATACAGGCAATAAGAGGTCCTCGACGACATGCGGACGTCAGTTCCCTTTTTTCCGTGCATTCGAAACGGTTATCTTCGAGGGAGCAACTGTTACTCTTGCGGTTACAGTGTATATCTTGCTGCGTACTCTTTCTCTGTGGAAATAATGTCGCAGAGAAAGTCTGGATTTAAGCCTTGTCGTGAGTGTGGAGGCAAGATGTCGGTGACGGATCCTCATTCCGATTGCCTTTGGTGTTTGAGCTCCGACCACGACGTCTCGACTTGTGATTCGTGTCAGCACATGAATCCGAAGGCCATTAAAGAACGCGAGGCGAAGCTGTTTATGGCCAAGTCAAAGGAGAAGCATCACAAGAAAAAGTCTTCTCCAAGACATCGGCGTCATCGAGACTCCCGGCGCCGTAGAGAATCTCGGCGTCATTCAAGGGAGGCTCGTTCCAGGTCTCCGGATCGGCGCCGGAGGACATGGGAGGTCAGCCCCACGGTGACGCCGCATCCTTCGACGCCGTTGCTCTCTCCGACGTCTCCAACTTCGCCTGGACAGGCGTCGGTGATTGAGGTATTGGAGCCTCAGGTGTTTTCTCCGGCGCAGACGCCGAGGCCGGCGTCGGGGTCGCCTCCGAGTCAGGCACCCCAGTATCCGGCTTTTCCCACCCCTGGAGCCGATAGTTCCGCATTCTTGAATGCGATGTATGCCATCTTCCAACAGATGGCTCCAGGGGGTGCTCCGGCTGGGCCTTTGGCCTTTTCTTTGGGTGATCCTGCGCCTCTTCGGCCGGCACCCTTTATGCCCTTTCTCCCGTTTGGGAACGTGGGCTCGGCGCCAGTGTCGGCGCCGGTGGCCGCTCCGATGGCTTCGGAGGGATTGGCCCCAGGGATTTCCATCCCGTCGACGTCGAGATTTCGGCCTGTGACTCCGGTGGGTCCATCCGTTTCATCTGCTCTTCAGTCGGCGCCGAAGTTACCTGTGGCGCCGGATGCGGCGTCGGTGGCTTCGGAAGATCGGCGCCGATCTCCGACTTCGGCGGAGGTGTTGTCGACTCCGCGGATTGAGCAACGACTGCATTCAAGGAGGCGTGCTCTCCGGGTACTAGAGGAGCAGGAGTACCAACGAGCCCTAGAGGAAGGAGAGCTAGAGGACTCGGGTGATGGGCTGCGTGGACTGGAGTCGGCCAGTGGGCTGGACACTTCCCCTGAGTGGGACCTTTCGTCCCCGGGGGAATATACCGAGGAAGCTGCTTCCTTTCATACAGTGGTACGGAAGGCAGCTAGTTTTTTGGACCTGCCTTTGCCGGTGGTGGAGGCGAAACAAAACCTTTTGACAGAGGTGTTGCATCCGGCCTCAGCCGCGGCGGAGCCTCTATTACCTTTTAATGACGCTCTGCTGGATCCGGTTTTAGAGGTGTGGAAGAAGCCGGCATCTTCCCCAGCAGTTCACAGAGCCGTGGCCAGGAGGTATCGGACGGCTCCAACTGATCCTGGTTTCCTATCTAGGCACCCTACGCCGGAGAGCTTGGTTGTGCAGGCCTCCTGTTCGTCCAAATCAGCGCCTGGTTCTTTCCCGATGGTGCCTGGGGACAGAGACTCAAAAAAGCTAGAGGCGCAGCCGAAGAAGATTTTTTCGTCCTGCAGTCTGGCGTTAAAAGCCACTAATGCGACCTGTATCCTGGGAGGTATATTCATGCTCTGATGGATGACATCTCCTCTTCGTTTACAGAGCTTCCCCAGGGTCTTTTGGATCTTGTCTCTGATGCCCAGGCTGCTGCGACCCAAATTATCCAGACGGGACTGGATACCACCGACTCGGTAGCCAGAGCAATGGGCACAACTGTGGTGGAAAGGAGACAGGCCTGGCTACGTAACTCGGGCTTTTCGGCAGATGTACAGTCCACATTGTTGGATCTCCCGTTTGATGGGGACAAACTGTTTGGGGCTAAGGCTGATTCGGCCTTGGAACGTTTTAAGGAGAGCAGGGCCACGGCTAAGTCGTTGGGACTCCAAGCTCCTTCTTCCACGGCCTCTTCCAGATTCTTCAGGAGGTTTCGTGGATTTGGGCGTGGCTCTTCCTCCTCTTCCTTTCGGGGAAGATATCAGCAACCTGCCTCTTCCCATCCCTATAGATCTTTTAGGGGGAGGGGTAGGGTCCGCACCAGGGGAGCCTCTCAGCAGCACTCTGCCTCTTCCTCATCCTCTGGCGGGGTGCAGCAGGGGAAGCAGCCTTAGGCTTCCACCATTTCCCACTCACTCCTCTCCTGTAGGGGGAAGATTACAGCATTTTCTCACCAAATGGGAGACTGTTACGTCGGACACTTGGGTTCTCAGTGTTGTGGGAAAAGGCTACACCCTTCCCTTTCGGGAGTTTCCGCCCCTCATCCCGCCCCGCCCTTCGTATTGTTCACAAGAACACCTCCTGTTGCTAGAACAGGAGGTAGAAGTCCTCCTTTTAAAGGGCGCGGTGGAGTTGGTCCCGGAGCAGGAAAGGGGTCAAGGAGTTTACTCAAGGTATTTCCTGATTCCCAAGAAGGATGGTCGTTTGAGACCAATTCTGGACCTGAGGATCTTGAATTGGTTCCTCAAGCAGGAAAAGTTCAAGATGCTGACCCTAGCACAGGTGCTTTTGGCGTTGAACATGGAAGACTGGATGGTGTCTGTCGACTTGCAGGATGCTTACTTTCATATCCCGATACTCAAGTCACACAGGAAGTATCTCCGGTTTGTGGTGGGATCGCAACACTACCAGTTTGCGGTCCTTCCGTTTGGTCTTACTTCAGCACCTCGAGTCTTCACGAAGGTGATGTCGGTGGTTGCGGCAGAGCTCAGAAGGAAGGGGATAGCAGTATTCCCTTACTTGGACGATTGGTTGATCAAAGCCAAGTCCCCGGAGCTTGTGTTGCGTCATCTGCAGTCAACAACCCAGTTGTTGTTCGACCTGGGCTTTTCGGTGAACGAGCCCAAATCTCACCTGGAGCCCTCTCAGCGCCTCCTGTTCATAGGGGCAGTACTGGATACGACATTGGGTCGGGCCTTTCCTCCGCCTCAGCGGATTCAAGATATTCAGGATTTGGTTCCAATGTTTCGAAATGGAGCGGTAGTTCCAGTCCTCAAGGTCCTTCGTCTGCTCGGTCTTTTTGCCTCCTGCATTCTGTTGGTCACGCATGCTCGCTGGCACATGAGGGCTCTTCAGTGGTGCCTCCGAAGGCAGTGGTCTCAACACAGAGGGGATCTAGAGGGTACTGTCAAGATCTCCAGAGATGCTGCTGTGGATTTGAAGTGGTGGATTGCAAGCAACAATCTTTCACAAGGAAAACCGTTCCAGCAGTCGCCACCAGTGGCCACAGTCATAACGGATGCTTCCACTCTAGGGTGGGGAGCTCATCTGGGGGATCTGGAGATCAAAGGTCTTTGGTCTCCAGAGGAACAGATTTTTCACATCAATCTGTTAGAGTTACGGGCTGTACGTCTGGCTCTCAAGGCCTTCCTCCCTTCCCTTCGTGGTCAGTCGGTACAGGTCCTAACGGACAATACTACCACGATGTGGTACATAAACAAGCAGGGAGGAGTGGGGTCGTACCTTCTCTGCAGAGAAGCTCTTCGACTATGGTCCTGGGCAAAGGACCATCGGATTTGCTTGATAGCAAACCATCTGGCCGGAGTCTTGAACGTGCGTGCGGACAGTCTCAGTCGCCACTTCTCGGCAGACCACGAGTGGCGTCTCCATCCAGATCAAGTCCGTTTAATCTTCCAGAAGTGGGGGTTTCCTCGGGTAGATCTGTTCGCCACTCGAGAGAACGCGCATTGTCCGTTGTTCTGCAGCCTTCAGTATCCGATGCAGGAAGCATTGGGGGACGCGTTTCAAATGACCTGGTGCGGCCAGTTGCTTTACGCGTTTCCTCCCATACCCTTGATTCCTCGAGTATTGAGGAAGATTCGCCAAGACCGGGCTCTAGTAATCGTAATAGCTCCGGATTGGCCAAGGAGGGTGTGGTACTCCGACCTTCTCCAACTCTCAACGTGCCCGCCGCTCCGTCTCCCTTTCAGGGCAGACCTCCTCTCGCAGTCGCAGGGGCAGGTTCTACACCCCAACCTCCAGAGTCTGCACCTACATGCCTGGAGATTGAACGGGGCAACCTGAGTTCCTTCTCTCTCCCGCCTGAGGTAGTGGATGTTATATTAGCGGCCAGGCGACACTCCACTAAATCTATCTACGCTAATAGGTGGTCTAAATTTGTTGCGTGGTGTGGAGAGAGGCAGATTGATCCTTTACAAGCTCATCTATCGGACGTTTTGTCTTTTGCTCTATCTCTGGCGCAGAAAGGTTGTGCAGTGGCTACCATTAAAGGTTATTTATCGGCCTTGTCAGCCTTCATATGTCTTCCAGACCAACCATCTTTATTTAAATCCCCTATTGTTATCAGATTCTTGAAAGGTCTTCTAAATCAATATCCTCCAAAGCCATTCGTTATGCCGCAATGGGATTTGTCCTTAGTCCTGACTTTCCTTATGGGGTCCCCTTTTGAACCTATGCATTCTTGCCCCTTGAGGTATTTGTTTTTAAAAACAGTCTTCCTGATAGCTATAACATCAGCAAGGAGAGTGAGTGAGTTGCAGGCCTTATCAGTAAAACCCCCTTATACAACTTTTTATGGGGATAAGGTGGTGTTGAGGACCAAGGCTGCTTTCCTCCCGAAGGTTGTTTCACCCTTCCATTTGGCTCAGGCAATTACTTTGTCCACGTTCTATCCTCCGCCTCATCCTTCCAAAGAGGAAGAAAGACTGCACCGTCTGGATCCAAAGAGAGCGTTGAGCTTCTTTATCGATAGAACAAAGGATTTCAGGCTGGAGGATCAGCTGTTTATTGGATACGTGGGCAAGAGGAGAGGAAAGGCAGTCCACAAGAGAACACTATCCAGGTGGGTTGTTCTTTGCATTAAAATATGTTACTCTTTGGCAAAGAAGGATCCTCCTGAGGGCATTAGAGCTCATTCCACCAGAGCTAAGTCGGCCACTTCGGCCTTAGCCAGAGGTGTTCCTGTGGTCGACATCTGCAAGGCCGCAACTTGGTCGTCCCTTCACACTTTTGCAAAACATTACTGTTTAGATTCTGAGGTTAGAAGGGACGGCCATTTTGCACGGTCAGTGCTGCAGGATTTCTTGGTTTGACCATTTAGGCACCCACCGCCGGGCGTGGTACTGCTTTGGGACTCTATTCATGAGGTGAGGAATCCACAGGTAGTTGTATCCATCAGAAGAACGAGTTACTTACCTTCGGTAACGACTTTTCTGGTGGATACATTAGCTACCTGTGGATTCCTCACGGTCCCACCCGCCTCCCCGTTGCCTTTATGGTCTTGCCAAGTAATCCTTGAGTGCGCTCCTCTTGATCTTTGAGGGTGCAATAGATGTATATATATAATATATTTATATATATATATAGGTATATGTGTATATATCTTTATGTATATACTTGGTGTGTGTATATATTTTTAAAAGAAAGAGTTTTATATATATATATATATATATATATATATATATGTACATAAAAAAGATTTACAGTTATTCATACAATGTGGTGTATTTTTACAATATAATGGATGTTGCTTTGTTCTTTCATTGCATTGCCTGGTTGTTCTCATGCACGTAAAAAATGATTGGTACTGACGTCCGCACGTCGTCGAGGACCTCTTATTGCCTGTATGACGTCAGACGGCGTCGCGTGCGAGACAGTGACGTCCTCGTCGACGTGCAGAGACTAGTAAGAAGATTTCCGTCGAATGCTGGCGCCATGGGAGTATTCATGAGGTGAGGAATCCACAGGTAGCTAATGTATCCACCAGAAAAGTCGTTACCGAAGGTAAGTAACTCGTTCATCTTCACCTTTACCTACTTCTCCACAACATACTCCTCCATCAACATCGCCTCCTCATTCAGGATTCAGACCACCTAGTTCACCACCTGGTGGGTTTCAAGATATAGGTGATACATCAGATGAACAGGACCCATGGGATGAGTGTGATGCGGATCCTATTACACCAGATTATCAGGATCTTTACCCAGCTAGACCTTCACCACCTGAGGATTCCATGTCATTCCAACAGGTTATATCTAGAGCAGCAGCGTTTCATAACATGCACATGTACAATGAGCCAATAAAGGAAGGTTTTGTATTTGACACACTTGGTGGAACACACAAAGTCAATTCCTTCCAATGCTTCCAGGTATGCTCAGACACGCAGAAGAAATATTAGAGCAAGGGTTATCACTCCTAGAGTTGATAAAAAGTAAGACTGCACCCACTGATCCTTTATATATAAAAACACAAATTCCTCCGGACTATTGTTGCATCCACTGCACGCAAAAGGGCTAATGGCCAGTCAACAGGAGACACGCCTCCTTCTGATAAGAAAAGTAAAAAAATTAGATGCAGCAGGCAAAAGAGTGGCAGCTCAAGCAGCCAATCACTGGCAAACTGCTAATGCTCAAGCTTTACTATCCAGATACAACTAAGCTCACTGGGATGCCATGGAGAAACTTTTATAATACCTACCAGAAGAACATCGTAAAAGAGGGGTAGAAATTGTAAATGAGGGACAAACAATTTCCAATAATTCCATTTGATGTGCGCTTGTTGCTGCTGATACAGCAGCACACAGTATTAACACAAGTGTCATCATAGGGTGCCAGGCCTGGCTCGGATGTTCAGGGTTTAAACAGGAGGTACAGCAGGCAGTTTTAAATCTGCCTTTTGATAAAAAGAATGAATTTGGTCCACAAGTGGATACTACACTTGAAAAATGAAATAAAGACAATGAAACTGTCAAAGCTATGGGAGCCTTACAAGCCAGCACACATAAGGGTAATTTTAGTCGTGCAGGGTTTACCAGAGGATTTAGATAATCATTTCAAGAACATTCTACAAATCAAACTAAACCCACCTCTCAATATACCAAAGGTTAGTTTAGAGGATCATATAGAGGAAACAATAATAAGGGAAGAGGAAAACCATCTTCATCAAGAGGCTCCTCATCGGTCACTAAACAACCACTTATAACAAACAATACTAACGCCCACCACTCCTGTAGGGGGAAGGTTACAACTTTTTAACCCCCAATGGGCTCAAATTACCACAGATCAGTGGGTACTTCAAATTATCCTAAATGGTTATTGTCTGGAGCTTATGTCCACTCCACCAAATATATCCCCTCGTACCCACAGACTCTCACAAGTTCATCGAACTCTTCTCAAAGAGTAAGTACATTCCCTTCTTCTAAAAGGAGCTATAGAACCAGTACCATTGCAGTACCAAGGAATAGGAGTTTAGTCCCTGTATTTTCTAGTTCCCCCCAAAAAACATGTCTCTCAGACCAATATTAGTTCTCAGAACATTAAACCACTACATCCTATCCGAATATTTTTATATGGTCACTCTTCAGAATGTTATTCTTTTATTACAACTAGGAGACTCCATGATAGCGTTAGATCTAAAGAACGCTTATTTTCACATTCCCGTTCATCCTGCACACCGCAAATACCTAAAATTTGTATGAGCAGGAAAACATTACCAATTAAAAAGTATTACCATTCGGAGTCACAACTGCTCCCAGAGTAATCACAAAATCCCTTGCAGTGGTTGCAGCACATCTCAGAAGAAAACACATTCACGTTTTCCTTTATTTGGACGATTGACTCAGCAAGGCCAATTAATTCCCACAGTGTCAAAAACATACTCAAACTACAATTTGTCTCCTACACTCGCGAGGGTTCACCATAAACTAATAAATCTCATCTGCAACCTCTCCAAATACAACCATATCTAGGGGCTATCCTCAATACACAATTAGGAATAGCCTTTCCCAACCAAGACAGGATCCAAACTTTTCTGACATTAATTGCAACATTAAAACAAAATCAAACATACACAGTAGGAACAGTTATGAAATGGTTAGGAATGATGGCATCTTGTATTGCCATAGTGCATCATGCCAGACTTCATATGCGTCCTCTTCAACAGTGTCTCTCTCGTCAATGGTCTCAGGCACAGGGTCAAATGGAAGATCTAGTGCTGTTGGACCGCCAAACTTGTCTTTCTCAACATTGGTGGAATAACACTAACCTTATGAAGGGGTGACCTACTGTTTACCCTGTGTTCTCAGATCACTCTCACAAGAGATGCCCCAAACAATGGTTGGGGAGCTCATCTCCTCAACCTAACAATTCAAGGATATGGGATAATACTCATTGGACAGCCAACATGACTGCCATGTACTATCTTCAAAAACGGGGGGTGGGGGCACAATCAACAACTGCCCCACCTAACACAAACAATATGGAACTGGGCGATTTGTCACCATATTCACATAGTGGCACAATATTTCCTGGCACCAGACAACCACTTAGCAGACCTACTAAGCAGGATGCATCAGCAAACACATGAGCGGGAGCTCCACATAAAACTCCTTCAACAGTACTTCAAAAACTGGGGAACACCTCAAATAGATCTGTTTGCAACCTATCAAAACAGAAAATGCCAAAACTTCACCTCCAGGTACCCACACCCTAAGTCCAAGGGCAATGAGTTGGTCAGGGATATTTGCTTTTGCTTCTCTCCCCCCCCCCCCCCCCCCCCCCCCCCCCCCCACCCCACTCTTACCATTCCTGGTCTGGAAGATAAAACAATCTTCCCTCAACATGATCTTGTGGCCTCTACATGAGCACGTCAACCATGGTACACAACACTATTGGAACTCTCAGTTGTTCCTCATCAAAAACTTACTAACAGACCAGATCTTCTGACACAAAAACAGGGACAGATAAGACATCCAAATTCCAAATAACTAAACCTAGCGATATGGCTCCTGAAGTCATAGAATTTGGATATTTACATTTACCACAAGAATGTATGGATATCCTTAAACAAGCATGCAAACCTACCACTAGACAATGCCATGCGACAAAATGGAAATGTTTTGTTTGTTACTCCCAAACAAAAAACATTGACCCACTTAAATCAACAGTACATGACATTGTACAATATTTATTACATTTACAAAAAGCAAATTTAGCCTACATATATAGTCGTTTCAATTTAGCTGCCATAGCTGCATATCTTAAAAATAGACAACATATTTCTTTATTTAGAATTCCAGTTATCAAAGCATTTATGGAAGGATTAAAAATAATAATTTCACCAATGATTCCTCTAGCTCCATCATGGAATCTTAACATTGTGCTCACAAGGCTCATGGCTCCACTTCACTCCTGTCCCCTACAATTCCTTTCATGGAAAGTAGCCCTTTTAAGTGCTATTACCTACATTGGGTGTGTCAGTGAGCTTCAGGTAATAACTTTGGAAGAACCTTTCTTTCAAGTTCATAAAGAAAAAATTGTATTAAGAACAAATCCAAAAGTTCCTTCCAAAAGTAATTTTGTAATTTCTTATTAATCAAACAATAGAGTTACCAGTTTTCTTCCCAAAACCAGAATCAGTAGCAGAAAGAGCTTTACATACTCTAGATGGTAAAAGACCTCATATGTACTATATTGATAGAACAAAACGTTTTAGGAAAACAAAACCACTTTTTGTGGCTTTCACCTTACCACACAAAGGAGATCCTATATCTAAAACAATTATAGCAAAATGGATAGTCATATGCATTCAAACTTGCTATACTAAAGCTAAGCAACAATTACCTATACCACCTAGAGCACATTCCACTAGGAAAAAAGGTGCATCTATGGCATTTTTGGGTAACATACCTATAAAAGACATATGTCAAGCTGCAACATGGTCTACACCACACACGTTTACTAAACATTATTTTGTAGATCTCTTTGCGAGAAAACGAGCAAATGTTGGAAAACTGTACTTAAAACACTTTTTCAAACAATTGCAACCCCTGCACACTAGCCACCGCTTTATGGACGGATTGCTTTACAGTCTGTTCACAGCATGTGTATCTACAGCTACACATGCCATCAAACGGAAAATGTTACTTACTAGTAGACATCTCTTCGTGGCATGTAGTGCTGTAGATTTGCATGTGCCCTCCCCTGAAGTGTGTAGATGTTGCAATTTAGTCTTATATATAAATAAATGAACATATGTAAATACAGTGCATGGAAATCTTTTCTATACTACCATATATTTTTCACTACTTCACTGTCCCAGACACAATCTATTAAAGGACTCGCTGTCAATGTGCAGTATTACAGAGAGGAGGAATCACTCGATCCCGTGAGTCGAAAACTTTCTTTGAACAAAAACAAGTTGTACTACTCCGAACCCAACACCAGATGGCAAGCTTAGGCACAGCATGTGAATCTGCAGCACTACATGCCACAGACAAATGTCTACTGTTAAGTGACATTTTCCTTCCAAGATCTCCAACAATTCCCGGTTGACGTCAGAACATTTCACCTCAGAACACTTGATTCAGAAGTAGTCAGCTTCTAGGCTTTTGATATTAAGTGTGCACAAAACAGCCCATTTGAAATCACTGTACTCTCACACCAAGATACTTAATAGTGAGTGCTTCTACTTTTGGATGAGGATGATCTCTGTTGGCAATTTCAGTGCCAGTTGACAAAATAGAAGAGGTTAATAAAATGCTCTCTTCGACGAGCCAGATTTTCTCTTGAGGAGCTACCTTTGTTCCCAGTGGCAAAGGATGGCTCAGTGGCAAGCAGTTCCAGAGGGTCCTCCCTTGCAAGAGCTTCAGATGAGGTTCCCCATCTAATTGCCATGGCCCCAGGTTGTTGTATGCCTTCAGCTTTCTAGGGATGATGTCAGAAAAGATAAGAATCAAGAAAGCAGACATTCATGTGAAACTATAAGCAAGAAGATAGAAAGTCACATTTCCTATGCAGAGGATAACCGCTCATTGAGAAAACAGAAATCCAAGATGTCATAATTCTGCACTTCACAGTGAAATTTCGGCTTTTTTAATCCTTTTTGGACTCTGACAGATAGGAGTAACTACTTGGCCTGAACTTTTGTTTCCTATCGTTACCGGGTGTTTCTTGTGGAATATGCAATTATCTTTGTGATGGAACTTCTAACTGCAGATTCTGTATCTTGTGAATATTCCCCAGGCATCAGACTGGATTTTGAAAATTCAACACAGCACTCATGCACGCCAATAGGTTATATTGTGTTTCTCTGCAACAGCATTGTTCCGGCCAGGAAGTGACCAGAGGAGCCAAATGTAAGCACCACCCACGTGCGCTGACGGCTGTTGCTTTTTTTTAGGATATCAACTCCTTTAGACTCGGATCAGGAACTACTCTTTAGTCTTTTCAATACTTTTTTGCTGCTTTTTGCAGTATTTAAGTGGAAAATGCCACCTCATAAGACACAGGGTTTCAGCCTTGCAAGGACTATCACAAAGAGATGTCTGTGACAAACCCTTATGAGGTAGGACTATGGTGCCTGGGATTGGAACATGATTCCAGTGCTGGTGCCCAGTTGGATCCAAAGGCCATATAGAACCACAGGTCAAAGCTTTGTCGCCAAGTATCGGACGACTCCACTCTGTGACAGGTTGAGGTTAAAAGGAAGATTCCTGTCATTTCTGTGACACAAAAGTTAGTTTTCAGGTAAGTCCGAGAAGAAGCATAAGAAATCTAAGTAGGAATTAGCCCTTTCCTGCCTCTCCTGAATTCTAGAAAAAGCATCAAAGTGCCACCCAGACTTGCTCCCAATCTCCATCTGAGCTGATTCTGAGCCTAGTCCCCATGCACCCTTAATTTAAATTGCTGAATCTGTAGTAGATGACCCTGCAAGTGGAGACCTTGCTGTGCATCTTTGCTACTTCACAAGTCCCCACTGGCGTGCCTCTGAGACTTAAAGATCCACAGGGTCATCCAGTCAGACTTCTGTCGGTGGGTCTGCTCTTAGTGCTGTCTGTGCCCCTCAAACACCTCCAGGTTTAGCAATGGCCCCGGTGCACCTCCTTCATGTTATGGGGTGGGCAGAAGAAGTGCTAGCTCTATCATTCCCTGTTATGGAGGTGAAGACTTATGTTCTTACAGAAGTACTTCAGCCTGCTAAAGCACCTCTATCACTAGTTGTTGAAGCCCTCACTTATACCCTCTTTCGCGAAACCATGTTCAGGACCACTAGTCAATAGTCTGGTTGCTCTGCACCATGATCAGGTGACCCTGATTTTCTTACACAACACCCCACACCAGAGAGCTTGGTAAGGCAGGCATCCATCAATAGGATATATTCAAACGTCTTTCTCAGCACCCCGTCTGATTCTGAGTCTAAACGGATAGAGACATTTGGCAAGTCCATCTTTTCCTCCAGAAGCCTTGCTCTGCCACCAGTAAACACCAGCTGTCCCTCAGGCTGCTTTTCTCATGCCCTATGGGATATGGTGGGCCATGTTCTACCTGCAATTCTGTATGACCTCCAGACATCCTCTGACTCAGCCTACCACACACCTCCGCTTGACTTCCCTTTCTCTAACCCTCACCTTCCCCGCATAGCAGATGCGGAGGTCACTCCTTCGCCTATCTAGCATCAAAGACATAGAACGAGCCACCCTTTCATCTCCGAACCTTCCCAGCTCTTCCAGAGCTCCAAAAGTTCAAGACCTGGCTAATCAGCTGGACCCTGCCAGTGCCTGGATACCCTCACTGGTGACAAAAAAAGCTCTAGAAATCTACTGATTGATTAACTGAAGTGCCCCAGTATGGCTTCTTACCTACCAAAAGTGGAAACACTGTTTAATGTAGGGCAGACTGCCATAATCCTGGATTTTTTTTGTGCTTCATCCCTCAAAAGAGGACAAGAAACTTCAACATTAGATACCAAGAGAGCACTCCTCTTTTTTTACATTGATTACTCCAAAGAATATTGAGTGGACAATTAGCTCTGTAAAAAAAAAACCTGTAAACTTTGTACTTGTATAGCGCACTACTCACCCGTTAGAGTCTCAAGGCGCTGTACGCATACCACTGTGGAACCCCTCCTGGGTTTTCCCTGTGAGGCGCCCACTCCTGGACAGCCCCAGGATGAAGCCAAGCGCTGTGAGTGCCGTTGTGGAGATTAAGCAAGCTATTGCCCAGTGTTACAGAGTGGGACCCATTAATTAGATTAGGCACCGAGGCGAGAATTATCTGGTCCAAGGGAATTGAGCCCAAGACCCGCAGAGGTGGGAATTGAACCCCGGTCCCAGACCAGATCTCCGCATCAGGGTCTGCCGCTCTAACCATTGTGCCACACTTCTCCACAGCTCTTTGTGGAGTTTGCTGGTGCCGTAAAGGCTAAAGCAGTACAGAAGTGGGCCTTCTCTTGATGGATTGTGCTCTGCATTAACATGTGCTGTGCATTGGTCAAAAGGCAGCCCCTACAAAACCTACATGTCCACTCCACTGGGATTAAAGCTGCTACCACTGTGTTGGACTGCGGGGTGCCTGTTCTGGTTATTGGTCAGGCGTCTATGCATCGATACACACGTTCACGAAGCACTGCTGCCTCCACAGTCATGTCTGTCAAAATGTGCATTTTGCCCGCTCAGCCCTGCAGGACATTTTCAAATGAGACAGTTCTCAGTCCCACCACTGGGAGAGGTACTACGGCACTGCTATCTATTTATAAGACAAGGATTCTGCAGTTAAAAGTATCAATCAGAGCAAGATATTTACCTTCTGTAACTGGTTTTTACACTGTCTAACCACAGATTCTTTGCCTTCTCATTTAGAGAACTGGACTGCTTCCCATCTAAAAATGTCTCATTCTGGAGATCTGCACAATGGTCATGCCAATTTGATGGTGGGCTCTGTCTCTGAGGGTTTTAGCAGCCTAAGAAAGCAGATGACAGCACGCATGGGTGGCTCTTATAAGAGGCTCCGATAGTCAGTTCGGAGTGGAGCGACATTGGTGCAGTGCCACCCAACACCATCTACCGGCACACAGGAGTACTGCTTTGAAGTTTCCGGATCCAGTCTGATGGATTGGAAGGTTCACAAGATGAGGATTCTCAGTTAGAGTATCCACTATAAAGAGTGTTACCAAGGGTAAGTAACTTGATCTTCAGTACAACACACAGAGTGGACATGAGCCGTAACCTCATAGTAGAGTCTCCTGTCTATGAAACTTCCAATATCTTTTATTTTCTTACACTTTTTATTTGTTTCTTAAGTATGGTACCAGTACAAAACATCTTGTACCAATCATAACAAACATCGAACAGACTTCCAAAATACAACATACAGATGGAAGCTTCCACAAATATAATATGAAGGGTAGCTGTTCACCAAAGTCTGTTGGCAGCAGTGGAAAGCCCCTCTCTTTCCAGGTAAAACCCAATCAAGCAGTTGGGTGGAAACTGGAAGTGCTCTTGCTATGGCTCTCTGATTTCCAGATACTTCTGGTGGTGATCTATGCTTCCAAAGCAGACTTTGTCAAGAACGTGCATTCATGCATACAAGTGATCTCCCAGTTAAATGGGTGTGGGGGGGTCCTACTCTTCCCAACTGCACAATATCACTTTGTGCCAATGCAAGGCCCAGAATAACTAGAGATTTACTGTGCAGATTATTCTCTGTGACCTGCACCTAAGTAGGAATGCCAATGTGGAGAAACTGGGATGTCCCAGCCCAGTACCCTAGAAAGCAAGCCAAACACTCTACCCCAAAACAACTTTATAATAGGGCCCTCCTAGACATTATCAAAAGAGTCCAGGCAGCCGAGTTGCCTGAGACAGGTTCAGTCTCTCCTTGTGTCTCTCCCTATAGAACTACATCTGTGGAATGTTTTAAACTGTAAAATGCAGTACCAGGAGGGTATGATAACCTCTAAGCAAGGGGTCGGTGGGCTGGTGGTGGACATCAAGGAATCACGCCAGCCTTACTCTCAAGCTGCCTAAGTCTATCTCCAAAACCTCTAGTATTTTAGTTAGGGTCAGGTATTCTATTTAACTAGTAAACATTACACCCACAGTATTTACTTATGTCCAAAGGCCCCATGGGAAATTTAATTTATAAGGGATTGAACCCGATCTACTAGGTATGGAGAGGCGGCATGCCTCTGTCGAAGGTAGCAAAAAGATGTGCTGTACGGAGTTGGAAGTTGCCTTTTAGATCGAAGAATGATTTGAGATGAAAGTGGTGTAATATTTATTTTAGTTGGGAGAGCCCAGTGGTGTCCCTCACTCAAGACACCACAAGAAATGCAACCTTGTTTAAATAAGCACCCTCCCACAATGTAATTTCCTCTGTCAATCTGTTTTGCCAGCAGAAAGCTCCTAATGTCTTGGAATTAGTTTTGTAGCTGGTGGTACCTCAAACAGAATGTGTTCCTGCATTAAGGATGTGCAGGGGTGAATGGTCTCCCTGTGACCATAGAATGGTCATCTTAAGTAGTGTATTGCCACTTGTTTATAATAATCAAAACTGTGTATCGCTACGTGTTTGTAATGATCAAATGGGATGCATGATATGATATTAGATTCATAATCCCCAAACTTCAATCCTAAAGGGACTTGCAGCATTTGGCCATAGATGCATGAGGAGTCTTACTGCCTCACTTGAAGTTTCAAAGTATGCAATTATTTCACAGAAAGAGGATTGTCGGGAAAGGGCGTTGGCATTGCATGAAGGAACTTGGGCAAGTAGATCATTTTCATGAGGGCAACATGGCCTACAATTGATGAGGGGAGTGGAGAGCCGTGCTTCTAGCATCTTCAGAGGAAGTTCACATTGCAGAAGGATGCTTTCCGCCCAGCACTGTGGATCCAGCATTGTCACAGAATTGTTTAAGAATCTGATGCTCAGAGCTTCAAGTTTTATCTCTTGGCACCATGTCAGTTTACATGTTGACGTGGGTCAGGATACTCCAAGGCGAGAGATGTGGCTGAACTCATATAACAGTTATAAGGCTCCTGGGAGGTCGTAGTGTATGAGAGGGTTGACGTTGTAGATGGGAAAGCTTTGTAATGTTTACTTGGTCCATTAACCGTAGGCATTTGAGTGTACAGTAATCACGTGACAGAAAATGGACAGAAACCTCATATTAGTCAGAATTATCAATAATTATAATTCAAGCGGGCCAAATTAAGGCCCATCTGTCCACAGCAAAAAAAGATCCATTTGGTCTGGGTGTACCAATGATTGAATACATGTATTGATATAACTATGGCAAAAAGCAAAAGAGCACGGTACGTTACTTGGGGTAATGGGAGACAATCTACTCAATCGTGTACTTCAAATAGGGATAACACAAATGCAATTTACACATTACATTTCTAATTTTTAGCGCTGAGATTAGGTAACTCACCCAGAATATTTTTTTTACATTTCTTTTTATTGGTTTGTCGAACAATAAACATACATGTTGGGTAAATATGTGCATTTGTTACTACCACCACGAACAACTGAAAGAATTAGATCGACGGGTATCTCAATCAATCCCCCAAATAAACCAATGTTCACCACTGTCCCCTCCTACCCCCACCCCGTCAAAGCTTCCAAGATTGGTAAATTACATATTGTCGCTCATTGTCCATCACAATGGTTTCTTTCCGGTCATAGTAGGCCTTAAGTTCTAGGCACCAACTAACAAAGAGAAACCTTCTTTACCAATGGTCGATGTTACTAATTCTCCCCCTGCTGTGATCGTGAGCCACTTCGCAGTGTATGTGTGTATTCAAGCAGCACCTGAGACATTGTTAGAACATTTTGTGCTTTTCGGTCTTTCCTGGTCCTCCTCATGTGAAATTCTTCCGCCCCAGCCCACTCCACCAAGTTAGATTCCCAAGCTTACCTAGTTGGGGTACAGGGACTCAACCAGTGGATTGCAACGCGTCTTTTTGCTAAAAATAGGCCTTAAAGGGTATAAACCCTGCTGAATTTATTTTTTTGGGTTCTCCGGGAGGAGCCCTAGCAGGCATTTTCCAATTGTTTGCAGGACCTCCCAGCCCGTGGCCCCCCCCTGAGTTGGACCAGGACCTCCATCTAATAGGCCTTCACCGAAGGACAGTACAATACCATACCATGTGAATAAAATCTGCTATCTCTGCATGGTACCTTGGAGGGTTATATGGCATGTAGGTGTTTGAGGGATAGGTAGGTCATATGTATTAAGTTGTATTGTATCTGTTCACACCTCCACCTCTTTCACGCCTGCATATATCCTGAGTCAATCCAGTGGAGATAAAGGGTCCCCACTGTGGTTTTGCCATGTACTTTCTATTGGTTTTTGTTGTAATTGCTTGTCCAAGCGTGGTATAAGTGTGTTATAAGCCTGCATCCTCCCGCCATTGCTGTCATTGTGACTAGTGTTTGAGTGAATTCTGGAGCCTCTGGAAATTGTCTAGCTGTGGCTACCACATTTACATATTGTAGAAATTGACCTGTGACCAGATTGCCTCGTGCTTTTTGCCAAGTAATGAATCTACCCGCTGGGTAAAGGTCAGATAGCATTATGCAGACTACCACATGCCCACCGTCACTGTATGGACAATTTACGAGAAGGGGGACATAATCCAAATATCCATGTCAGGGGCATAAGATGCCCTCTTAGGAACCTGCCTGATGGCTGTCTCCCATATTCTGCCCATAAGTCAGGTTACATGTGGGAATGTATAGGATATTTAGACGCCCAGCATCAACAGTTCCCCCAGTTGGACTCCCTCATGGTATCCTTCCAACAATGCCCTTTCTCAACTTAGCTCACCAGCCAACTAATGTACTGCATGCTGCAATTGTGAGGCTATATAGTACAATTCTAAGTCTGGGACTTTTAAGCCTCCCTTTTCCTAATGAATCACCCAGAGTCATACGATGTTGATTCAAGTGTCAAGGGAGGGATTTGAACCTGTCTCCCATGGTTCCAAAGGCAGCAACTCTAGCCACTAGGCCACATCTCTTTCCCTGGTAAAAGGAGATTAACCGGTATTTTAGCCGGCATCTTGGCTTCTAAATTAATGACTGAGATGTGCTAATTAAACTGACTGATCTAATAACTGAGATTGGCGTGAGGCACCCTGATAGGCCGTCTTCCCATATTTCAGTTGTACTGTTATGACAGCCTTGCTTACATCCACTGTTAGAATCCTCACCTCAGAAACTTTGAGGAAATTGTCCGATGTAGAGCAAGATTGAAGGCGAGATGTTTAAAAAGTTGCAATAGGCAAGCAACGGACCCCGGTGTCTTATCGGGCGAGAGTTGCTATATAGCGTGTGTTGCTGTTTCAACCAATATTATCCTATCAAGTCGTTTTCTGTAAATCTGTGGGAGTGTAGAGATTGGAGCATCAAAAAAGAGGTACTCCAGTTGGTTTGGGTCAGGTAAAGTCTTGCTTTCATATTATTTTTCATAGTATGCTGCAAAGTCATCTGATCTTATTTGCCTTTCAGTCACTGTATTAATTGAACTACCTAGGTTTTTGTCAAAATGTCTAAACTGTTCTTGCTTACCAAGTCAATAGAGGAGTTTTCCAGATTTGTCTCTTGGTCTCAAGATCTGAATTTCTCTACCTTTTTGGAATTGTGTCTCCAAGTTTTATAAGTGGGGCTCTGAGTGCCACCACCTCTCACTGGTCCTTCCCCAGCTTGAAAACCTCCCACGGCGTGACCAATTAGGAAACTGATCCATGGTTAATACGAAAGTAGAAATCTGTTTCCCCATCCAAATGTGTCATGAAAGACTTGTTGGTAACCAACAAGCAATAAGCCTGTACAGACCCTTATTGTTCCAGATGAGATCCAATGGAGTCAGGAGAATGAGGTGTGGGGGGGGGGGGTGAGGGGAGGGTTGGTCTGAGCTATATCTGTGGAGCATTGCCACTTCTAAGGCTATTTGGGCATCAACTAAGCATTAAGTGGTCTAGTCTGGAAAATGACTTTTGGGTGGCACAGAAGGTATAGAATTTCATGACATGATATACTTAGGTCCATGAACTTTGCAAACTTTGACGGTGTGTCCCATGAACATGTTCCAGGGAACCGATCCAACTCCCAATGCTTAATGCTATTAAAGTCACAAAAATGACAAAACTGGGTTGAAGGGAAAACGTTAAGACAGCATGTGACCGTAATATATCTGATGTATAAATCCCTTCACATGTCTGAACCTGAAATGATCAATCCCTACATAAGAGAATGGCAACCCAGTGGGAATGCCTAGCGAGGCCCAAATGGAGGATATTAGCAGACCCCTGAAAAGCAAGAAAGGGGCAATGTGATCCTAGGAGATGTCTCTCTATAAGAGCTGAATGTCTGGCATTTGCTACGAAAATTAGGTGCCACATCACTGTTTCACAGTGTCCTCGAGGAATAAGTCAGTGTTTAGCCTCTGTGACTCAGATTACAGTATTGCGAAGGTCCTGTCAAAGGAAGTTTAATTTCAGTTCTACCATCCTGCTCCAGTTCTCTGCTGGAGGAAAGGATGGCGGAGGAATGGCCCAGGCGAAGAAGAGAGGACTTAAGGGGATCAGCTAGTGTGGTGGTAGGAATCCTAGAGTCCAAGGGCTTAATTGTGGCGAATTTATCAAGCTTTTTATGGTAGTGGGATATGCCTGTTTTATCTTTGGTCTTTATTAATTATCTGAGCAGACAACCAAAGTCCATTCCATATTCCCTATCCACTGCAGTCCACTCTGTGGAGGGAGAACTGGGGACGACTGAATAAATGGGTGTACCATATGCCAAATGACTAGTGTTGCAGTACTTTAAGTAAAAGCAGGATAAGTTGTTCCTCCTCATCAGGGACAACCCGGAATGCAAGGGTCTGGCTTGAGTATGTGGGTCTGTATACCTACCTGTCCCCACTGGTCGTCCCTTGCATGTAAGGTGGGGGCATGAGCAGTTGACTGTAAAGCCACGCCCCCACCATACTAAGTCTGGAGAGGTGCTGCAGTCCTGTTGCCCTGCAGCAGTCCCTTAGCTGCCCCTACCACACAATGGGTTAGACAATCTACCTACAGGGGCCCAGTGGTCAGCTTTCATTAGAGGTCCAGGCATACCAGAGCAATGCTGGCTAGGTTCAGGAGTCTGTGCAGGCTGGCCACCGCCCTCGACACACCTTTGCAACCAAGATTCCAGACACAGAGCAAGTGCATTCCAGTAAGGCACTTAGGCAACCTAAGGAAAAGAAGAGAACCGGGAAGAAATCCCATCCTACAACTTTTAGAAGATGGGCCTGCACATTCCACTACCCCCATTATTCCACTTGTCAGTTGTTCGCCTAGGCCTTATGACATCCGGCAATGGACTTTCGCTGTATTCAATATTGAGATTTCAGTGGCAGGAGAGCAGCGATTTCATTAGATCCCTGTCTGGAATCAGGATGTTGCAGGACAAAAAAAGTACAATGCTAGAGCTCTTCTATGTAGTGACTGCCATCTTGCCCAGTCAAGCCATTTCCCCAAACTTAAATTATCCTTGAGATGTTTCTTCCAGAATCTCTATCTCTACAGGTAAGCCCATGATGACGATGTTCTTCACTCATTCCATGAAACCAGTGGAAAGGCGCATGGAGAAGTAGTACAGATCTCCAGTGTCAACAGTACATATCCCTTCTACAGAAATGCTCTTCCTCGTGGGTCTGCCGGTATCTCGCCAGCAAGCAATGTATTGCTTTGGGATCCTCTGTGTCTCTATCCCTGGAAAGAATAGTAATAAAAGGAGGATGTACTACATGATCAACATTTCAATTGCTCTCTTAGTGAGTTTCAACTCCGTGTTGTGGAATCCTCTAGACTGCATCATTGACCTTCTTCCCTGAGTGAACCAAGATGCTTTTCACGATGTACTACAGAAAGGCATGCTCACGTCTAACCAGACTAATGATTCCTTAGACCTGGTTGTTCTAAAAGTACGTTATGGTATGTCAAAGAGATACTGTTCCTGTCTCTCACTTGCATCTTTATCTCCGCAAGCTCAACAAAAAGATCTTGGCTATGCCGTTCTCGGGGACATCTCAATTGGTATCCACATGATGAAGAAGTCCAGCATTTGAAAGCTGAAGCAGAGACCTTTAAAAGTGTTTCCCTGGGGAACCATAAATGTGCCCCTTACTTAAAGAGACAGAAGAGTTGCCAAACTAAAAACAGCAGCAAATTATGACCATAGGTTCAGCTCCTAAGGCAGAATCCAATTCTAACAGTGACATAAGTCTGTTTGTTCCTAGGCATCACAGCTTGGTGCATGTTAATTGTTCCCAAACCCAGGCAGCACATGCCTCAATCAATTGCCTACAAGATTCAGCTAACCAGCAAGGCCAATCATTCTGTCTCCCTGTGGACCAAGAAGGAGGAGATGCCCCAAGGAGTGCCATTTCTGGAGTACTTTGGAGCCTTCATGAGGGAAATTTCCATTCAGGAAAAGTGGTCTCGGAGAGAACAGCTTTACCATAAGTGAGTAGGCCATCTAGCCGTTATATCCTTCCTCCTATCAATGCCTCTACATTCATTCTTCTGAAGATGTACAGCATGATATGCATGCACTGGGATCTGGCAAGGAGCACAGCACTAAGGTTAGTACATCCCAGAGGCCTCCAGAACAGGAAAGCAGGATAGCTCACATTTATAAAGTGCACAGCTCCACAGTCAGCAACAATGATTTGTGAACTATCTTCAAATTATTGGGCATGTCGAAGTCAATTCGTCTGGTGCTGCCAAAAACATAAAATACCACAACTTTTTGTTCCTACTATCAGCCCCTGTCCTTATAGAACAGGCTTTTGATAGACTGGTCAAGGGAAATTTGCTTTTCCTTCTAACCTTAAGATTCACAATTCGATTGCCTTGTTGAAACAGCTCACCATGACTATTCTCATAATTGCGATGGATTGAATGAGGAAAAGGTTGTTTCCATACCTTCTCCCCTGTCGCCGGCTGCCCCCTGTCAACCTCATCTCAACCTTGACTGAAGTTGTCTCCCAAGATCACATCGACATACCCAATCCCTGTTAACAGGACACTGCCTCTACCAGTGAGCCACCCTAAGGTTGTCCATCATCTTTTCAACTGATCAAAGTCAGCAACTCTACAAAGAAGACCATTGAGATGATGAGGATGATTTACCACCACATTATGATGATGGCAATCTACACATGGATTTTCTGGAGTGCCAGTGGGTTGGACAATTCTCCTGATACAAGAGTAGTTCCCCCCCTCCCCATCCCCCATGGGCCATCAACAGAAGGCACTGCATCTTTTGCTATGGTAATAAGGCGTTCAACAGAGGTGTTGTACTTTCAGCTTCTAGTGTGGAAGTTAAGACATTTATGCGGGCTGAGGTTTTGCAGCCTGGACCGGCTTCCTTGGAACCTTCACTACTGTTTACTTAGGCCCTATCTGACACATTAATAGAAACCTGGCCTAAACCTTGCTTTTGCCCACAGGTGAACAGGCAAATAGACTCCACAGATATTTTGAAAGAACAGCCTATGCCAGCAAGTCTGGTGGTACAAGCTTCCACCAGCAAGACGAACCCCAATTCATTTGCCTACCCCTGATAGAATTTGAAGAGAATTGAGGTATACAGGAAACTGATGTTCTCATCAACCAGCCTAGGCCCAAGGTCGATCTGTCCTGGATACCACAAATTTCTTAGGATGAATAATAGGAACTAATGTGGTTCTTCATCACCCGACATGGATGAGAGCCACAGAATTTTCATGGTACGTCAAGAAATCCCTTATGGATATGGCTTTCAACGGATCTTGCCTCTTTGGTGAAAAGTATGATCTGATTCTGCCCTGGAACCCTTTAGAGAGAGCAGGGTCACAACACGTTCCTTGGGCTTCACAGCCCCTGCTAAATTCACCCGTTTTAGGTATATTCCAGGGGTTTGGCCTGCAGGCAATGCCACGGTCCTCCCTGCAGCAGGCACCTTAGCCTTTTGGGGTCAGGTATGAGGATCAGGCTGACACTTTATACGCCATCCAGGGCAGTGTCCTTCCCAGTCCCATAGTCTTTGATCGGGGCAGGTGTGTGGACGCCCACTGGCGACTCAGACGAGCTAGTCTGTGGCTGTCCACGTCCCTACCCAGTAGTAGCACGTACTCTTCTTGGCCATATCCCCTCCCCAGCAGCCAGCCACGCTGCTGGGGAGGGGATATGGCCAAGAAGGGTTACGTGCTACTATACAAAGCTATCTGCCCTCAACCAGCTCAACAATAATTGCTTGTTACTTGACATGAATTCCAGTTGTCGCTCATTACCTCGTTCATCATATGCATGGGCGAGCCGTGGCCTGCAGGTGAGGGATAATATTTCCTTGCAGGAGGATCAGGAGGCCGTCTTTGCCTACATTATCAATGACCGGTTGCTCCCTAAACATGCTCCCTTAAATGTGTTTAAGTTACTAACTGAGCAGAAGCCTAATGTGTTTTTCTTAACAGAGACATGGTTCTCTGTCTCCTCTAATCCTCATATTGCATTAGCCGTTCATGCAAACTATCTGATTGTGCATTAAGATAGGTCAGAATGGAAAGGTAGGAGCGTGGCTATATTTTTAAAGCACCTTATCAGTGCGGTACTTTCTCCATTGAAAAACTTAGTCAAGTGGAAGATGTAGGGTTTTCGCAAAAAAAAAAAGTCAACTAATTTTTTCTTTTTTGGACATACTTATTTATCCTCCACCTGGGGGTTGTGCTGAGTTTGTAAACTGTATAAGGGAAGCTTTGGCAACTTTCAGGATAAAAATCTGTAACTTCTAAGTCTGGGGTGATTTTAAAGTACAGATAGACAATCCGAATGACTCCTTCGCTGGACATTTGGTGAAGACACTGGCACCCTTAAACCTTCTACAGTTTATAACGTTCCCAACTCATAAGGCTGGCCACACTTTTGATTTGGTGTTCTCCAACCTTGATCTGACCATATTCGGGCCTCCTACCCTTGCAGGTC
The DNA here is from genome assembly GCF_031143425.1 of Pleurodeles waltl. Lineage (NCBI taxonomy): Eukaryota > Metazoa > Chordata > Amphibia > Caudata > Salamandridae > Pleurodeles > Pleurodeles waltl. The sequence goes on along the minus strand of NC_090451.1, from coordinate 702,354,184 downwards.
GAATCACTATCTTATTTCATTTACGTTTTTCATGATAGCAAAAAAGTCTGCTGAACTTGCTTAGACTTGGATGGCACACAGTTGGAAACCAACCAATAAACATTATTTTAACACAGCCTTGCAGAACTTTTCTCTTGTAACAGATGTGGCCTGGTCTTCAGTTTCTAGTTTTTTTTTTTTTGGGCAACTAATCAAGCAGAGACTCTGCAAGTTATTCATTCATCTCACAATGCCAGATCAGCACCTTGGTTTTCTCTTGATCTTGCTCAAGACAATGCTATAACCAGTTGCAATGATGAAGGTGCGTGAGCTGGAGTCCGGAAGATAAAGATATTCACAAAAGGGCTTTAAAAGATTATCACCGAAAGATCAAGAAAGCACAAGCGGAATGTCCCAAAGCTTATTCCACTAGGATTCTTGCCTCTCAATAACTATGTGACAAGCTTGCCACTTTCTTTGTCAATAAAATCAAAAACATTCAAGCCTTTTCAAAAGGGATTGGGTCTCACCTTCTCAGTACAACAGTCTCAAGCTTAATGCCGCATGCATTTTATGCAGCTTCAACCAGATCTCACTGGAAAAGTCGTGGAAATCAATCTTACAATGTAAATCGGGTTCTCCTTTTGAACCATGTCCTTCTATTGTTCTTTCACATGCAATTGAGGTGATTAACCCGATTTCTAACCATGTTTTCAATTCTTCCCTTGCCTCTGGTTATGTGATCATATGCTGAAACGGGCAGCAGGTATCCCTCTATTTAAATATCCAGCAGGGGATCCGACCAAGCTGGAAAGTTTTCGTCCTGTCTCAGTGCTTCCTGCTGTGGCTAAAGTCTTGGAAAAGTTGGTAAACAGCCAATTGAGCACATATTTGGAAGAAAATAACTACCTCCATCTTTCATATTCAGGCTTTGGCTCTAAACATAGGACTGAGACAACCCTTCTTGAGGTATCTAAGGAGAAGATTAAAACTGTCTTCAGCAGGGCCAGATGGGTGCACTCATCCTATTGGATCTGTTGGCAGTGTTCAACACTTTCATCAGAAAATGGTATCTAGACTTGCTGATTTGTGGATCGTTTTTACAGCCTTGATTTGGATCCAGTTGTTTTAGTAGAATGTTCTTGATGGGGATTTTCTTTTCAGTGCCTAAAGAGATGAAGTATGGCACACCCCCCCACCCCAAGGCCTCCTTGTTGAGCCCTACACTGTTCAACGGGTATACCTTGCAGCTAGTTCACATTATTGAGAAATTTGACATCAAGGTGATTTTGTACGCCAATGACAGTCATCTTATTTTCACTTTAGGGAAACAGGCCCCGGTTGAGCCAGGCTTGTTCAAGAGATGTTTGCTGGAGATTGTAGACTGGATGAATAAGAAATCTCTGAAGTACAATGCATTCAAGACAAAGATATTGTTTTTTTGTCACTCTGCCACTAAATTGTCCAAAGACTGGTGGCTGAAGGAACTGGCCCTACTTTTTCTATAGCGGTGAGAAACTCAGGGTTTGCGTTTGAAAGTATTCTTTCCTTAGGCCAACAGATCTCTTCAGTGACTGGATCTTGTTTCTCCTTGTTACATGCTTTCATGAAAGCAGTGGAATTTGTCCTCCTAGAAACATGGAAAACCTTTGTGCATTCTTTATTTACCTCCAGTTTGGACTATGCCAATGCCCTTGATCTAGGTTTACCATCCTGTCTGTTTAATAATTTGCAAATTGTGCAAAATGCAGTAGCCAGGCTCGTCCTGGGCCTGCCTAGAACTCAATCGGTACGTCCACATCTGAGAGAGCTTCATTGACTTTCCATCAAAAAGTGCATTACTTATAAAGCTAGACCTGGCATTTTGTTCTTTTCATCAGATTGTCCCAAATATATTTGTAGTAGGCTTTGTTATTACCAAACCGGGAATGTCCTACAAACTGAACATGCCCTACTCTTGAAATGTCCTTGGTTCACCCCAAAGCCTAGAGACGGATGATCAGTAGCTTTCGGAGGAGCATGTCTTATTCTCAGTGCAAGAAGTGCAGGCTATATTGGCTAAAAGGGTTGTAGAAAAGGTACTGGGCTCGGAAAATAGGGGCTAGTTATTACCCTCGATGTTGAAAACATCTAAGGTCTTTGACTCAATCTGGAAACTTTTCAGCAGTTGTTTCGCTTGTAGACAGGTGGCACAGTGTGTCTCCACATCAGATCCGTCCACTTCAGAAATTAAGTTGGGTTCCCCATATATGTTCCACTTCCACGTGCTGACTCCAGTTCCTTTCTTTTTGTGCCTGCTGACGCAGATCTGGAGCTAACAGGCTTTTTCCTTTTAAACACTTTCACAGTGTGCAGAACCTGAACACTAAAACAGGTTTTCAGATGTGCAATGAATGCCACTGACAGATGTCAGTGATGGACAACCACAAGGTATACCTCAGTATCTCATAAAACTCTGAATCATGTTCTTAGCTATACAAAGATGAATCGCAAAGCCATCAGCGACTGCGAAGCCAAGTTAATCATTGCTGAACTCTATGAGGAGAAGCAACCACAGTTGGGGTCAAGGGCACGGGCACACTCTTGTTCCAGAGGAAGCTTGCATGAACGTTCCAAATCGAAGTCTTGGAGCTCAGGTAAATCAAAGAGATTCAATAAGAAGTAGAAGCATGCGTCTCCATTGTCCTGCCACTCACCATTTGCAGTCCAGCACGGATCCTTGTACCTCCAGGCCATGAAGATTTTACACGGACTCCTGCAGTGTTCCTGCTCTCACTTCTCCTCAAACGGACTGCGACAACAGATGAACTCTACAGCTCAGAGAGGCTGTGGAGAAAACGTTTGCTACCTCACTGGATCCTGCTGAACTCTGAGGTGGCTGGCTATAGGGACCGGGATAACAGATCTGTCCCGATGCCTTTCACATCACTCGACCTTTGCCAGAGGTCGGCTTCTTCCTCAAGCATGGCAATGCTGGCTCTTTCTTTGTGCAATGTCCGTAGCTGCTCTTGACCGACGCTACCAGCCCGGAGTCTTGATGTTGGTATCAACATGAGTGATACTGGACATGAATGAGATAGTTTTGTTAGATTCTAAAGCTCTGCCCCTACCCTCTGACCACAACAGTATACACGTTCAAACCCAGAGATATATCTCACTAATATGAAGAAGATGATAGTGACTATGGGGACGACGTGTATGAGGAAGGAAACCTATTTGAGGGCCTTCAGGATGCAGGTGGTCTGGACACCGCATCAGACGTTGGATGATCCTTGCCATACCCGGCCATGGCTACTGAAGTCTCTACTGTCTTTGCCACGGTAATCAGGAGCGCCGCAGAAGTCCTAAACCCCATTCTATCCATGCAAGAAGTAAAAACAGACAGAGGTTGTGAACCCAGCTCAGACCAACCAAGACCGTCTGTTTCTTTATAATGAGGCCCTCATTGGTGTCTTGGTGAGCACCTGGGCAAAACCAGGAACTTGGCCTCAGTGAATAGCTAAGTGGTAAGAGACGACACAAGACTGCTCCTGAAAAACAGATTTTCTCCTTTAGACCCCCCTCACCTCCTTGCCCCCACCCACCAACCCACACAGGCGAACTTAGTGGTGGTGCTGGTGGACACCAGCACCAACACCCCAATGTCTTCCGTACGACCCCATCAGAGCGAGAATCCAAACAAAGGGAACATTGGTGAGACACATGTCTTCCAGCATCTGTCTTGCCTTATGGTCTGTCAACGCCTGTGTAGCAACTAGCACATGTAGGAAATCGCCGTCCCATCTTGCCAGCTGTCCCAGAAGACATCCAACCGATTTTACAGCATCTTGGGTCAGATGTATCAAAATCGTATTTTGCATTCCCTATATAGCAAATTTTAAGACATCGCTATTTAGGGAATGCAAAATGCAATTTAACAAAATAGCGATTCCCTAATAGTGATTCCTACAGAATTGCAATCGCTATTAGGAATATCGACTCTATTCTGAAGGCCCATAGCTGTGAATGGTTTTGCATTTCCTAATTTTCTAAATTGCAAATTAGGAAATGCAAAACCAAGGGTGCCGAGGGCCTAAGGCCCCCTTCGATGCACCCGCCCAGAAACAATTGTGCACATGTAATGCGCACACATGCCCTAGGCTAATGTGTGCGCTACACACCACTTTAAAAATGCATTTTTAATGCATTTTTTTTAATTGCACATGGTTACCATCAACTTGGAGTTGATGATGATAGCTTTTTTTAAATGCCAAGTTTGCATTTAATAAATGCTTGTTACATGTGCATAGGGGAATCACCAATAGGAATTCCCTGTTAGTGATTTCATATTTGGGAAATCGCAAATTGCAATTCAATATTCGGAGTTGCAATTTTACAGAATCGCACAAAATTGTGATTCCCTGAAATGGGGCTGTAGTGCCCTTTATACATTATGAAATGCTATTTTGCATCCGCAAACAGTGAAATTTACCAATTCACACCATTGGCGAATGCAAACTCTTTTGATACATCTGGCCTCTTATTTCTGAAGGACAGGACACAGCGAAGTGCACAATCAATTCGGTCTGGACACTGCTGACTTGGATTAATTCACGGGGTTTTCACTCCACGGGCATGTTTTCAGTCCCTTAGGGACATACTGTTTGATGGCTCTCGCTGTTTGGAGTGAAGGCTGACTCTACCTTGGAGAGATTTAAAAAGAGCAAGTAACCAATTACTCACTAGACCCAGCTCAGCCTGCTTTGCAGCTCCCATCCCATCATTTTTCAAATTACCTGTTGAAATGCGTATTTTAAGGAGCTGATCCATATGTTCCCACCAACAGAATTGGTGCTGCCACAGTGGAACCTTAATTTGGCTCTCACTTATTGGAATAGCACTCCCTTCTAACTCATGCACAGTTGCCCTCTTCGCTTCTCTTGAACAAATAAGAGAACATGTCATGTTAGCACTTCAACACACTTGAGTTTCCAAAGTGGATTTCGCTCGGGGACGTGTTCCACCTCAAGTGTAACTCACGACTCCTCTACGCCTTTCTGCTGATACCAGTGCTGATCAGAGTCGAGAAGATCAGGGTGGACTGGGACCAAGTCATACTAGGGATCCCAAATAGGGTACGGAGAATATTCTATCCCAAACTCCTGAGCTTAAGCATCTGTCATCCAGTCAGGCTGCTCCTTCTGGAAAACCTCCTGTCACAGCAGCAAGGCAGGGTTCAGCGCTCTTCAGATTGGAGATAGAATAGCAACAGTTGAGGGTTTTCAATCTCCCTCCCGAGGATTGTGATGCCATCTTGGAAGCTGAACGTCCATCCACTAAAATTGTCTCTGCCTGCCACTGGAATAGGTTTGTGACCTGATGTTCCTCAAACCATGTTGAACTCCTTTCTGCACCTTTGCTGGAGATTTTGCTGTTCGTTCTGTCTTTAGCCTGGCAAGGTCTTGCCCTGGGTACTGTTGAGGGTTACTTGCAGCTTTTTTGAGGCTGCCAGATCAACCCTCCCTGCTCCAGTCAAAAGTAGGCTTGTTTTCTTTTTTAAAGATTTACATGTATCCCCACCCACTCTCTTTGTGATGCCCTAATGGGATCTTAATCTAGTCCTTACCTCATTTGTTCTCCCTATAAGCCCCTCTGTAGCTGCTCATTACTGCTCTTGACTATCAAAATGTTTTTGCTGGTGGCTGTTACGTCAGCCAAGCGGGTCAGTGAGCTTAAGGCTTTGTTAGTTCACGCTCCATACACCAACTTCTTCCCAGATAAGCTGGTCCTTCAGCCGAGTGCCTCCTTCCTCCTGAGGTTGGTCACCCCCTTTCATATTGACCAGCGCACCACTCTGCTTGCTTTCTATGCTCCTTCTCATCCTTCCAAGAAGGAGGACAGATTCCAACAGTTGGACTCATAATAGAGCTCTCTTCTTCTATAGTGATCGCACCAAAGACCGTTGGGTGGATGACCAACTCTTCATTGGGATCAACAGAACAAAGAAGAGCAAGGCTGTGCAGAAATGGACCATCTCCAAATGAATAGTACTCTGCATTAAAAATCTGCTACGCTCTGAAGAAGAAACCACCCACTGAGGGCTTGTGGGCTCGCTCAACCAGGGCCAAGTCTGCCCCTACTGCGTTAGTGTGCAAGGTGTCTGTCCTGGATATCTGCTAAGCTGCCACAGGATGACCCCCCACATGTTCACAAAGCACTACTGCTCGGTCAGCCAAGTCTGCTGTAATGGGCATTTCGCCTGTTTGCTTCTCCAGAACATTCTGTCTAAGTCAGTTTGTGGACCCACTTGCAGGGAGGTATTGCATGGGTATGGAATGTAAGATGAGGAATCTGCGATTAGAATTCTCTACCAAAAGAAGTTATTTACCTTTGGTAATGTTTTTTCTAGTAGAGGCTTTATCTAAATGCAGATTCATCACTGACCCTTCCATCCTCCCCACTCCACAAACTGGCCTCTTCACCCAAAAGATCTGTTAGATTCTGCACACTGGTCAAAATAGAAACGTGTTTTTATGTGGCTCTCCATTCTTGGTGCGGAAATAGTCACAAAAGAAACTTATGTCAGTGCACCAGGGTGGCGCCTATATGGGCACCGCAACAGCACTTCTGTAGAGGCTGACACAGAGCCAAACAATGCCACCTACTGTCACACAGAGGTACTGCTCAAGATTTTCCAGATCCAGTTTGACGCCAGGGTAATATTCTAAGGTGAGGAATTTGATATTAGATAGTCTTTACTAGAAAAAGTGTTAATGAAGGTAAATAACCTATTCTTCTAACAACAGATTCCTCACCTTGAGAATTTTCCCCAGGTGTCTGACTGGATCCGGAATCCTCAAAGCAGGTGTCTTTAACACATTTCTGATTACTACACTAGTTCGGCCTAGCTCTGAGCCAAGGGGATTGTCAGTTGCCAAAAAGAGTATTTTACAAATAATGGACAATGTCAGCCTAATTGATATATGGCGATATAGACACCTTTCAGCAAAGGATTTGACATTCTGACCTGTTCTACTCTTCAGATCACGATAATGCTCTCTTTTATAGATTTTTGTCTGGCCTCTTGGATGTTTGATTGGGAGATACACAATACTGTGTACTTTGTCAGGCCACTCTCCAGTCCTCCAGTCATGTTTGACGTGAAAGTTACTGGCAACTGTGGAAGACTCCATTTATGGTGCTTTTCCTCAGTAGCACTACTAGATGTGGTGTTTAAAAATTAAGGTCTGTATGCTCTTGTGGAATATTTCCAGACCACTACTGGATCTATACCCAGCTATGGGTTACTCCAGGAAGCCTTTAAGGCATATGTACAGGTGATCTGGATAGGCAAACAGGACATATTTGTGAAGTTGCCCAGGGCAGCTTTAGCTTAGATGTCCTCAAGACTGCTGTTGGAGGTCATATTCTTAGGAAAATACGCTATGACTGTAGGTAGCTGGCTCTTTATATGATATATCAAAAGGAGATATATCGTGAAAGAGTCCAGTAGTTCCTTTACTAGTGGACACAGGCTTGCTCTAGAAATCCCAGGGTGCTCTTTTAAGGGTAGTTTGGTCAAGCAGGCTTAGGCTTATCAGAGAGGAGTTTTAGACATTTGCAAATACAAACACATTTGCTACAGGAGTTCCTGTGTCTTTGTTGAAGGCAGGGAGTTCTCCCAGGCTTTCAGAGGCACAGCAGCTTGCAGGACGAGTTAGGTGCTTCTTCCTCGGGTTTTGCTATTGTGGCTCTTGAATGTCCTTTGTAGGGCAGAAGGAATCTGATTTCCAGATGACGGGGGCTTCCCTAAATACTGAATTTAGGGGAGCCCTCTCTAGATAGCAGCGTTGGTCTGCCATTGAGAGCGAAGCCTTTGCTGTGGTCTGGTCCCTGAAGAAGTTGAGGCAATACTTGTTTGACTCTCGCTTCGTTGTTCAAACTGACCACTACCTTTCAGATGGCTGATTCAAAGAAAGGTGACAACCCCAAACTGTTGAGGTGGTCCAGGCAATGGACTTTACAGTGGAAAACAGGCCTGTGACTGACTACGCCAATGCAGATGGCCTTTCCATGTTCTTCCAATGAAGACTCTCTTTTGATAGGTTAGTCTCATTCTCTTTTGCTTGGGGGGGGGGGGTGTAGGAAAGAGCCCCCTTTAGACATAGTAACCTCCCATTTTTTTGCCTGGTGTTTGATGCAATTTTGACTAAAACTGCATTGGGTTCCTGCTAACCAGGTCCCCAGTGCTAGATTTCTTTCCCTAAAACTGTACAATTGTTCCCCAATTGGCAATACCTTTGAGCCCCCTATAGATTGTGCTTTAGGTCTGCCAACAAGGAACTTATTGGCTAATTGGTAACAAAGCAAAATACATGACACAATCTACCTAGGAAGAGATTGTTTGGAAGTGGCAAGGCCTGTTTGAACTGAACCATAGTTAATGAACAATTGCTGTGACTTGCGAAAGGATTTATATTTGTCTAAGTACAATTGGAAAACCCTCTTCACACCGAGAGAGTGAAGTGTTCTCTCTGCAGGAGTAGAATGGGTTTTGAGAGAAAGATACAAAATAAATAGTCTGCTTAAATGGAAATCAGATATAACGTTTGGTAGGAATTTTGGATGCATTCTCATTACAACCTTGAAAGAATGAAAAACAGTGTATGGCTCATGATAACAAAGGGCCTGGATCTCACTAACCCTGCAAGCTGATGTAATTGCTACAAGGAAGGCTGTTTTCCAAGTGAGATGTTGGAGAGATGCCTTGTAAATGGGTTAAAAAGGATGCTGCATTAGACGTGAAAGAACTACATTATGCTCCCATGGCAGAGATAGACGCCTAGTATGAGGAAAAACCTTATTTAACCCTTCTAGGAAGTCTTTAATGACTGGAATTTTTAAAAAAGAGGTTTGTGAAGGATTTTTCTGTATGCAGTGAGAGCTGCTAGGTGTAGCTTTATGGACACGAGTTGCAAACCAGATTTTGCTAGCTGCAATAGATATGGAAGAAGGAATGGTTTCTTACTTGTAACTCCAGTTCTCTCGTAGGGGTATTTCCATGATAGTCATAAGCACTGAATAGTTCTGCGCGCCTGCGGGGACCCCGGAGCACTGATGTGAAGCATATTCTTAAGTGCAGATACCAGCCCTTTGAAAAAGGTCTGTCAAAAACCACTTAAGAATAACACTGTCCAGCCTATGTGAACAGCTACACAGGCCAAATTGTTGAAAAGAAAGCAGCTGCAGTATAAATTCACGTTCAAACACCTATTTATTGTAGAAATGTAATAAAAAATACATTCTCATACTTTATTTACACCTCTCATGAGAATAAAACAATGCAGGGCAGTGTAGCCCATAGGCTGCCATTATACAGAATGTAAATAGAGCTGTGCCTTTAAGAAAGTAAAGTCTTCCTGTATCCCATCATGCACAGCAAAAGGCAGTTGCCTCAGTTCTTTTTGAAGGCTTGTAACCTGACATGAAGGAACAAAACATTTGTTGGAGTACCAACCTCAATACTACTATGGCAACTTTTTCTATGTCAACTCCACCGGGGAAGAGGGAGGGTTGCTTATGACTATCATGGAAATACCCCTACGAGAGAACTGGAGTTACAGGTAAGAAACCATTCCTTCTCTCGTAGGGGATTTCCATGTATAGTCATAAGCACTGAATAGACTAGCAAGCCCATCCCCATAACCGCGGTGGAGTAGACAGAATAATTATGAAAAAACATGAATCATGCAAATAAATTCTTAAGCGAGGCCTGTCCAACCTGCGCATCTGCCCTAGCGTCTGTATCAAGGCAGTAATGCTGTGTATAGGTATGGACCGATTTCCAAGTGGCTGCCTTGCGTATCTCTGCCAAAGGGATATTTCTCATTAAGGCCGCAGTGGCTGCCTTCCCTCTAGTAGAATGGGCTTTTGGATTGCCACCAAGAGATTTGTTCGCTAACTGATAATACAGGAAACAATCCACCTGGATAATGATTGCTTAGACGTGCCCAACCCTGTTCTAACTGGGCCATAGTTAACAAAGAGCTGCTGTGATTTACGCAAGCATTTTGTCCTGTCCAAGTAAAATTTCAAAACCCTCTTTACATCCAGAGAATGCAGAGTTCTCTCGGCAGGGGTAGTTGGATTTTGAAAGAAAGTCGGTAATGAAATGGTTTTGTTCACATGAAAGTCGGAAACGACTTTCGGTAAAATTTTTGGATGCGTCCTCATCACTACTTTCGCAGAATGAAAGACCGTGTAGGGTTCTTGAGCGCAAAGGGCCTGGATTTCGCTGACCCTATGCGCTGATGTGATTGCAACCAGAAAGGCAGTTTTCCACATGAGATGTTGAAGTGATGCTTTATGTATTTGCTCGAATGGAGGTAGCATGAGACGCGATAGGACAACATTCAGTTCCCATGGAGGAGATGGCCTCCTAATGGGAGAGAAAAACTTTTTTAAGCCCTCCAGGAAGTACTTGATAATGGGGATCCTAAAAAAGGAGGTTTGAGAGGGGCTCTTTCTATATGCCGTTAGAGCCACCAAGTGCACTTTTATTGATGTCAATTGTAAACCCGATTTTGCCAAACTTAGCAAGTATGGCAGGATAGCTTCCTCTCCACAGGATACCGGGCCAACGTTGTTGTCCAAACACCACACACAGAATTCTTTTCCACTTGCATGCATAAGCCGATCGTGTGGAAGGGCGCTTTGCTTCTCTTAGGATTTCCATACAGTCCTGAGGTAGGTTCAAGTGTCCATATTGCACTAACTCAGGAACCATGCTGCCAAACTCAACGATGAGAGGTTGGGATGAGATATCTGCCCTCTGAATTTCGTGAGAAGGTCCGGACGATGAGGCAGTCTGATGTGTGGCTTGAGTGACCGGTGCAGAAGGTCTGGAAACCACCATTGGCGTGGCCATTCTGGAGCAATTAGAATCATTTTGGATTGAGCATTGGATAGCTTCTGGAGGACTGCCGGTATCAGGGGAAGCGGTGGAAAGGCGTAAAGAAATGCTCCTGACCAGCTTATCCACAGGGCATTCCCCAGTGTCCCTGGATGGTAATATCTGGAGGCGAAGCTTTGGCATTTTTTGTTTTCTGGGGTTGCGAATAGGTCTATAGAGGGGGTACCCCATAGTGCGAAAATGGAACGAACGACGTCGTCGTGTAATACCCATTTGTGGTTCTCGTCCATTACGCGGCTGAGAGCATCCGCTTGAACATTCTGCCTGCCCGGCAGGTGCGTTGCCACTAGCGACAGGTTCCTGGCTAGAAGCCAATGCCAGATTGTCTGAGCCTCTCTGGATAATATCCTGGACCTGGTGCCTCCTTGTTTGTTTACGTAATACATGGTGGCCACGTTGTCTGTCTGGAGGAGGAGAGTTTCAGTTTTCAGAGAAGGAAGGAAGGCCTTGAGCGCAAGATGGACTGCGCGAAGCTCCAGCAGGTTGATATGATAGAGACTCTCTCTCTGTGACCACTTGCCTTGGACTCGAAGATGATCCATGTGCGCTCCCCATCCGAGCAGCGATGCGTCTGTTACGATGGTTTGAGCTGGAGGCTGTTGATGGAAAGGAATTGTAACCGGTCGTCTCCCGACGCCGGTTTTCAGGAAGACGCGGAAACTGACAAGGAATACCCCGGGGCCGCCCGAGGATCTCTGGACGTCATGACGTCAAACGTCATGTACGTCAGAGAGGAAACCGGAAGAAAAACCGCCCACAGAGAGAGAGAGACGAACGCCAAGGGGGACGCCGACAGAAACGCCGACCGAGGCACGAGAGACGCGACGGAGAGAATCCTGGGGAAAACCTCACGGGAAGGAGCCGAACGGGAAGACGCGCACCCGAACGAAGCACGTTCCCAACCAACGGACGAGCCCCGCCGACGAAGAGAGACACTGAGGGAGCCTCCCGCCCCTGATCCAGCAAAGTCGGGAGACTACCAGGAAGCCGGCCACGTCCCAGGAGGGGCGTGGCCTCCCGAGGTACGATCACCCCGTAAATGGGAGAGGGGTGCCGGGTGGTTCTTAGGGCTTTGGGGAAATAAGGGAAAAGGGCTCAGCTCCCCTAAGGGAGGGGAAATAGTGTAAAACGGGAGATAATACAACCTCTAACAGCACCGAACCCCATACCTAATTACCGCTTGACAGGTAGAGGAAAAGGGACTTCACAAGCGTACCTCGATATAGAGAAGGCACGAATAAAGTAGACCCCTCACTCCTACACTCCCGCCGACCCTCACCAACCTACTAAACCTAAACAACCCTTTACAAATATTTAATCTCCACTTACCTGTATTCTTTTCTTCTTTATTTTGGGAGCCTGGGCCGCTGACATACGGGAAGATCGGAACTCCTTAAAGCTGGACCAGACACCGCCCCGAACCTTATCAGAAGCCTAAAAGAGAAGATAAAACAAAAAGGGGACTTTTATTAAATTTTGTTGAAAGACTATATCAACCCTGTCATTTGGTGAAGATGATGAATTCACCCTAGATCCGGACCGAAATAAACTCCTTAAACCCTTGAGCACGCGTCTGTCGCCTTAATCCAATATCCCTTCAACCCGGGATAAAGAACCCATCACAGTGGTGTCAGAAGTGGGATATTGGACCAGGCGGCAGACAGTCCACGACCATGGAGGAGAAACCCACGATATCGGATATGATGCAGCAGCTGGCCGAGGGGCAGAGGCACCTACAAATAGTGTGGGAGGAACAACAGAAGGAGGCTAAGGTAGAGAGGGAGGCCCTACAAAGCGCGCTCAAAAGTCAGGCCACTATCATGGCCAACAATCAATTGGTTCATGAGACTGCCATCAAAAACCTCACGGATACCATTGCTGCTACCCGGGTACATCCGAACGTGCCCAGTTCGGTCTTACAACGGTACCAGGAAGGTGAAGACCCGGATGCCTTCTTCACCAATTTCGAGCGAGTTGCCACTTCCGCTACCTGGCCCCAAGGTAAATATATTGCCCCATTATTAACAGGAACCCTACAAGCGGCTTATCAAGCCGTGAACCCCGGCGGAATAACTCCCTATCCGGACATTAAAAAGAGCATCCTAGAACGGGTGGGGTTTGATTCAGAACATTACAGAGTTCGGTTTAGAAAAGCCAAGTGGGGGCCTTCCGAGAACCCCCGAGCCCTATACTTCCGGATCAAAGATTTGGGCCTCAAATGGTTAGGTCCCATTGGAAGCAATAGGGAAGACATCATTGAGGTCGTCCTTTTGGAACAATACCTAGACGCCCTACCCCCCAACACACGTCACTGGATCAAACAACATCCAAATCCAGACACTAACACCACCATCGAGCTAGCCTGTGCCTTTCACCGCTCCCTCGAGTTCAAAACCCCCCCCCCTAGGTCAACGCCTAGCCCCGTTCGTCCGAGTCCCGGTTCATCCTTATCAGTGGGTCGAAGGTCCAACGATGATGTGGGGAAGATGCGATGATTGGAGAAGCCGTATGTTCAACAACCACAGTGTTTTAGTTGTGGTGAATGGGGACACATAGCCCGGGTTTGTCCCTTAAAAACAGATAAACCCGAACCAATGGAGATAGGAATTACTAGGGGAAGAGTCTTTTATACCGGGGGAAGGGACACCCCCTATAAAAAGAAACTTGTTATTAATGGAAGGCCCACCCTAGCCCTCATTGATTCAGGATGTAGTCAGTCCGTAATCCGGGCTGACTTACTTGACAACCTTACCTTTCCTACAGGTCTTATGGTGTCCATCTGCTGTATTCATGGCGAAACCAAGGAATATCCTCTAAGCTGGACGACTCTATCGTGGGAAGGAAAGGAAAATCCCATAAGGATGGGGGTAGTGGAACAGCTAGTGGAAGAAGCTATAATTGGAACGGATTTCTCAAAATTTTCGGAGCTCCTGGATAGTACCCGACATTTTGAAAAATGTAATACCTGGTGGAAAAGTGCTCCCTTCTATGATATACCTATACCTTCTCCATTAGACCGGTACAAACCCTCCCGAAGCGAAAAAAGAGCAACCAGAAAGGCATACGCAAAGGAAAACACGAGTCCCGGGAAGGTAATTTCACCGGTTCTTACCCTTACTAACCTGCCCCCTTTTCGGAATTGCCAAAGAGAGGATCCAAGTTTGACTCATGCCTGGAAAAATGCAAGACCCCGGACCCGCCAAGATAAAGCGCCATCATTCACAATAGTCAAAAACCTATTATATCGAGTCACTAGCAATGACCGAGAAGAGAAGAGACAATTATTAGTCCCCGAACCCTATAGACAACAAGTTCTCCACTTAGCCCACAGTCAGCCAGGGGGTGGTCACTATGGGAGGGAAAAGACGGAAGAATATCTGTTGAGGAGGTTCTATTGGCCGGGTGTCTTTTCTCAAATTAGGAAATTCTGTCAACAATGTCCCAAATGCCAAATGATTGATCCTGGTACAAGAAGAAGAGCCCCGTTGCAACCACTTCCTATCATAGATATTCCCTTCTCACGAATAGGAATGGACATTGTTGGTCCTCTCCTACCCTCTTCCCGAGGGTACCGGTACATATTAGTGTTGGTGGATTACGCTACTAGGTACCCCGAGGCCATCCCTCTTAGTAGTATTAACACCAAGAGTGTTGCCCACGACATGATAGGGTTCTTCTCCCGAGTCGGATTTCCCCGAGAAATCTTAACGGACCAAGGCACCCAATTCATGTCCTCTTTGATGACCCAAATATGTCAACTTTTGGGGATCAAACAATTGCGAACGTCGGTTTATCATCCACAGACTGATGGCCTGGTGGAAAGGTACAACCGAACACTGAAAAATCTTCTAAAGAAATCTATCTCTGAGACAGGGAGGGACTGGGACAGGAAACTCCCCTTAGTATTGTACGCGGTCAGAACCCATGAGCAAGCATCTACGGGCCACAGTCCGTTTGAACTGTTGTTCGGGCGACAACCCCGGACCTTGTTAGACATGGCGGCGGAGTTATGGGAGGAGGAGGATGGGGAAAAACCCCTTCTGAAATATACCCAGGAATTAAAAAACCACCTACACACGGTGTGGGAAAACGTGAGAAAAAACATGGAGGAAGCTCAAGAAAAACAGAAAAGGTATTATGATAGAAATGCCCAGTTGAGGTCTTTTTCCATAGGGGATAAAGTCTTAGTACTTCTCCCCAGTTCGGACAACAAGCTGTTAGCAAAGTGGCAGGGGCCATATAGAGTGACAGGAATAATAACACCAGTGACCTATAAACTCCAGCTCACCGGTGGCCCCACTAGGTCACAGATTTTTCACATTAATCTATTAAAAAAATGGGAAGAACCGGTGGCTGACCCAGTCCCAGGATGTCTGGTCAACACCGTCAAGGAATTGGAAATAGGGTGGTGTCCGACTGACAGCCCTAGCGGGCACGAGGTACCGGTCATCAATACAGACCTCTCGGTTCAACAGCATGAGCAGTTAAACAAACTCCTCTATGAACATTCACAGATATTCTCTCTGGTACCCGGAAGAACCAAGCTGGTACACCATCAGATCATAACCCCTCCGGGCAAAATAGTGCGGTTACGACCTTATCGTATCCCCGAAGCTAGGAAGACCCTAGTAGAAAGTGAAATAAAGAAAATGTTAGACCTAGATATTATAGAACCTTCTCAAAGCCCCTGGTGTTCACCTGTGGTATTGGTACCCAAACCGGATGGGTCTATACGTTTTTGTATTGACTTTAGACAAGTCAATTCCATCTCCCAGTTTGATACATATCCGCTTACAAGAGTAGACGAACTTTTAGAGAAATTGGGGAAGGCCAAATACATGTCTACTCTCGATTTAACAAAAGGCTACTGGCAGATCCCCCTCGCCCCAGAAGATAGAGAAAAAACGGCCTTTGTTACCCCCTCCGGACTGTATCATTTTAATGTTCTCCCTTTTGGGTTGCATGGGGCACCCGCCACCTTCCAACGCCTAATTGACACAATGCTACGACCTCATACCAGTTATGCTGCCGCATATCTGGATGACATCGTCATATTTAGTGAGACATGGGAAGACCATTTAACACACATAGGTAGAATCTTTACCGCATTACGAAAGACTGGTCTGACAGCCAATCCAGCTAAGAGTCGACTGGCCTTTAATGATATTTCTTACCTGGGCTATCACATAGGGAAAGGTGTACTAAGGCCCCAAATGAATAAAATTGAAGCCATTCTACGCATCAATGCTCCCACCTCGAAAAAGGAGGTCCGTTCCTTTTTAGGTCTGGTAGGATACTACCGACGGTTTATACCCCATTATTCCACCTTGGCCGCCCCCCTGACCGACCTTCTGAGAAAAGGACAACCCAAAACCATCACTAGACTAACCCCGGGGCAATATCATAGTTATCGTACCTTACAGAGATGCCTCACTACTCAACCAATCTTGAAATGTCCTGAGTTCAATAAACCCTTCCATCGAGCGTGAATGTCTTGCCATTAAATGGGCAATCGAGAGCCTACAATATTACCTTCTGGGAAGGTCCTTCCTACTGTATACGGATCATGCTCCCCTTACCTGGCTCTCGAGGTATAAAAACACCAACAATCGTATCCTGAGATGGTTTATCGAGCTTCAACCTTTCTCCTTTCAGGTTTGCCACCTCCCTGGTGATCTTATGGGTCAAGCCGACTATTTATCGCGATTCCCGGGACCTGTGGGACTCGACCAGCCCCATTCAAGTGAGGGGATGTGTAACCGGTCGTCTCCCGACGCCGGTTTTCAGGAAGACGCGGAAACTGACAAGGAATACCCCGGGGCCGCCCGAGGATCTCTGGACGTCATGACGTCAAACGTCATGTACGTCAGAGAGGAAACCGGAAGAAAAACCGCCCACAGAGAGAGAGAGACGAACGCCAAGGGGGACGCCGACAGAAACGCCGACCGAGGCGCAAGAGACGCGACGGAGAGAATCCTGGGGAAAACCTCACGGGAAGGAGCCGAACGGGAAGACGCGCACCCGAACGAAGCACGTTCCCAACCAACGGGCGAGCCCCGCCGACGAAGAGAGACACTGAGGGAGCCTCCCGCCCCTGATCCAGCAAAGTCGGGAGACTACCAGGAAGCCGGCCGCGTCCCAGGAGGGGCGTGGCCTCCCGAGGTACGATCACCCCGTAAATGGGAGAGGGGTGCCGGGTGGTTCTTAGGGCTTTGGGGAAATAAGGGAAAAGGGCTCAGCTCCCCTAAGGGAGGGGAAATAGTGTAAAACGGGAGATAATACAACCTCTAACAGCACCGAACCCCATACCTAATTACCGCTTGACAGGTAGAGGAAAAGGGACTTCACAAGCGTACCTCGATATAGAGAAGGCACGAATAAAGTAGACCCCTCACTCCTACACTCCCGCCGACCCTCACCAACCTACTAAACCTAAACAACCCTTTACAAATATTTAATCTCCACTTACCTGTATTCTTTTCTTCTTTATTTTGGGAGCCTGGGCCGCTGACATACGGGAAGATCGGAACTCCTTAAAGCTGGACCAGACACCGCCCGAACCTTATCAGAAGCCTAAAAGAGAAGATAAAACAAAAAGGGGACTTTTATTAAATTTTGTTGAAAGACTATATCAACCCTGTCATTTGGTGAAGATGATGAATTCACCCTAGACCCGGACCGAAATAAACTCCTTAAACCCTTGAGCACGCGTCTGTCGCCTTAATCCAATATCCCTTCAACCCGGGATAAAGAACCCATCACAGGAATCCCCACCAAGAGATTGTTGGGTGAACACCACCACTTGAGGGACTGTAAGGCGTGGGGGGAAAGAAGGACTCTGCTCTCCCAATCGTCCATCAGTCGACACCATTGGTCCTCCAGGCACTCCTGTAAGGGTCTCATATGGAGGCGAGCATTGGGAACGAGGTGGATACACGACACCATCGAGCCCAGTAGAGAGGCTATTACTCTTGCAGTGGTCTGTGGTGTTCTCTCTAGTTGCTTGCACTTTTGGAGAATCGATAATCGTCGTTCCTCCGAAGGAAACACCTTTCCTTGATCGGTATCTATAATGGCCCCTAAGTAATGCAGCCTCTGAACAGGTGTTGCTGTGGACTTGAGAAGATTGAGTTGAAGACCAAGATTCTGGAGCAGTTGTTGAGTCCAGTTGAAATGTTGTTGGGCCTCTAGATAGTTGGAGGCCTTTATGAGCCAATCGTCTAGATAGGGGTAGACAAATATTCGATGCTTCCTCAATTGGGCGGCTACCACCGCCATGCATTTGGAAAAAGTTATTGGCGCTGATTTGAGGCCGAAGGGTAGAACCGCAAATTGGTAATGGCTTTTGCCGACGGTGAACCTTAGGAATTTTCGATGTTTCTTGCTCACCGGAATGTAAAAATAAGCGTCGCAAAGGTCTATCGCACAGAGCCAGTCGCCCTGACGAAGTTGCGGGTAAATTTGGTGCAAGGATAGCATCCTGAATTTCTCTTTGCGAATCCACTTGTTTGCTGTCCTTCGGTCTAGAATGGGACGAAACTCTTTTTTGTCCTTCTTCGGCACTAGAAAATACCTCGTATAAATCCCTTTCCCGCGTTGGTTGATCGGGACGGGCTCTATTGCTCTTTTTTGTAATAGAATATCTACTTCTAACTGAAGAGCTTCGAGGTGGTGGCTGGCTGGTTTGGGTGGAACAGATGGAGGAGGATTGATGAATCTGAGAGCGTAACCATTTCGCACAATATTCAATACCCAGGCGTCTGATGTGATGCGTAGCCACTCGTCCAGATGATTTGAGATACTTCCCCCTACCGGAGTGGGTAACAGAGGAGGGGGAAGCAAAGATTCAGGGCTTAGACGCGGGAGCCTGCCGAGTTGCCTTAGTTTGCGGCGTGGAACGACCCCTTGTCGACTTTCGCTGTGTCGAGAAGGCCCTTGGCTGCTGCTGTTGCTGCTGGGGACGTGAGGACATCCAGTGTGGTGCCTGATACCTGTGGGTGAATAGCCTTCGCTGGTAGGGACGGAATACTTTTCGTTGTTCCTTTGGGCGTTCAATGCCTACCGCTTTTAAAGTGTCTAGCTCAGACTTCATTCTTGACATTTCGTCATCGGTATGAGAGCCGAACAAGGTGGAGCCTGAGAATGGTAAATTCTGAATCCTCTGTTGTGCCTCTGGTTTGAGAGATGTCAATCGCAACCATGCGTGTCGTCTTAAAGCTACTCCATGAGCGTAGTTATGTGCCAAGAAGCACCGAAGAATCAGCAGCAGCGCTTATCACCTGGTTGGAAACCATGGCACCCTCACCCACGACCTCCAAGAAATCTTCCCTTTTGTCCTTGGGTAAGTGCTCCGCAAACTGCAGCATAGAGTCCCAAAGAGCACAATCATATCTTCCTAATAAAGCAGTGGCACTGGCTGCTTTCATTGTGATGGCTGCGGTACAGCATACTTTTCGGCCTGCAGCATCGATCTTTCTGCTCTCCTTATCCGGAGGCGAGGAGGAAGACGGTGATGTAGAGTGTAACTTATTTGCCGCTACTATAAGCACCGAGTCCGGCACCGGGTCCGATCTTAGGAATAGAGGGTCTTGCTCCGGTGGGCGATACTTTTTAATAAGTCTGGAAGGAGCAGATTTTGTTGTGGCCGGTGTCAGAAAAATATCCATTGCCGGTTCAAGAAGACCCGGAACCAGTGGAAGTAAAGGTCTTGACGATGTCCTCTGGTGTAAAGTCTCAAAAATCACTGAGGTCGATGGGGTGGGTACCGCCAGCGGGATATTTAGTTTGGTCGCCCCGCGCACTGGGACCTCTTGGAAGGTACTCACGTCATCTATGGGGGACACTCTCGGGGACGGTGAGTCCGACAGGATTGGAGAGTAGTCCCTTGTAGACGAAGAAGAATGTCGATGATGTGAATGCGAGGATCTCTGAATTGACTCATGTCGTTGGTGCCGAGAGGAAGACGAACGTCTAGAGGAATGTCTGGAATGTCTTATGGATTCCGCTGGAGTCATCGGAACAGACTCTGAAGGGGGGGCCGGAAAAGGAGCCGCAGGTGTTACTGGTGTCTGCGGCGACGGCGGCTGTTGAGGAGAGAGCTGAGGCGAAGCCGGAAGTAGGATGAGTGAGGCCGAGGATTCTGAAGTGGTATAAACCCTTCTAGGCCTCTTTGACTGTCGCTCTCGACGTCGAAGTACGGTGACGGCGGGTGCCTCTTGACGTTGATTCCCCTCGTCGCTGAGATCCTCTTGACGATGACCTTTCTCGACGGCGACCGTCTTCGATGGCGAGCACTCTCCCTCAACGCCGATCGTCCTTGTCGCGTCGACGGCGACCCGGACCAAGATCTTCTCGACGGCGAGCGTCCACGCCGTCTCGACGGCGAAACAGCTGCCGACGTCGAGCGATGCCTCTTTCTCGACGGTGAGCCGGTCCTCGACGGCGAGCATGTTGGCGCCGTTCCAGGCCTCGACGTCGATGCCCTCGACGTCGTCTGAGACCTATGCCGTTTATGAGCAGGTCTGGCAGAAGTAGCAGAGGAAACAGGGTGAGCCCTGGTAGAAGACTGACCTTCTCCTCGCTCTGTGGCAGATTGACCACTTCTTCTCCTGTCCTCTCTTGCCTGAAGTCGAATTTTCTCCTTGTCACAAAGGGTTCTTCTGGAGAAAGTTCTACAGATGTCACAGGAGTCAGGCTTGTGGCTGGATGGAAGGCAAATTATACAGACCTGGTGTGGATCTGTTTTAGCCTTTTTTCTGCCACAAGAAGGACATTTATCAAAAAGTGAAGGCATTCTAAAATAGAAAAACCTTAAATTTCTGTCAGAATTTGACAGAAAAGGTTAGCAAATGTTCACTCAATATTAGTGAAATTGAAATTCAAAAGGTTTTAATTGAATTTTCTGTCAAAAAAGCTTTGTGAAGTAGAGCTCAATGCTTCAGGGTCCTGTCAGAAGGAGCCGGAAAAAAGAACTGAGGCAACTGCCTTTTGCTGTACATGATGGGATACAGGAAGACTTTACTTTCTTAAAGGCACAGCTCTATTTACATTCTGTATAATGGCAGCCTATGGGCTAAACTGCCCTGCATTGTTTTATTCTCATGAGAGGTGTAAATAAAGTATGAGAATGTATTTTTTATTACATTTCTACAATAAATAGGTGTTTGAACGTGAATTTACACTGCAGCTGCTTTCTTTTCAACAATTTGGCCTGTGTAGCTGTTCACATAGGCTGCACAGTGTTATTCTTAAGTGGTTTTTGACAGACCTTTTTCAAAGGGCTGGTATCTGCACTTAAGAATATGCTTCACATCAGTGCTCCGGGGTCCCCGCAGCCGCACGGAACTATTCAGTCCTTATGACTATACATGGAAATCCCCTACGAGAGAATAACGTCTTCTCTGCCTGCTATGTTCTTGTCCAAACATCAAATGCAGAATCTTTTCCATTTTAAGGTATATGCTGATCTGGTAGATGTTCATTTTGCTTCTCTTAGAACATCCATACAGTCTTGTGGCAGATTAAGGTGTCAATACTGCACTAGCTCAGGAGCCTTGATGCCAAATTCAACGGCGAGAAATTGGGATGTCTCATCTGTCCTCCGAATTTCGTCAGAACGTCTGGCGTGTATGGCAGCCTGAGATGTGGACGGACTGAATGGTGAACGATGCGTTGGTGACTATCGTCTGAGAGGGAACTTGCTGGTGGAAGGGCATCCCTTTCAGAAGATTGTTTGGAGAACACCACCACTTGAGGGACTGTGTTGTATGTGGGGAAAGAGTAATCTTGTCCTCCCAGTCGTTTATTAGCTGATTCCATTGATTTTCTAGACACTCCTGCAAGGGTTTCACGTGGAGGTGAGTGTTGGGAGTGAGGTGGATGCAAGAAGCCATCGATCCTAGAAGAGATGAGACTATTCTTGCTGTTGACAGAGGCGCTTTCTCGAGAGATTGACATTTCAGAAGGATCAATAAATGTCAATCCTCCAAAGGAAACACCTTTGCTTGAATGGTGTCGATGGTGGCGCCTAAGTAGTGCAACCTCTGGACAGGTGATGACGTTGACTTGACGAGGTTCACTTGAAGTCCCAATCGTTGAAGAAGTTGGTAAATCCAATTGAAATGTAGTTGGGCTTCTTGAGATGTGGATGCCTTTATGAGCCAACTGTCTAGATAGGAATAGACAAAGTTTTGATGCTTTTTTAGATGGGCTGCCACCACAGCCGTGCAATTGGAGGATGTTCTG
The DNA here is from genome assembly GCF_031143425.1 of Pleurodeles waltl. NCBI lineage: Eukaryota > Metazoa > Chordata > Amphibia > Caudata > Salamandridae > Pleurodeles > Pleurodeles waltl. The sequence goes on along the minus strand of NC_090451.1, from coordinate 702,332,010 downwards.
GGCGCTGACTTGAAGCCCAATGGGAGCACTGCAAATTGATAATGGTCTTGTCCCAGAAGAACCCTTAGGAACTTCCGATGCTTCCTGGCAATGGGAATATGGAAGTATGCATCATGAAGGTTGATGGAACATAGCCAATATCCCTGCTGAAGCTGGGGATATATGTGATGCAAAGCCAGCATTCTGAACTTTTCCTTTCAAATCCATTTGTTGGCTTTTCTTAGATCGAGAATAGATCTGAATTCGTGCTTGTCTTTGGTACTAGGAAATACCTTGAGTAAATCCCTTTTCCACGTTGATCGGTAGGAACTGGTTCTATTGCCTTCTTTTGTAATAGGATGTTGACCTCTGCCCTGAGAGAATCGAGATGGGACATGGAGGGCTTCGGTGGAATAGAAGGCGGAGGGTTTGTAAGCCTGAGACAATAACCATTTTGCACAATATTCAGTACCCAGGCGTCTGATGGGATGCGTAGCCACTCTGTTAGGTAATGCAAGATATTTCCCTGTACCAAAGTGGATAACAGAAGAGGGCAAAGGAACAGCTCCGGGCTTAGACGCAGATGGTTGACATCCTCCTTGGGTGGGTTGTTGAGTGGAATGACCTTGCAATTGCTTGCTCTGAGTTTGGTATGATCTCTGGTGTTGTTGCTGTTGTTGTTGAGATCTAGGTGGCAACCACTGTGGAGTTTGGAATCTCTGTGAGAAAAACCTGCAGTGGCAATTGCGTAACGCCTAACGCTGTTTTCTAGGTTTATCAATGCCTTCAGCTTTAAGAGTGTCCAGTTCTGATTTCATTCTAGACATCTCATCATCAGATTGAGAACAAAACAGAGTAGAACCTGGAAATGGAAGGTTCTGTATTCTTTGTTGTGCTTCTGGCTTCAGAGAAGTAAGACGGAGCCACGAGTGTCTTCTCAGGGATATTCCATGACAATACCCATGCGCCGCTAATATAGAAGAATTCGCAGTTGTGCTAATTATCTGATTAGAAACCATAGCACCCTTGTTGATGACTTCATGGAAATCTTATTTTTATCTTTGAGAAGATGGTCAGAAAATTAAAGGCTGGAGTCCCAAAGAGCACAGTCATATCTGCCCAAGAGGGCCGTGGCACTGGCTGTCTTCATAGAAATTGCAGTTGTCGAGCAAACTTTGTGGCCTGCCTCGTCCAGTTTTTTGCTCTTCTGGTCTGGTGGAGAGGAGAATGAAGGAGAAGTAGAATGAAACTTCTTAGCAGCTACAATAACCACGGAATCTGGTGCTGGGTCTGCCCTTATAAATAAAGGATCCTGCTCCGGAGGCCTATATTTCTTTTGGAGCCTAGAATGCGCGGGCTTGGCTGTGGCTGGTGTCAGGAATACATCCATCACCGGTTCAAGAAGGCCTGGGACCAGCAGAAGTTAAGGGTCTTGCAGAAAACCGTTGGTGCAAAGTATCGAAGATCACAGATGTTGTGGGTGTAGGTGCCTCTATAGGAATATTAAGCTTTGTAGCACCTCGGACAAGAACTTCCTGAAATGTGTTCACATCGTCAATTGGAGAGACTCGGGGTGTTGGAGAGTCAGACAGAGTTGAAGAATAGTCTCTCGTAGACGAGGAGGAATGACGTCAATGAGATCAAGAACTTGATCTATTGTGACGGTGGTGATGTCTGGAACTAGAGGAACGTCTAGCTAAACGGTGACGCCTATGTCTTGATGAGGCTATAGGATTTGGAGGAACCAGTTCAGAGGATGGTACCGGAGGAGGCGCTACATGAATCAGAGGATCAGGTGGAGGCGGTGAAAGCGGTGAAATGCTTTGTGGCATGTGGAGGAGGAGACGGTTGAGGAGAAGTTGATGAACTATCACAAGAGAAGGAGAAGATTGAGAAGTGGAGTAAATCCTCCTCCTCTTCTGTGGTGACCTCCTGGACGTCGACAAGCTCCTCGATGTCGATGTGCGATGTTGACGTGTTCCTCTCGAAGTCGATCCTTCATGACGTCGGGTGTCCCTCGAAGTCAACCGTCCATGCTGTGCCAACGGCGACCTCGACAGAGAAGTACTTCTCGACGTCGGATGACCATGTCTCTTCGACGGCGTGTTAACTGTCGACGAACATCAAAACGACTCGTGGTGTCGGGTCCTCGTTCTCGAACTTGCTCTCGACGGTGAACATGTCGGTGCTGTTACTTACCTCGACGTCGATGTCCTCAACATCGACCGGGACTGGGCTTCTGGTGTCCCCTGGCCGATGAAATGAGAGCCCTGGTGCAAGACTGGTCTTTCTCTCGCTCTAAGGTCCTACCAGTAGGCTGCTTTCTTCTTCTGCTGTCCTCTCTGGCCTGGAGGCAGATTTTCTCTCTGTCACGCAGAGTGCGCCTGGAGACGTTTTTACATATATCACAGGCATCAGGTATAAGTGAAGACAGAACGCAGATAATTCAGACCTCGTGTGGGGCTGTTTTGGCCTTCTTTCTGCCACAACGAGGGCTCTTGTCAAAAAGTGAAGGCATTTGGATGGTAAAATACCTTCAATTTCTGTCAGACCTTTTCAAAAAATTGCAAAGTAGTCCGGCAAGATGAAAAACGTTGAATGAAGATGTAATCTAAAGTATTTGAGTATACATTTGTGTGAAAAAAAAACTCTAAATAGGTGGAGCTCAAACTTCAGGGCCCTGTCAGTAGGAGCCAGAAAAAAGAACGGAGGTAACCGCCTTTTGCTGAGCATGATGGAATATGGGAGGACCACCTGCTCTTAAAGGCACAACTTTATTTTTGTTGTCTGTATAATGGCAGCCTATGGGCTACACTGCCCAGCACTTCTACACCCTTATGTAATATTGCAAAAAGGTTTGTGAAATATTTTTTCTGTAAAACGTTCAAAATGTTCATGCATTTGAATGCATATCGGCATGGGAGGACCTTTTTTCAACCAAACAGGATGAAGAATTTTGGTCTTTGTAGCCTCCAATTTAGGCTGCATAATGACATTCTTAAGTGATTTTGCAGACCTTCCTGAAGAAAGGCGAACATCAACACTTAAGAAGATATTTTCAGAGAAATGCTCCGGGGTCCCCGCAGGTGAGCAGAACTTTTCAGCGCTTATGACTATGCATGGAAATCCCCCACAAGAGAACTCTGAAAGTTCATTATTAAGAACCTCAGGTAGGAAACTTGACAAACACCACAGGGAAGGGGCTATATATTGTTTAACTCTAAGGGAGCTTTTGAATATATATTAACTCTAAGGGGCCTTTTGACACGCACCTCTAATTCCCTTATGGAGGTCTGTTTGCATTGTGTACATTTGCAGTTTTATTTTTAGTATTTAGTTGTGTATGAATAAATGTATGTTTGTTTTTAAAAGTAAAAATGCTGGATATTTATTTATGAAGAATTATGGTGCACATTGTGTTGTCCTTTAACTTTTATTTAACTCCTTTAGTTGCTTTAATTTGTTCTTTTGGCTTTGACTTTTTGAACTACACTTGATATTCACTTTTTGGGGAGAGTTCAGGAATGTTTTGCATCAGCTGCATGTTTGGTGAACAATAATCGTTTGAAATTGAATACAGTAAAACAGGAATGTTGGTTCTAGGGAATAATCCTTAGACCTGGACCAGCATTTCTTAGTCACCAACTCTTGGTCCACAGCCAACCCCAACTACTAGGAGCAAAGATGCAGGTGTTGCTATCAAGACTGATCTCACCTTCTGCTCACATGCCATCAGGATTGGTGGTACAAGTTACTGGTGTAGGAAAGTACCCTCTTTTTGGCATGGTTACCCCCTCCCCACTATTTTTGCCTGCTATTAGTGTGCTTAGACTGTTTTCACTGGTGTACTGCTAGCCAGGACCCAAGTGATTGTGCTCTCTCCCTCCAAATGTGGTTACCTTGGACCTTTGTGCACTCCACAATGGCATACTAGTGTCCCCTTGTAAGTTCATTGTATATGGTACATAGTTTTTCAGGGCAATGGGACACCAGGGGTCCCCCAAGGGCGGGAGCATGTATTATGCCACCCATGGGAGCCAATGCAAAATGGGTCTGCAGGCCTACTAGTGCAGCGTGCGTGAAAAGGTGCATGCACCCTTTCACCACAGATCACTACACCAGATCACTGTAAGTCACCCCTATGGAAGCCCCTTCCAGTCCAAAGGGCAGGAGACAGGTCCCTGTGTGTGAGGGAACCCCTGCATGAGCAGAGGTGCCCCTAGTAGCTCCAGTTCCAATGCACCGTACTTCATAAGTGCTGGGAAGCCATTTTACCCGTGTACTGGACACATGGACCTACGTCCAGCTACATAATGGTAACTCCGAACCTGGTTATGTTTGGTGTCAAAAATGTTGGAATCATACCCCAATCCTGTTGCAAGTATTGGTTGCATGATTCCATGCACTCTGGGGGCTCTTTAGAGGACCTCCCAGCATTGCACCTACCTGTCTTCCAGGATTTGCTGGCCAGCTCAGGCGGGGGAAGGCAGAACAAAGGATTTTCTGTGGGGGAGGGGAGGCAAGACCCTCTCCCTTCGAAATAGGTATTACAAGCCTTGGGAGGGGTAGCCTCACCAAGCCACTGGTATGCTTTGAAGGGCACATTTGGTGTCCTCCTTTCATTAAGCGGTTTGCACCAGTCCAGGGTCCCCTTGTCCCTGCCCTGGCATGAAACTGGACAAAAGAAAGGGGAGTGATTACTCCCCTGTCCATCATCACCACCACAGGGGTGGTGCCCAGAGCTCCTCCCAGGTGGCCACTCGATTCTTCCACCTTGAAAACAAGATTTGCGGAGGCCTCTGGGAACATCTGTGTGGCCGGGTCAGGCAGGTGACATCAGTGACCCCTCTCTGATATGTGGTCACTGTACAAAATGACCAATCCCTTGTGTGTGGGTTCCCAGATTCGGCGTGCAAGACTACACCAGGACTCCTCTGCATTGTCTACGTCTGCTCCTGGCCACTGGAACTGCAGCTGGCACTTCAGGAACCGACAAGACTGCAACTCCCGGGACGACCTTGCGTTGCAACATTATTTCCCCAGCTCCTTTCAGTAACTACAACATTTCCACTGCTGTGCGTCCTCTGGGTTCTGCAAGGGCTTCAGCTTCACTAGGAAGCAAGAAGGAATCTCCCTTGGAGTGAATGAGTCACTCCCCTGCACCTGCAGGCACCTACAGCAACGACCTTCGGCTAAGTGGATCTGCTCTCTTCTGGAACTACATGGATCCTGCAACACAGGTGGTGGTCTGGAGTGGTCCCCTTGGTCCTCTCTGCCCTCTGTCTGTTTTGGGAGACGGTGAGCCCTTGCCTCTCCTTGCAGGACAGTACCCCTGTGCACTGCGACTCTTGCAGCAACCAAGGCTTGTGATCTCCTGCTCCAAGGGATCTTCAGGTTCGGAGTACCCCCGGACCCAAGCACTTCATCCTTGCATGGATAGTCTCTCCTCTGCTGCTCCAGTGTCGTGGGACTCCTGTCCAGATGTGCTGATTAGGCCTCACTGCAACTTACTGTACCTGCTTCCAGTGGGTGGCCCACAGGTTTGCAGTGAATAAACAGATTTTGTTTGATAGAGGTTGGTGCAGATTTACTGTCCTTTGCGTACAGATGAGGTAGGTGGAAAAAGTGGTGCACTGTGTTGTGCATGGGATAAAAATATTTTTTGCAAGAGTGCCCTGCTAATTATGACTTTGGTGGCAATTGTGCTAAACCTGCCTGTTCTGCATCACACAGAGACTGATCCTGTCGTGCACTGCCAAGGCTAGAATTTGTATTTGATATACATTCTCCAGTGCAAATTCCTAAGTGCAAACACAAGCAAAGAGGCCAGACAGGTAAGATACTGCTGTATACTCAAATACACATTACATATGTGTGTGTGTATATATATATATATATATATATATCAAGTGATATATCACGTAACTTTAACACAAATCCTAATGCCAAAAAAGTAGGTTTAAGTTCAAAGACACCGCACACCATTTTTGTAAATCTGGCTTTGCACCAAAACCTAAGGTTTTTGTTTTAAACTACAAGCTCCAAGCATACATTAGTAAAGGGGTTTAGAGGCAGCACACGTTTCAGCTTTAAGTTTAAAATAGCTTTTGCATGTGAAAGTTGGTCCCTTAGTAAATCTGGCCCTTTGCCTGATGCATAAGCTACTTGCTGACACTTACCTGGAGTACCTGAGCATCAGGCTTATATGCCATTACACGTTACTCCTCTTATCATTTCTTCCCTGCCCTCACTCTTCTATTTGTACACAGGAGTAGAAAGACTCTGCCCATGTGAGTGCAGGCAGGGTGAGTGGTATACTTTTGATAGTGCAGTGTGCAGCACTTTGCAGCTAGATCTATTGGCATTACCAATTCGCATCTTTTTAATGGTATTCACAGGCGCCTTAAAGTACCCACTTGAGCAATAGGTGGCGCTCCAGGAACAAATCAATTTTAGCTGAAAGCGTTTTGATCTTCACAAGCGAACTGAGGTCGAAAAAGAGCAAATGAAATTCTGAAATAAGCACTTGATGAAAATAACACAGCGCTTAGTTTGAAAAAAAGCAGCACGAAAAATAGTGGGCTGAGCCTTGGGTAGGTTCAGATAACCTTAACTCCACAAATGAAAGTGCAGGACTCCAGGGCCAGGCAAGAAGTTAGATAACTGGTTTGCTCACAAATTCCGTGGGAGCATAATACTGTCTTTGAGCGTGAGTTCACCTCCTATTCATGGAGTGAATCGTTCGTTATTTTATTTAAAATGGGGATGGGGCAACACTGACTGTCGGTACTGGTTCCACTTCTTGACAGGACTCACACGAGCTGGTGTAAGTAATGAACAGAGCTGTAAGCCTCCTGTCCATGCTCGCGAGTGTGCACAAAAAGGGTCAGGGGTCACGCCCCTGCGATCACACTTCCTCTGTTTTTCCCCAACAGAAATAGTTCTTGCTAGCTCCACGTCCTTTCAAGATCTCCTAGAAAAGGTAATTGGAGTGTGACTAACTTGCACCAACGTGTAACGGGCAGAACTCTTCCTGAAAGTAAAAGACCTTTCAGTTCCCTACCTTCCCAACTCCCTGTCCCAAAGAAAGGTGTTCCTTGCCGTGGTCCATTGGGTGTTACACAGGTAGGGTCCTTGCAGGGCCCTCTTCAGCCTCGGTGACACCTGGCATGGCAATCTTTGTTGCCATGACTTCCTTCGCCACGATTCCCTCATTAACACGCCAATGGTGCCCCACTTCTCTTCACAGCCCCTCTCTCATATTTATTTAATTTCCTTTATAGCGCTACTCATACCATTAGAGGTTGTCAGAGCACTTTGCACCAACTTACATTATGCAGATGCAATGAATCATGCAGACGTGTAAATCAGTGTATAGGAGAGTTTTCATAAGGCAATGAGGGCTAGAGGGTGTCAGACACGTCACGTCATCCTTGTAGGCATTATTTGTTAAGGGTGCCTGTTCTGGTGAAACATAAACTCAGAATTTAAAATGTAACAGTGATTGGGGCTGTCTATGTTAATAATTTATTACTATCCAAAGGAACACTTTTAGCACCTTGTAATAACTGAACAATTGTGGGGGAAAAAATAAGGTTCTTCTAAACCTCTGCCTTGCAATTTGGAGGCAGTGATGAGATGCTGGCTTGTAGGTCACTGTGCTATAATGATTGTAACTTATAAACTGCAAGAAACAAAATGATCTCAGTGACAAAAGCAATAACCTACTGAGCTAGCTATAAAAAAACAAGTATTTGACCTTTATGTTACACATTGTGCATTAATTCTCTGTGCTACTTTACGTTAAGCTAAAACTGACTCTGCAGAATACAGATCTCTCCGGAAAGTACATTAACCACCAGAATTATATTACTGTTATGCCGTGAAAAGTGCTGGACCCACAAAGATCTCTGCAGGCTGCTCTGGGGTTACCTCTCACGCCTGAGCTGTCTGATGTGTCCTTCCCTCCTGTCAGGGCAAGTGGCCTTCCTACCTTTACCCTTGAGCGTGGTGCCCAATGCGATGGCACCGATTGCACCACCCTAAGCCAAAATGGTTCTTTGGTTCTAATACATGTGCCACTTGTTACAATAAAAACTCGGTGTACGGTGTTGGTTTGAGGAACCATTCTTGTTACATGTTGAAATCTCCACGAGGGAAGTAAAAAGTTTATACGAGATAAAGGAAAATAGTTACTTGATAATCTGTGTCTAGATACAGATTCTGATAATGAATGACAATTAGGATAAGTTACTTACCTGTAAATCCTAGTTCTCTTCCAGGGGTATCCTCATCAAAGTCATAAACATTGAATATTCCCGCCCTTGTGCGGGGACCCCGGAGCATATATAAAATATATACACATTATACATGTGTAACAAACAGTCATGCAGGCTATCATGTTAAAAACAGGCTAAAATGCTTTATTTCTATGAAGTTTTTTTTTTTTTTTTTTTTAAATACTACAATAGAGCCTAAATAAGTACCCAAGCTCCTAAAACTAGGCTTGGGGAAGTAAGCAGTAGCAAACTCTAGTGAAAAAATAGAGAAAACTGCATTGAAAAACAATGAAGCATTCTTAGCCAATAGGCTGCATGTAGGTTAACACAGGAGAACCATAAAAACTTTGGCACTGTGCCTTTAAGACCCTGAGCACCTCCAGTATCCCACCATGCCTCAGGGGTGAAGGAAAGGTGACAGTTGGTTCACAGTTAGGTCAGTTCTTTTTACGGTGACAATTTGTATAATTGAATCAAAATACTGTCTGTCCTGCACTTCCAGTAGACGTGCATCCGGGGAGGAGGGTGGGTTGTTTATGACTTTGATGAGGATACCCCTGGAAGAGAACTAGGATTTACAGGTAAGTAACTTATCCTTCTCTTCCAGGGGATCCTCATCAATAGTCATAAACATTGAATAGATTAGCAAGCCCATCCCTAAACCCAGCGGACTGTCCGATAGAAGTGCAGGAATAGACATGTCTTACGCAAATAAATTCCTTAGAGAGGCCTGCCCCACTTGGGCATCCGCTCTTGCATCTGAGTCTAAACAATAATGTCTTGTAAAAGTATGGACAGACTTCCATGTAGCAGCCTTACAAATCTCAGATATAGGAACATTGTTAAGGAGAGCAGCAGTAGCCGCTTTCCCCCTTGTGGAATGCGCTCTAGGCCGCGCTAGCAATTGTCTATTAGCTAGCTGGTAAGTATTAACAATACAAGAAACTATCCATCTTGATATTGTTCGCTTAGATGCTGCTTCTCCTGTCCTTAAATGACCATAGTTCACAAACAAGCGGTTAGAGTGCCTAATCGATTTTGTCTTGTCCAGATAAAATTTCAGCACTCTTTTCAAGTCTAATGAGTGCAATGCTTTCTCAGCCGGAGTTTCCGGATTGGGAAAGAACGTCGGTAAAGTTATGGTCTGATTAATATGGAATTCTGACACCACCTTCGGAAGGAAAGATGGGTGAGTTCGTAGAACTACTCTATTGTCATGAAAAACCGTGTACGGTTCTTTTGCAGACAAGGCCTGGATCTCACTGACCCTCCTCGCTGAAGTAATGGCCACCAGAAAAGCCGTTTTCCACGTAAGGTGTTGTGAGGAGGCCTTATGGATAGGCTCGAAAGGAGGGCCCATAAGTTTTGCTAGGACTATGTTCAGTTCCCACGGAGGAGAAGGCCTCCGAATTGGCGGAAAAACTTTCTTCAAACCTTCTAAGAAATCCTTGACTACAGGTTTCGTAAAGAAGGATTCCTGAGAAGGTGACTTGCGATAGGCAGTAATAGCAGACAAATGTACCTTAATAGATGATACCTGCAGACCGGATTTCGCTAGGTGAAGCAAATAGGACAGTATGACGTCCTCCTGCGCCCGTATGGGATTATGGCCTTGCTGACAGCACCATATGTAGAATCTCTTCCACTTAAAAGGGTAGGAACGCCGCGTGGAAGGCCGTTTGGACTCTTTCAAGATGTTCATGCACTCCTGCGAGAGTCCTAGGTGCCCATACTGCAGGAATTCAGGAGCCATGCTGTTAAGCTCAGAGAGGGTAGGTTGGGATGCAGAATCCTGCCCTCCATTCTGCTCAGAAGATCCGGTCTGCACGGAAGCCTCCTGTGAGGTTTTTCCGACAGGTTGAGGAGATCCGCGTACCAGAATTGTCGAGGCCATTGCAGCGCTATAAGAATCATTCTGGTCCTGGATCCGTAAAGTTTGCTGATCACTGCCGGAATGAGGGGAATCGGCGGAAAAGCGTAAAGAAATGTCCCTGACCAGTCGATCAACAGGGCATTCCCTCGAGATCCCGGACGGTAGAACCTGGATGCGAAGTCTGGGCATTTCCTGTTTACATCGTCTGCGAAGAGGTCCAGTTGAGGCTGACCCCATTGCGCGAAGATGTATTCTGCGACTTCGTCGTGCAGGACCCAATCGTGAACGTCCTCCAGGTGTCTGCTTAGAAAGTCTGCTTCTACGTTCTGCTGACCTGGCAGGTGAACTGCTGTGATTGACATTCCTCTGGCCAGGAGCCAATGCCATATCGCTTGGGACTCTCGTGAAAGGGGTAGGGATCTGGTTCCCCCTTGTTTGTTCAAGTAATACATCGTGGTTGTATTGTCCGTCTGTATCAATAGAGTTTTCCCCTGAGTTAGCGGTGTGAAAGACTTGAGAGCCAGATGTACCGCTCTGAGTTCTAGCAGATTGATGTGGTACTGCTTCTCCTTGTCTGACCACAGACCCTGCGCTTGAAAAGGACCCAGATGAGCCCCCCATCCCTGAAGAGACGCATCCGTTACCAGAGTGTCGGATGGAAGTACCTGGTGAAACGGAGCGCCCACTGACAGGTGAGGTCTGTGCATCCACCATCTCAATGACTGAAGTGCTACCTCCGGTAGCCGCATTGTGTCTTCCTAGCGACCTGTTCTTTGGCTCCAATTGGCCTCCAATGCCTCTTGGAGGGGTCTCATGTGGAGTCTGGCATTTGGGACAATAAAGATGCACAATGCCATGGAGCCCAGTAGTGATGTCACCTGACGTGCCGTAGGTGCGCTGGCTCTCAACAGGTCCTGGCACTTCTTGTTTATTGAGGACAGTCGTTCCTCCGAAGGATACACTTTTTGTAGTTCTGTGTTTATGATAGCTCCTAGGTAGTGAAGACTCTGCGTTGGAGTCAAGGTTGACTTCTGGTAATTGACCTGAAGACCTAGAGCTTCGCAAACTCCTAGTACAATGTCCCGATGGCTTCTCGCCTGCTCCGGAGAAGAAGCCTTTAGTAGCCAGTCGTCTAGGTATGGATATATGTATATCCTTTGTCTTCGTAGATGCGCCGCCACCACTGCCATACATTTCGAGAAAACTCTTGGAGCAGATTTCAGGCCAAAGGGTAGAACCCTGAACTGGTAATGCTGTAACGCTACTCGAAAGCGCAGGAATTTTCGATGCTTTGGAGCTATTGGGATGTGGAAATACGCATCCTGCAGGTCGATGGAGCACATCCAGTCTCCCTGATGCAGTTGAGGGAAAATTTGGTGAAGCGCTAGCATTCTGAACTTCTGCTTTCTTATGTATTTGTTCAGCAGTCTTAGATCCAGGATTGGCCTGAAAGCGCCCTCTTGACCCTTCTTTGCTACTAGAAAGTAACGGGAGTAGACCCCCTTTCCTCTGTGGGCAGGTGGAACCCTTTCTATGGCATTCTTTCTTAGGAGGGCGAGAGCCTCCTTGCGTAGCAAGGTGAGATGAGCCAGATTGTGTTTGGTTGGTGGCAAGTGTGGTGGAGGCTGCTTGAAAAGGAGAGAATAGCCATGTTCGACAATATTGAGCACCCATTTGTCTCTTGTGATAGAGTGCCACTCGTGAAGATGAGCAATAATACTTCCACCCACCGGAGTGGTGTACAGTGTCGAGGGAAGCGAAACTTCATTGCTTAGTGGGGGCTTTTGGAGTGGACTGTTGAGGTCTGCTTGACCCTCGCTCCCTTGTGTTTCTTCGCTGAAACAGAGGGCGTCCCTGTCGTTGTTGAGACCTTTGCGACCAATGAGGGGGTTGAACCCTCTGTTGGAAAGGGCGTCTATCGTACGGTCTGTACCTCCGCCTGAAATCTTTCCTTCTTTCGAGGCCTACCGCCTTCATGGTATCCACCTCGGTCTTCATGCGGGCCATCTCTTCGTCTGCATGGGCACCGAATAGAGAATTCCCGGCAAATGGGAGATTCAGGATACGTTGTTGTGCCTCCTGTTTCAAGCCAGTGAGCCTCAGCCAGGAAGATCTCCTCGCACAGATACCATGTGCGTACCCATGAGCCGCCAAATCCGCCCCATCCGCTGCCGCGCTGATAACTTGGTTAGATACCAGGCATCCTTCCTGTAGAATCTCTTGGAAATCTTGCCTGTCTTCTCTGGGCAGTTTTTCTGTAAATCTACTGAGGGAATCCCACAGAGAACGATCGTACCTGCCCAGGAGCTCAGACGCACTAGAGACCTTCATTGCTGAAGCCGCTGTCCCGCACATCTTTCTTCCCAGAGAGTCTAAATGCCTGCTCTCTTTATCCAGGGGTACCGTGGATGAAGATGCCACCGAGTGGGTCTTTCGGGCGGCAGCTATGATCACTGAGTCTGGTGGCGGATCCTTCCTAAGGAATAAAGGGTCTTGCTCTGGAGCCTTGTACTTTTTAAGAATCCGAGCCGGGGCAGACTTAAGCGAGGCTGGGGCCAGAAAAGTGTCCATGGTTGGCTGCAACAAACCAGGCACTAGAGGCAGCAACTTTTTCGACGCTGATCTCTGTTGTAGCGTCTCAAAGATGATTGATGAGGAGGTAGACGGTTCTGGAACCTCTATATTGAGTTTCTGCGCTCCTCTTAGCAACACCTCGTTGAAAGTGGTTATGTCATCCACTGGTGAGACTCTAGCAGGTGGTGAATCTGTAAGAGTAGGTGAGTAACGCCCGACAGAAGAACCTGATGAAGACCAAGAGGGTGATCTTCTTGAGCGCGACCTGGATCTCCGTTGAGAGCGAGATCTGCTGCGGGACGCTGTAGCCGAGCGCCTAGGCCTCGCGGTCGGCTGTCGAGGAGCTGAACGAGCCCGTTCTGCCCCGGCAGTCGGCGATGTCGTTCTTGGCGGGGAGGCAGTGGGTGAATACATTCGCGAATATTGCGAATCTGGGGAGGCCGCTGGTCTGTTGAGGCTCTCCAGCCATCTCGGAGCTAGGTTGATGGGCGAGACATGCTCAGGAGATGCTCTTGACCGAGAAGAGTCGCTCGGTATGGAGACCACTGGAGACGGAGCCTTGTCTGGCGAGGGGCGATGTTCTGCTCCCTGTTGGACAGGTAAAACCTGCGTCGACGTCGATGGCTGTTTCGACGTCGAAGAACGCCCAGTCAGTCGGTCGTGCCTCGACGTTGATTGCCTCGACGTCGAACGCCTTGACGTCGAACGGCGTTCCTTGGACCTCGACCTGCTCGCCGTCGTGTGCCTCGACGTGGAGCGATGGGAGGTTGATGGCGGATGTTTCTCGTGCCGTCGTGGAGATCTCGACGTCGTGTGTCCTGACGTCGGGGGGCGCACAGCCTTTGGCGGCGACCGGGCATGCCGGCGATGGCTCAACGTCGATCGGCGGGCTGCCGTCGACGGAGACCTGCCCCTGCTCTGATGTTCCCTCGACGCCGTTCCCTTCGACGTCGGGTGTGTCGCCGTCGACGGCGATCTATGCCGGTGGGACGGTGGTAGCGACGACGTTGACGGTGAACAAACAGGTATTTTCCTACCTGTCGACGTCGACCGGGCCATTCTCTCCTGAGAATGGCCTTCTGGATGCCTGGGGAGTGAGGAGGACGATGTTCTTTTCCTCTCCTGAAGCCCATGAAGTCGAATCTTCTCTCTGTCTTTCAGAGTCCTCCTAGACATGTTCTTACAGTACTTACAAGTGTCAGGGCAGTGACTCTGAGGCAGGCACACTATGCACAGAGAGTGGGGATCTGACTGGGCCTTCTTCTTCCCACAAGCAGGGCATTTGACAAAAAGAGAAGGCATTTTTCTGCCAGAAAAAACCTTCCTAGCTCAGACAAAGATGTTACTTGTCGAGTGAAAAGTGAAAAAACGCTTTTTTAAAGAATTTTTCTGAGGAAAACTCAGAAAAACTGAGAGCTCAATGCTCCAGGATCCTCTCAGAAGAAGCCGGAAAAAAGAACTGACCTAACTGTGAACCAACTGTCACCTTTCCTTCACCCCTGAGGCATGGTGGGATACTGGAGGTGCTCAGGGTCTTAAAGGCACAGTGCCAAAGTTTTTATGGTTCTCCTGTGTTAACCTACATGCAGCCTATTGGCTAAGAATGCTTCATTGTTTTTCAATGCAGTTTTCTCTATTTTTTCACTAGAGTTTGCTACTGCTTACTTCCCCAAGCCTAGTTTTAGGAACTTGGGTACTTATTTAGGCTCTATTGTAGTATTTAAAAAAAAAAAAAAAAAAAAACTTCATAGAAATAAAGCATTTTAGCCTGTTTTTAACATGATAGCCTGCATGACTGTTTGTTACACATGTATAATGTGTATATATTTTATATATGCTCCGGGGTCCCCGCACAAGGGCGGGAATATTCAATGTTTATGACTATTGATGAGGATCCCCTGGAAGAGAAATACATTTATATTATTTTACACCCAATAACCACACCTACTGGTTCTAAGAAGTTCACGTGCCATCAAATTAAATTCTGCAAAGAACATGTGCTGTGGCACGCATGGCATAAGTCTGAATGCTGGCTACCAAGCAACTTTAATACCACTGTTGTAAGGTCAGTAAATAGAGTACACTCAAACTGAATACTTTTAACATGTTAATTACAACATTTTGATGCAGAACACTGCTTCATAAAAGGTTGTTGTTATTACTGTTACTATACTTTGCATTATTCAACAAACAAGCTCTTCCAGCCAGAGAGAAAACATTCAGTTATGAAAAATCACATCTGGAACAAGGTTGTGTTTTTACAGTTATTGGTTACGTGCAACCAATGAACTGAATTCCGTAATTGTACAAGTGAATGTACCAATTAGATTTGGGTATTCTTAATAGAGAGTTTTCTGGATTCTTGTAAGAAGGTCTCAAACATTAGGGCCCGAACATTACAGGTTGGATTTTTTACTCCAGGGGGAGTTACGTTTCACATAAATAGATGAACAAAGACAAAAAACAGAGTGGTCTCTAACCCCTGTTTTGGGGGTAACCACAAACTAAGTGTAGTGCGATGCATCAAGGCCTGGGAGGAAGTGATGGCAGCTACACGTACTCCCGAGAGCGCCAGCTTCTAATATAGATAAAGAAAACGTTTAAGGCAGTATCATCCTCCACTATAGCTAGATGGGTCCAATGTGTCGTGCAGGGGGCAGGTATTGACATAAGTTGTTTTGAAGCTCCATTAGCCAGGGGCGCAATCATGGGCACAAGGCTGGGAGATTCCATGTCCACAGCAGACTGGTCCTCAGGTTCTGTCTTTAAACAGTATTACTTCAAGCCAGTAATAGATATGGCCTCCATAGTGGTGAGTAAGATTTAAACTAGCATAATCTTGCCTCTGGTCCTGACATAGAATATAACATTTCCTAGCGCTCATAACCCAATCAATTCCAATAGGAACATGGAGGCGAGAATTATCCCACCAAGCGATAAGGGATCAAACTACACTTCGACAAAATCTGCATGGGAAAAACTTTTCTTTCAATACGTACAGTCTTTACGATGATGTTGTTGTTTCAGCGGTCTGATGTAATTGCAACCTGTTGAGAAAGAATCGGAGCAAGTTCAATATGGAAATACACGATAATGTCTTCTTAGCGAATGAATTGTCAAAACAGGGTTAAATGTTATGGCTGACGTGCTGATTGTCACCCGAAGAGAGAGGTGTTTAGGAGGCCAGGTATTATGAAGACAAGCCCAGCAAGGGGATTGGATGGACTTTGTTGATTTTATTTCCCTAACGTTCTTGAGAGAAGTAGTTTTTTGAAAACATGATGTTTACTGAAGTTATGGCTGCTGTTTTCAATAGGGGACTCATCCTGCCATTTAGAGAGCTATCCTCTGTTGGCACAGCGCTGCTTTGGTGTGTGGGCACCATGCTCAGTGCACCCAAACAGAAAAGTGTTTTCAAAAAACAAACTCCCCAAAGAGAGAGCCTGTTATTGAGAACAAAATCACTGGCCCTGGCACAGTGTGAGTTTTCTCCAAGTACTTGAGGGGTAGAGGTGGAGGCATTTCTTTATTCTTTCTGTCCAGCACCAACAGGCTTTTCCAATCAGGAAAAAATGATGTTGAGATGTCTGCCTCTAGTGGATTCTGAGGTACTCTGACCAACAGCCCAATGTCAGTTGGGCCTTGGTCAGTGGTTTCTGATGGCAAAGCCGGGATAGCCAGATGCCGTAAGAAACATTGTAGTTCCCCTGACTCTACACAGAGTAGGAAAACTGCTGGTTTAGTGCACAGAGTGCTCTGCCACATTTGGATGAATTATCCTGACTGCCAAACTCTAAATAAGACCCTTTGTCTTTTCGTCTGCTTTCCATCTCTTGCAATAAGTGTGATGCTGCTTGCCTCCCAATATCGAAGACAAACCACTACTGTCCTTCTAAGAACAGATAGGAAGGAGCATAAAACACAGAATTGCATTGTGTGTATTTATTGGACTTGGGTTCAGCAAGAATGCAGCTTCCCCATCGAGTGAACCACATGTCCCTCTTTAAAACCTATTTACTGGAACTGCAATTATATTTGCATGAAAAAAAACAACTTTCATTGAAGACTGGTAAAATCTGATGACCGGAAACAAATACTTCAAATGCTTCTCCGCCTTGTGTCGTGACCTGCGGAAATTGATAATTAACTGGTTCTTATTTTTATAAGCTTCTCTTTTCTAGAATACACATTTTTGAATAGTATTTATAAAGCAAAACATATTGCCTAGTTGGAACGAACACATTTTTCAACAGTATTGGCATAGACAATGGACCTCATTAAGACATTGGTGGTAACTGCCCCCTACCGCCACGGCGACGGCTACCAACATACCGTCGCCATGGCTACCAGAAGGCTGGCGGAATACCGCCGATGGTCATGGCGGCGGACAGCGGTAAGGTGGCGCCACGCCAGCAATCATGAGCAATGATATGGCCTGGCGGTGTTTAGCTGGCGGACGCTGCTGCTGACAGCAGCGCTGCGTCCCGTCTCCAGCCGGAGGACCCACTGCACGCAGGTAAGTCAGGTGCTCCGACAGGAGAGGGGGTGGGGGGTGTTGTGTGCGTATGTGGGGGGGTGTCTGTTTATGACTGCGTGCATGCGGGTGTGAGTCGCATTGAATGAGTGAGTGAATGCCTGGAAGTGAGTGTGCATGTATGTTGTGTGTTGTGAATGCATGTGGGTGGCTAAGTATGTTGGTGTGTGTTGAGGTGTGTGGGTATGTATGTGTGCATGCAAGGGTGAATGTGGGTATGCGTGTGCGCCTGTGGGTGTGTAAATGTGTGGGGGCAGGAGAGGAAGGTGGGGGGTGGGGAGGACTCTGGGAAGTGGGGGGGGGGAGAGAGACCACTATAAGTGCCAGGGAAGGAATTCCTGGCACTGATAGTGCCTACCGCCATGGTTTTCGTGGCGGTAAGATTGCCCTAGTGTGGGATTGTGACGGCCGCCGGGCTCGAGACCAAAGTCTCAAGCCCAGCAGCCGTTCCCACACTGGCGGACGGAGTGGTACATTGGCGGCTCATAATTTGGGAAAAGGTACCCCCAGCCTGTTGGCCGTACCTTTCCCCAAATTACCGCCGACCGCCATGGTCGTAATGAGGGCCAATATGTCTTGCCCATGCAAGAGCTATTGAGACTTTGTCAATGATTTTTGGACATGTTGCATAGCAGGGCAAGCTGCTGTGCAACATGGCTTAAAGTCAACAAAAAAAGTGCTATGATGCGGCAAGAATTGACCATGTCCTCCTTTTTTTTTTAAGCCATGTTGTGCAGCAGCCGGCGCTGCTTTGCAATTTTTAAAAAAAGTAGAGGGAGCAACACAAGGGAGGCGTCGGGAGGAGATAAGGAGCATCAACAATAGGGGAAAAGCAACACTAGTGAAGTGCAGGGGGCGTGGGAGGGGGCACCAGACAGGGGCATCAACATGGAGAAGGCATGGGTGTGAGGGCAAAGAAGAATTAGTACCTCAATCACAAGGCAAGCAGGGAATCAGCACAAATTAAGTTGAATCAGTCTGTGCTTGGTCCATGCTCCACATAAAGGAATGGAAATGACGTTTAGACTGGGCTGGGGAATTAGGAGGCAGCAAAGAGGAATGACACTGATGGCCACAAATGGTAAGCAATGGGGGGCTTCAAGCCCTTTATTGAAAATAAGTCTCATATGCAGCGCATGCACTGTCACAGGCCGGACCTACAAAAGTCTTAGTGGAAGAGAGAGATTTTCCAGCTTTTCCAAATTTGATGTTTTGTCTTTCAAGCTAGAGGGATTGTGATTCCTGTGAATGATCCTTAGTTTGAAAAGTCCCATGTCCAAAGGCTGATTTCTGTTGGATACTTGTAACAAACTGGATTTGGAGAATTTTTCAATACTACTCTTGTTTCACTGCTTCTGATGCAGATCTAGAACCTGTTCCCTTGCTCTCATCCTGAAAGACGTCGTCTTCAAAATATCAACAGTGTGCAAGGTACATCACATTGCCTAAAACACCTGTGCTTAAGCCTTTTAGGGATTCTCACAATCAAATGTTTGTGACTGTCCTTCACGAGGTATGTCTCTGGCGTCTCGGGTCTTTGCACAGATCCAAGTCTTGCTTTGACTGTTACAGGACGACTTTGAAGGCGATCCATGAATGTAAAGCCAAACTCTACATCACTGAACTCTGTCAGAACGCGACAAAAGGTAGCTACCGGTTGAAGCTGAATGCCAGAAACCTCTACCACTCCCTAGTCCATTCTGCAAAGGATTATTTTTCCAATCCAGGTCTTTGGGTTAATCCAAGTCCAAGATAAAACACAACAAGTTGAAGCATGATTCTCATGTCTCCCACACTCACTCTAAGAATTCATGTGTATGCCCTGGTGCCACTCAGTCTTAATTGCAAACTCCTGCCAAGTAACCAATCCTCAAACTCGTCCCCGTGCAACCTGTGTTTCTAGGGCCATCAGTGATGCTGCAACAGGTGTAGCCATCAAGGAGGCCATGTACTGTATCTTCTTCACCTTGCCAGTTCCCTCCAACCACACAGATCCAAGGAGATATCTGGTCAGGTTACCACTGGTGGATCCATCCCAGAAACTATCTATGCCTGTCGTCCCTGCAGCAGACTTCAGCCCAAGTCCATGGCCGACACCCGTCCCGGCTCCAACTCTGGCGCTGAAAATCACACAAGTTTTCCCTACATCGCTGGAGAAAGAACTCATTGTGCTGTCTGACTCAGAACCGAATCTGACACTTCGGCTGAAATCATGTCCTTCCCGAACTTTGTGTTGAGAGCAAAATCCCTTTCCGACTCAGGCATGACTTTACTATTACTTCCAAACAGACAATTTAGTCAGCATTCTTTTGGTTCGGATTCAGATCAATGCAACATGGTCTCATGACACACATAAACATCAATTTTATGATGACAGCAATCTTTATATGGACCTTCAGGAGGCTAGTGGCTAGATGCTTCCTCACACATTGGGTTGAATTTCCCCTACCCCCAATGAGCAACCCCCTTCCCCCCTGATCTACAGAATCAATGTATTTCACAGTGATCATTTGACATTCTGCAGAAGTCCTTTATCTTATATTGACTTCTTTAGATGTCAAAGCAAGCATGTTCACAGAAGTAATGCAGCCTGGGAAGACTTCTTCTGTACCACTCTTGCCACTCAACAATGCATTGACAGGCACATTAAAGGGTATGTGGGGCAAGCTTTGTTCTTGGCCACAAGTGAATAAGCAAGTGGTCAGAAGGTATAAACCTGTGCCAGGAGGCACAGCCTTCATGAACTCAACATCATACACAAGAATACTTAGTGATCCAAGCCTACACTAACAGTCTGGATAAGGAGTCCAAACATATGGAAGCTTTTGGGATCTGAGTGTTCACCGCCAGGTTGGCCTTTGGTTTAAGAGCATCTTCTGTCACAGCAGTATGGCAGAATCCTCAGCTGGGGACTGCAAATCTACACTTCTATGCATGGAGACTGAGTTGCAACAGGGGACAGCTTTTGACCTCCCTCCTGTGGTCGTGGATGTCATCATGGCAGCCACGGATCCATCCACAAAAACGTCTATGCTGAACAGTCTGAGAAGTTTGTGGCTTAGTGCAGATGTGTTGCCATTTATGCTATCTTTAGCCCAGGAAGGTCTGGCTGTGGCCACTCATAGAGGTTATTTGTCAGCCTTGTTGGCCTTTCTACGTTTACCAGACCAATGATTGTAGTTTAAATCTCCTATGGTGGTGCACTTACTTAAACCGTTAGTCCACATATTTCCACCAAACTAATTGTGATGCCACAGTAGGTGCATAACCTGGTTCCCACATGCTTGTTGTGTACACCACTTGAACCAATGTACAGCTGTCCTCTGGGCGTTACTCTGAAAATAGTCTTTCCCAAAGCAATGACATCCGCACATCATCTAAGTGAGTTGCAAGTGCTGTCCCTAGACCACCTTTTGTCCAAAGAAAAAATGGTGCTGCTAAATAGGGCGAAATTCCTTCCCAGGTTTGTGTCTCCCTTCCATGTCGGGCAATCCATCACCCTTCTTGCATTATTTTTTTGCTCCACCTTACCCACTGAAAGAATACATTGTTTGGATCCCAAATGAGCTTTGAGCTTTTACATTGATTGCACCAAGGACCATCAAGTGCACGATCAGGCCTCAGTGGGATTCGCAGGAGCAAAGAAGAGTAAGGTAGTGCAGAATAGAACAATTTCAAGGTCCATACTCCTGTGTATCAAAATCTGCTATGCAGTGGTCAAGAAGCAGCAGCCTCCAGAGGGCTTGAGGGCTCATTACACCGGAGCCAAGACTCCTACCACTGCAGTAGCACACATTGCCTGTCTTGGAAATCTGTCAGGCTACAACATGGGCATTCATTCACATGGTCATGAAACAACACTGCCTCAATGGCCAAGTCCATCAGAGGGTTTAACTTGCCTGTTTGGTTCTGCAGGACTGTTTGGTCTGAGAGTTCCACAGAGTGACCACCATGGGAGGAACTGCTTTGGTATCTATTGACAAAGTGAGGGATCTGTGGATAGAAGTATCCATCAGAAGAACACGTTTTTGGTGTGAAAATCATTAGGAAACTCAATGTCAGCTATTTAGTTTCAGTTTCTATTTCACATTTTACTTAATAATCCATTTCCATGAGTGTTAACTATTTCCAGGATTTTTTTTTGTTTGTATTTTTTCACATATAGCACATTACACTTGTAATGGGGATTACAAATTGATTTGCCGCCAGGTCTTTATAGCCGTGCCACAGTTAAGAGCTCTGGGGTTGAGGCTGAATGCAGTTCAAGTTTCTCAGTGGCTACCAGTGGGTCAAAACATATTTAGAATACAAGGACATCCAATCATTGGCCTCTCAGCAGAGCGCAGAGCAATAGTCACATATTCCGGTTGCAACTGTAATTCAGTACAAATGTGTGTGAAGCAGGCACATCATTGTAAAAATATTGGTGAAAGAAAAAGAAAATGTAGTGCTTACAGGTGAGTGGGTGTGAAGTGTGTTTGGGGGAGGTAAAGTGAAGGAGCTGTGAGGAAGTGCATTCAGGAGAGAGTGAAAAGAGAGTGCTGAAGAGGAAAGAGAGTAGATGTAAGACATGCAGATCAGTGAGTAAATTGTAAAAAATGTACTCAAGGGACCCATAAATTAGTGATCAATGTGTGGAAGAGGACAGGAGGTGGAGTTACATGGCCCAGAGCTTATAAAGCAGGGTCTGACAGTCAATGTATACATTTAAAAAAAACTGCTGCAAAGAAGTTGGCAACATGGACATATGTGCCAGTAAATCTGTTCTAGATTACATAATTGGTCACAAAGAGACTGTATTTTAAATATCTTACAGAGTAATACACCTTCTCAGCAATGTTGAGGGGATTCGAATAGTGGTAACATAACTCTAGTGGTTAACACAGTTCTGGGAGAGTTCTGTGTTTTGTCTAGTCAAAGTTTTGTCTCATATAGAAAAGAGTACTAATGTGCCTGCTGCACAATGCGTAAAACACACATCACAGATTTGTATTTTATGTAGATAGGTAAGTAGTCTTCTGCTTCTGACTCTGAGATAGTATTCTTGCTTCCACTTCGTAAGTTGCAAGCCTTCTAATATAGCATCGTCTATTTACTGGTATCAAAGAGCTGCATGCAAACTGTAAGTCATGGGTTTAGATCCTTTTTATTATTCTAAGACTGCAAAAGAGGCCTCCTTTGCAAAGTAACAAAGGGCCAGATGTTTGATCGCGACCCATTGCGATTCGGTAATAGCGATTTTTAAGAAATCGCTATTACCGACTCGCAAAGGGCCATGTATCACATTTGCGAATCGGTAATATCGATTTCTTAAAAATCGCAAATGCTATTACAGAATCGCAAATTGCGATACCGGCCCCATTCGCAGCTATGGGCCTTTTGGCCCATAGCTGTGAATTTTTTGCATTTCCAAAATTGCGATTTCTGATCCAGAAATCGCAATTTGGGAAATGCAAAAGGCCAGGGTGCTGGGGGCCTAAGGGCCCCCTCTCCTGCACCCCAATGTTTTTTTTTTTAACATGTAAGGTACACACATGCCAAAAGGGCATGTGTGCTTTACATGTTAAATTTAAAAATGCAGTTTTACTGGTTACCACCTGGTTGCAGATCATGGTATTTTGCATGTGCCAAATACCATTCTGCGAAAAATCGCAATTTGCGATTTCTTGCAGCATTGCCTAGCAACCTGGATTTTGCGAATCGCAAATTGCGATTCGCAAAATCCAGGTTGCAACGCAAAAAAACACACTTTTTGCGATTTCTACTTTGTGGTCTGCGAATGCCTTTCATGCTTTGCCGACCACTATTTTGCACTCGCAAACAGACGATTTTTCCGTTTGCGAGTGCAAAATATTTTCATACATCTGGCACAAAGTCTTTTTAGCACAGACAACCACAGGCACTGCATTATGTTTTATATCCTAACTTTGTGTGTCTCCTGAAAATTCACTCTTAACATTTAGGGCCTGATTACAACTTTGGCGGAGGGGGTTAATCTGTCCCAAATATGACGGATATCCCACCCGCTGTATTACTAGTTCCATAGGATATAATGGACTCGTAATACGGAGGGCGGGGTATCCGTCACATTTGGGACGGATTAACCCCCTCAGCCAAATTTGTAATCAGGCCCTTAATGCCTACATATAGTAGTTCTCAACCTGTGGTTTTGGCATCCTAGGGGTCCGCAATGCCTACCCAGGGGGCCTGCAGCTGCTTAGAAAATTAAATAGCATTACCAGATTAATAAGGTGTATAAAAATAAAAACGCAAAATGTAACAATGTTTTACATATTCTGTCAATGTGAAGGAATATGAAATTGGTGGCTTCAATTAAAATATTATTTGCATAATGATTTGTTTGAGCAGTGCAAGTGCATCAAACAAAATATAGTATGGACGATGGGTAGCCTCAATTGAATTTAGAAAAGCTCCAACCTTACCATTAAAATTAAAATACATTTTTGTCTGTGAATTAAATTAAATATTTAATGAATTGTGTATCTGTTTGAATGTCTGTTTTAGTATTTGTATGTGTTGTTTTGTGGTTCAGATAATTGAAATTGCTTAGGCCGGGGTCCTTATATTCCAATATTAACTCATTTGAGGTTCCCGGATTCCAGTAATGATCAAGTGGTGGTCCACAGGTTGAGAAACACTGGTCTACAAGTATGGATGATATGTGATCCCTACACCTTATAACCCTCATCCTTTATGCAACATTTCCAATACTTTGAGCTACGCACTTGTACGATTTATTGTGCCTCTATATGTTACGTCAAGCTCTCTGACACCCTACATTGGTATGCGCAGTAGTGCTATAAACAAATTAAATAAAAAAAGTAGGTATCATTTAAATCAATATCGGTGTAATTGTTCATACATATACTAACATTAAAAGTGAGTAGATCACCACCATCGTTGATAATATTAATACCTTATTTCAACTGCCTTCTGGTTTTCCATTGTACAAAATACAGTAGATTGTTAAAAAGACCCCTCACCCCCCCCCCAATCTAGTTGGTGGCATGCTTCATCATTGGGATCCCACCCGAGACCCCTAGTGCATCACGGGTGTGCTTCGATGCCTAATTACAGCAGAGCTGGGTTGTTTTTTTTTGTGTGGACTTTTCTCAGGAAACGGGGCAAATTGCATTAAAATTGTCTTCAGTGCGCCCACCAAGATGGTGTGGTTTACTATTAGTTCCCCTAGACAAGGTTCAAAACAGTGACTGATGTAATGAGAGATCCTAGTATACTCTTGCATCCTTAGTCTTTTATAATTGCGGCTGCCTGATTTACCTCCATAAACAAATTGTCCCGAAATTTTCATTTTTGATTTGTGTTATTGGATCGTTAGAGAAGTAATTTAGCTTGGATAGACATTGCTGATCCGGGCTGATATTTTCTGGATGACATTTTTAAAATTGGCAGATGTGCTGCAGTGATGTAATATTTCAGGTACCATGAGACCTATATACTTCATTTTGGTGTTCTCAAAACATAGGTTTTGAGAGTCAAGTAGTCTTAGAGAGACATAAAATAACTCCTCATAGCAACCCTTCCTCCATTTGTCAAAATGGCGGCTTTATGATGATGTGTTTTAGCCATCATATTGGTCATTTATTTTAATATTGTTTTTGTTTCAGGTTTTCCTTGATTCAAATTTGTAAACATGAGCGAAGGAGGTGATAGCAGAGGATCTTTACCTCCTGACAGAGTGTTGCTACCTCCAAGATCTGAGGTCTCCTTCAACAAAGAAAAATGTGTCATATGCCAAACTAATCTGGAAGAAAAGCTAACATCAACTGCGGCTCGACAGAAGAGAGTTTGAGATGCTTCAGAAATACACCAAAACAAAGTTCACAAAAGATTGAAACTGATGGGCGAAGCGGAACAAATATTTTATCGTTGTCACAACAAATGCTACAAGTTGTATACAATGGAAAAAAACGTGGAAAAAATTAGTTCCACACCTACACTTCCCTGCCCAGCTGCAACACCATCTTAGCATGAGGACAGCTCCACTTCCTGTGTACCGAGGAGATATACACCAATCCTGTGCCCCTAGTCCTGCCTGCTTTGAGCCAACACAGCCTCCTGTTATGCCAGGACCGAATGGGATGGGGTGCACTGCTTCAAGGGCACAGAGTAGTTTGGGTACGGGTTGTTGGAGGAAGGTTGTGGGCCAGCAAAGTGAGGGCACTGGTGTCTTTGTCAGCCAAACTACCACTGACCAAGTCTTGGGAGCAGTACAACAGTCCCAAGACCTGACGGGCCAGGTTGTACCTGAGCTCCAGGAGAGGAAGGAGGTGCAGAGGGAGCTCATGTTGGAAATACGTAACCACAATGAAAATATGACCTCCCTGACTGGGGTGCTTTATGACATCTACCACCACGGGAGCAGGGTTTTTCCCATTCCATCTGCCCCCTTATGTGGTCCCTCTATGTCTGGTGTAAGTACCCCACTGCCAGCCACAGAAAGGGAGGCCCTGCTACATGAGGAGGCTGCTACTCCCACTCTAGACTCTGCAATTGTTGCCCCCCCTCCTCCCTGGAGAGCACAGGCATCCGGACCACAGGAGAAGATGGCAAGAGCGCCGCCACCACCTCCAAGAGATCCTAATTTCCTCCAGTATGTGTTATCTTTTTTTAGTACAGTTGTACTTTGTACATTGGACTCCAAACTATTTTTTGGCTCTACTACCATACTTTCATCCATCATGATAGACCTTTCTTGTTTATTTTCTAATTTTTTCATTCACATTTCTGTTCTTTTACGACAAGCAAATAAATGATATGGACACCAAGTACAAGACTCCTGTTGGATTTATTGTGGCATTTTATTTGTCATGTCTGTCTTCCACCATCATGTGATCAAATCTTTTGAACATTTATTTGCAAACGAAAATTAGAAATGACAAAGAGGTAATGTGTTACCCATTTCATTCAAACAAAACAAAAACAATTCTTAATGTATTAGGAACATACAGATGTAGCTAACAAAACTTTGAAGAAATCAGAGCTGAGTTTGACAAACCATGCATAAGCCCAATAGTCTGTGCCATTCAGGGATGGATATTCCACGACCTTGACACCATGGAAGAAAGGGAATAATGCATGAGATCAAATTAAGTAGGCAAACTATCATTGATGCATGACCGCAGTTGGAGCCATACATCCTGCCCTCATAAGAGGAATCCTATATCAATAACACAAATAGTCTACATCATGACAGTAACAAAACTTGAGGCCACTTGACAATTATGGGATGCTGTAAAGAAAAAGGGAGGGACTGGGAGATTAACTGGTCCAGTGCACTTTCTCCCAATATACAATATGAAAATTAATGGGTGCACTGTTCCAAAAGATGGGGGGAATATTCAACCCCTCTTACAGCACACATTTTCAGAAGCAATAGCCCTCATGCATCATCATCGGGCTCTGCTCCACGTCAGACTGGCACTACAATGTCTGATGGGGTCCTGTGTGGGACCATCAAGCTATTAAGAGTCTTTTGTATCTCAGTACTCAGAACAAAAATATAAGGTTACTGAGAAAACAGCTGGAGAGATAAAAAATTAAAATTGGCTCGGGTACCTCCTCAATGTGAGAGAATTTTTAATAAATAAGCGAGGACCCGGTCAAGGTTAAAAACACAGTTAAAGTGACAAGGAAATAATGATCCCACACTTCATATACTTAACAGGGGAAGCACAATGACTTCAACCTTCACAAAAATCATCATGTTTCATACCTAAAACTTGTCCATCAGGATCTCACGGCGCTTCATCAGGACTAGAATGATAATCTCTCTCCAGAACATCACATATATGAATACAATTCTGTTCAAACAAAAAAAGGAAAAGGAAGCAGAAGCAATTTTTACTCACTGCAGTTCTGTGTATACTAGCACAAAACTACTGGTAACCTGTAAAAACAAAAATACAAAACACATGTGTGCCACGGTAATTATAAGTCACTTGGAAGACAATAAAAGATGACATAAATATAGTTGGAAGTGCAATACTACAGCAACACTCAAGAAATTATTAATAGCATGATAGAATATTTGCTTACCCACCATAGTCAGAAGAAGAAATATCTCCGATAGGACTTATGTCAAAAATCAATCAGGATATCTATAATAGTATATTGAAAGAAAAGAAACTTGCCAAGTCATTTATACGTAAAACAAACCAAATTTGAGAAAGTATATGTCAGGACTAATATAGGTGTAAATCTTATAGTCCCTTAGTAGTAAAAATTATCAAGGGTTACTAATCGCACAAAACATAATAAAGGAAAGGAGAATGAGTAACATGGACTGCATCTACTCTGGTATATAACAACAAAAATAGTGTATGGCCAACATAAATGTGAAAAACTGACGCCACGTTGAAAAAGAATCCAAATCAGGACAAACTAAATGGATAGCCTGGAGCTGGCAGGGCACCATCATCATTTTAAGGATCCATCAAAATACCTCAAGACAAAGATGTAAAATAACTTACTCGTATGCGTCATAGTCAAACGCTGCACCGTGTAACCTGTCCGCGTTTTCAAACTGCGAGAAATAAACGCGGACGGGACGCGGTAAAAGAGGGAAAGGCTGTACGGGTAAACAGACAATCAGAGCGGCCGGCCAGCACTTCCTGGTTCCGCCCTCTGATCTCCTGTCAAAAAAAAGCATCAACAAAGAAAACAGACACAAAACTTCGTGTACGATGTTCCGACCGAAATTGGAACACTAGGCCGGTCGAGACAACAGCTGAGCATTGTAAATAAACTGCCCTCACTAACCAAAAAATAAAAGAAGGACTTCTGTAAATAAAAAGGAGCCTATTGAAACATAATAAATGTAACAATCTTATTGGAAATTGCGGTCTCAGGTGCCAGTGTAGATGAAGAAAAGAGTTCTAGATGGGATATATTCCTAAGACCCAAAAAAAGGAGAAATGACAGACTGTCATGAAACGTTTTTTTTAATGAAAATTATATAACTCCACATAGTAGAGGGATAAGAGTTCACACAACAATTTAAGGTTGGTGTACCAGTATATTTACTCTATGCAGTGAGCCAGAAAGAAGAATAAACCACAACAAAGAAAACATAAAAAAAAGAAAAAGAAATAGGACTATAGTTATACTCACTATTAGTCCCAAAGAAGAAATTATCTGGCAAAAAAATAAAACACAAAAATGTGCTGAAGAAAGTTATTGTGACAAAACTAAATGTACCAAAAATACATTTTTTTAAATGAATTATGTACTCAGATATCTTTCTGATCATACAAAATTGTAAAAATGACTGAATAAAATGTCACTCCAATGCCTAGGGGGTTAGATCCCCGGTCTACCCCGCATGAGAAAAAAAGCTGTGAGAGTCACCTCATGTGGGCTGAAATGTTCATCCAGGGTATGTCCTCGTTCAGTCCCTGGATATGAGTGCCCAATTTGAAAACCCAACGCTGTTCCACTTCAAATAGCCATGTGGTTGGTGATTTCACAGTCTGTAATACAATCCACCACATATCATCTGGGGTATGATGTGCTTCTAGATAGTGGATGCTCAATTTAGTGGTACTCCGTCAAGATCTAATGTTACTCTGGTGTTCGTTAATGCTAATCTTAACTGCTCTGGATGTCATACCTATATAACGTAAGCCACACGGACAGCTAATCATATATATACAGTTACGAGCATTACAATTAGTGTGGCTTGATAAGTGCCATAGACCAATGGGTTCAAGAGAAAGTACAGGATGCTGTCACAGTAACTGGTGCAATGACACAACCACCATTCAGTGGTGAGCTGAAATGTGCTATCAACTATGAGGAGATGCATCGACAACTACCTCCACTGAACACAACTGAAGATGTAGCCAATGTAAAGGAAGAACAGTATGGTAGGGCTTGACATACAGATGTGGTTTGAGAAAGTTAAGTGACACATATTGCCTTGATGGCAGTATCACACAGTAAATAGGTCTGATACAAGCTCCTGAATTTCTTGGGCCAAATCTGGTATATAAGGACGAATGGTATTTTAAAATTAGGTTTGATCTCCTCATAAATAGACAAGTAAAAGAAGTGAAGAAGTCTGAGGATATATTTAAGGGACTCCCATCGTACTAGTCCTGAAGAAGACCCATTGCGGAGCTGGGATTTGGCCCAAGATATAGAGGGGTCGAAACGTTGATGGATATATCATAGTCTGGATTGGTCTCTGCATAGTATCTTTGGAGGATTGAAGCAATTGATTTAGACTCTCTGATGATTTGGAATGGATTTAATGCAGCAAACAGAAAAGAACCAACCAACTGTTTTTAATGTTTCTTGTATAGGTTTTTGATCCATTGGAATATGTATTATTCTTCTTTCTATCTATCACGAGCACTTTTTCTCACACTACCTGTCCTTTGGTGTGTTGTTTTATCAGAAGGGCTGTCCATATGGGATGAATATATTAAATTGATATTTATGTATAAGTAAATAAATGAATATTATATTTGTATGAATAAATAGTTTGGTTGTTTTCACCTATGTTGTTTTATGATATATAAACAATTTGTTTTCCCCGTTAGGGCATTGTTGTATGTAATGACCCAGGAAAGTGGGCACACCCACTTGAGATGTATAAATCCAGTAAACAGACAACCTGCACATTGATGGAATGGAAGTTCTTCTGACTGTGATAGACCTGGTCACTTGCGTGTAATGGCACCAAGGCAATATTTGTGCCATCTATTGCTCCAACCACATGTGGTGGTCCACCCAAAGCATAAAAGTCTCCCTTCAAGTTGACCAAATCTTGTTGATGTAGGAACCGGATGTAGCTGTTGATGTGTCTCATCAAGGAAGTAAGAACCTCTTGTAACACACCATTGAAAGTTGGTTGGGACATGCCCCCAGATAATTCCACAGTGTATCGAAAAGTGCCAGTGGCCACAAAATGAAGTGCTGCCATGAGTTTCACTATGGTGTTGTATTCCTATTGTGAGGCTGGAGATCAAACTCCAACTGCTGACACAAATTGAGTATAGATTCGCCTATTTAGCCTCAGTTTTTTATTACATCCCTTTCCTTCATGGTGGAAAGGTCTGGATAACCAGTGGAACACCTGAGGCTGTTGTCTCCTAACCATGCCTGGATTCAAAGGTCTGCATGTATGAAACAGGAAATATTAGCTAAACGGAGTGCGTCTGCTGTGTACATGTATGTGGTGTATTGAAAAAAGCTCACCTGCCTCCTAACGAATAAGCTACTTAATTTTGGTAACGCATTATCTGGTAGAGAAAGTATCTAGCTGCAGATTCCTTATTTTAGAATCCTCTCCAGGCACAAGACTGGATCTGGAAAATATTTTTTCTTCAGCACGTCTGCATATCGGAAGAGGGCACCGCGTGACTCTGTATCAATGTTGTCCACCGGATGCGATGTCAACGGAGTCCATATAACCTCCTCTCCGATGCACCGATGTCAGTTTCTTTCATGACTATTTTCCATGCCCAAAACTTGGAGCCACAAATAGAAACTGGCTATTGAAACAGTGTGCTAAAATAAAAGACACCCTTGTGTCCAATAGTCACTGAATGCTCAGTCCAGGATATCAATTTCCATCACAAATTGTTTGAGACAAAAGAGGACTCAGGGCCTGATTACGACCCTGGCAGAGGGGATTATCCCATCCCAAAAGTGACGGATATCCCACCTACCATATTACAAGTTCCATTATATCTTATAGAACTTGTAACACGGCGGCGGGATATCCGTCACATTTGAGATAGAGAAATCCCCTCGGCCAAGGTCGTAATCAGGCCCTCAGTACGCAGAGTGGGGAGGATGAGAAGGTGGTTAAGGAATCTGCGGTTAGATCTTGTCTCTACCAGATAATGCGTTACTGAAGGTAAGTAACTTGTTCATCTGATAGACACATTTAGCTGCAGATTCCTTACTTTAGAATCAGATACCAAAGTCATACCATCCCCGGAGGAGGGACAGCGACCGGAGACCATTAAAAGCTTCTAACTAGAACCAAACCAGTCAAGAATAAAAGAAAAAGACTTGACAATCATAATAATTTAGGTGAGCAAAAACATACTCTACAACATAAAAACCTGTGGTAGAAGCCACAGGTAAGTAATATCATAAAACATAAAAAAGCATTGGAATAAAATATCCATGTTACTGGGCAAATCTATGATAGAGCCAACCAATAATATGAATAAAACATTATCTTCAATAAAAATGGGATTTGAACCCATACATGCATGCTCACCCCATAAGAACTATGGAAAGGACCACAGTAATAAAAGCCATAAAGATTTGGAGAGAATGGGGATAACGTTACCCATGACAGTAGGCTAATTTTTACAAATGATTCTATGAATTTTTATTTATTTACTCTTGCATCCAGACCCAAACTGCATGTTTGATACCCGTGAAACAGATCAGCGGGTAATGCCACTGAACAATACTTCAATGCCATATCAAGACCTGTCCTGTCCTATCCAGACCAGGCCTGTACACGATACAGAGAAAGGTCTATCTCCTGTGGAGAAACCATAAAGAATGCGCTTAACAAAAAGCAGTTGAAGATCACAATAGCAACTATTGGCATAGAAGCAGTCTTTCCCCTAAAAAAAATAACTAGAGATTATAAAAATACCTCTAGGATATTCCTAATATATATACTGGCAGAGGAGTAAAATAAATGCCTGTGAACTAACAAAAGAAAATGTAAATATACATATAAAAATAGATTAAAGTAATCAGTCAGACAATAATGACCTAACAGTATGGAAACTATAGTGGGCATCTTATCAATAAGGAAAACAACAACCATCCAACCCATCAGAGTAATGCAAATCGCCTGAGACATCACTATCAAGCAATAGTAGTATAAAGATGAATAAGATAGTAAGTATGGAAAATAAACCTTGATAGCCTAGCAAAAACTTCTAATACCTCCCTACTACTGATGGTATTAACTCAGGCTGTTGCAGCTCCATCAAGAGGGGTATATGATACAACTAAACTACCTCTCCCACTATACAACAACCCATCTTGATGACCAAAAGAGCAGGGGAAGGGGTCTACTATGGATGTTCCCTGAAGGCCAACCAAAGTGTTTACTTGATGTTGAGTTTGAGTTGAGCCTTTCCCTTGACATAGGATTAGTGGGTCCGGAATCCCACCAGCTAAGCCTGTGCATTCATTCATATGGATTTTCTCAAGCCTTCCTTCCTTCAAACAAGCACTCTGGGCAGCCAATGTACCGTTCAGTCAATCAACTCCCTTCAAAATATCAAACTGATTGTGCACCGGAATACTTTACTCCCTGTTTTGACTAGGCTGGCCATTCCCATGTGCCATTGCAGAGGGGATAGGTTCAGAAGGATAGGTCTGGCTGCCCCTTCTTACATGTCTGAAGGGATCATAAAAATGTTCCAGGGGTAGCAGAATTGTGTTCGTTGCCCGCTTCTGCCTAGACCCATCATAAGATAAATGGCTTCCCACCAAATAGGGATTTCTAAAATTGATGATAACTCAATCACCCGAGCGGTCAATTTGTCCCTTCCCAAGCCATTGAACTCTACATGTCAGAATTATTTTTTTCACCAAGGTGGCCAGAAATCTCTTATTTTTTGTGAACCACTGTAGGCATTTGTTAACCAACTCCTCCTGTATTTCCCTTTGACCCGTATGCCGTTCTGGAACAGCTGACAGCGCAGCTACATATGGACAGGCCGGTGGGGGTAAATCTATGATTGGAAGCTTATTGCTAACAACATTGCCCTCCTGCCCCGGGCGCCCAATTTGAGTGTCCAAAAGCCTAGGGATTCCTTGTTGTTGATTCTCAGTCAAAGATTGTCCAGTGGTAGCTTAGTTAGAGCTACATATTGTAGGTGCAATACTTGGTGGGGCAATGGGCAGGGCTACCCCGGCACAATCCCCCCATTCATAACATTGGGTAGATCCAGTGCTTAACTTTTGCTTGTTGTTTACGGTGCTGAGCACCGGCACTTATTTTTGAGGGCCAGGGCTTATTCTTCTGCCTCAAGCATTTCGCTGCGAGCAAAAGATACATATGGGCACGACGGAGGAAGAGAAAAACTAAAAAGTGTCATAAAGGGAGAAAGCAGAAAGCTGCCAGAGTGAGCTGAGGGGCACGGATTGGCTTTAAAAGGATTGAAGAGGCTCGAGATGGCTTCAGAATTACACTGCCTCATTATTCTGTGCTCCTACATTTAAATGCAGCAGCTTTGTGTTTAAGAGGAGGGCTTTAGGCACTGGCACGTTTTTATTTACAAATTAAGCACTGGGTAGATCCGTTCACAGGCCTTACAGAATTGTTTGAAGCGTCATTATCGCTGCCATTTTCCCTCTGTCGTTGCAGTTGTACTGATTTGGTGATCATGCAAATTTGCTCCTGATCAGCAAGGTGAGCCATTAATGGTGCATGTTCCGTGGCCACTATAGATCTCACACTCTCTGATGTCTGTCACTATCTTGGCCATCCAACATGGGAAGGCACCAGGGCTCTCTTCCATACAAACAATTGGTGGGACGGAAGGGA
The DNA here is from genome assembly GCF_031143425.1 of Pleurodeles waltl. Lineage (NCBI taxonomy): Eukaryota > Metazoa > Chordata > Amphibia > Caudata > Salamandridae > Pleurodeles > Pleurodeles waltl. The sequence continues at coordinate 702,298,189 of NC_090451.1, read as the reverse complement.
GGGCTTGCACAGGGTGTGTAGATGCTTTGGACTTTGCCCCTGCTTTGTTTTGAGTGGACCGTAACACTGTTTTCTTTTTCCTTACAGAACATAAGGATTCCACACCGTATATCAGGAACAGGCACCACAGGCACAATATCCCCCAATAGTCCCCCCTACAGCTCCTACTGTTTCTCCTGAGGCTACTGTAAAGTCAGAGGAACCCAATGTTGCCGTCGGTGGCAACCCCAGGGCCATGGAAAAGTGCCTTTCTGCCAGCTGTATCTCCTGAGTCCCCACCTTGTGCCTGAACAAAACTGCTCCTCGACCACCGGGAGCCCGATGTGCGCTAAGTAGAGCTTGGAAGAGGTGTGGCCTGTTCCTGCCCCCGTGTCATGTGGTGACACCTCCAGGCGCTGGAAGTCCTGGGACAATGTGTCCCCACCTTGTGCCTGAACAAAACTGCTCCCTGATCACCGGGAGCCCGCTGCGTGCTAAATAGCACACAAAAGGGTGTGGCCTACTCCTGCCCCCGTGTCATGGGGTGGCACCTCCTGGCACTGGAAGTCCTGGGACACTGAGTCTCCACCTTGTGCCTGAACAAAACTGCCCTTCTACAAAAAGTAGAAATTCCAAGAAGTGAAATTATGAAGCAAATACCTATTACCTCATGTACAACAGACATGAACAACTTCATAAAGAAGAAAACGTGCACTAGAAGTGTTAAAACAACTCCTAAAGAGTTGAAAATATTAGTTTGTCTGTACAACAGAGTGAAAAGATTCTACTGAGAGACTGCATGTCAATAGAGACTTTTGATAGTATGTATAAAGCAACAAATGCCTACACAAAGGTGTACAATAGTCACCAAACTGTAATGGATATAAGACAAAACTTTGAAGACCAAAACAAATGAAGCCTTAAGGCCCACAAGATGATAACTTTCTGTTTTATAATGTACTAAATCTAGCAAAAGTACAAAACATTTACTACTAGACATAAGCAATGTCAAGTGACAGACACCTTCAGTGCTGTATAATCCCATCAATGGAATATAATTCTGCTTATTGATGCCATAAAATGAAGCATACGGTCACACAAATACCACAAAGATTTATGAGACACTTCTACATAATAACAATGATTAATAAGAGAAGTGTTGTGAATAAACTCTCTTATCTGAAGGTAAATAATGTACTGCAACTCCCATTGAGTTGCCAAAATCAAAAGTACCTTATAAGGGATACTGAATCTCATGAATTTATGAAATTGTAAGTAAAAAAACAACACTTTAGAAAGGGTGGTAATCTGTACCCTCAAATTATGGTCTAACAGTTCAGAAGAAAATGAGCAATCCCAACTCAGCATACATATATAAATGCTCACCAGGCATACACAATATATTCCACCTAGAGTAAGGTACATACCATGAAAGATTCAACTCTTGAGCAAAAGCTCTTCCTCAGAATACAGAAAACAGTATGACCTGTACATCAGGTATCATTAAGAATCATAAAAGAAACAAACATCTGAAGAGCTGTAATTGACAAACCTGAAGTGGAAAGTCACCATCTCTACACCAAGTAGTAAATAGTAATAATGTAAGCCACCTAACGGAGAACTGGGAACAAGGCAACAGTGCATCCGCATAATGCTAGTAAAACACCCACTATGAAAGTAGCCATGAAGCAGCAGGCATGAAACCCACATAAAGCCCCAAGGCAATATACATCCCACAGAAGGCAAAAAAAACAATACCCTGTCATTGACAGTTTAACAAACAATGACACTTACAAAAGGCAGGAACACCACACCAGGTGTCACCATTAGGTGGAACAGGCATAGGAAAGAAAAACTCATGGCACTACCAAAGCATGGCTCATCTTTGAGAAAAAGCAAAGACAAACATCCCCCCTTCAAGCCAGTACAGAAGGGACTGGCAAGGCAGAGGTTGTAGAGGAACAGAGCTAACTCGCTGTTCTATCCCGACCACCGCGAAAACACCTCAAAGCAGAGTCAGCCTGTGCGCTGAGTAAATGGGCGCCAACAAAAGGCATGTCAATCAAAGTGGCTTGAACTGCCTCCGAAAATCTGGAGGTGCCTAACCAGGCACTGCGAAGTAGTGCCACTACAGAGGCCATAGCCCGACCCACAGAGTCAGTGGAGTCCATACCACAGTGATTAATTTAGCTGCCTGCTGGCCATCTCGGATCAAAGGGGCAAGATTGTCCTCGGTGTCATCCGTAAGAGATGGCAAGTGCCTCCCATTGAGTCCCACAATGCACCAAGAAACTGATGTCTCGACGTCAGATGGGGAAAGGGACGTGACGTTGCGGTATTGCTGGAGTCAGCTGAACGGATACAGGTGCCGAAGGTGGAAACCCCAAAGGGCTGTGCACCAGGTCCGTAACGGCTTTGACAACGGAAGCAGAAGTCCTAACTGAAGCTGAGGGCAACCCACCGGCATTGACACAGTCAAGGCATCATGTGCCTCCTTGGGGCCCAAAGGTGGTCCAGGGGAAGGTGATTTTCCAAAGATAACAAGAAGAGAATCATAAAATTCACACATCTGGTTAGGGTCGCCCCGGGAAAGGGCAGATCGGGCAGTCCTCCCAATGATCCAAGCAGATGCAAAGCACCCTGATCCCCCTAATGGGCCGCCTCTTGGTGGTGGCCTACCTGGAGCTTGATGGGTAGTTGAGGGCCTAAAAGCAGCATCAAGGGGGCAAGTTGTTGTCTATAGATATTTTTGTTGTTTAACCATTTTAATTTCCAACAATATTGTATGGCATAAACATGCCGGTTGACACTCATCCAACGCACATGAGGATTTCTGGAGGTGTAAGTTAATCTGTCTGATGCTGTGTCTAGTGTATTGCTTTGTGCTTGATGGTTGACACTAGATTCCTCATCACATGCCAAGTACTGTTTTGAGCAGACACATGGCTGCATGCGAACAAATGGGTACCTGAATTTTCTCTATGTCATGAGGGACAGTTGGACCAAACATGCCCCATTCATTGATTGAGTCAGGTGGGATGCTCCATCACTAAATTGAGTAGGTCATGTAATGCCTGTTACTGGTAACATGGCAAACTGTGCACCAATTATGCAGTAGATGTATCATTGGAAAGTTGGTGCTATGACATAATGATAATGAGCATCTGCTACAAGAGGACTGGAAACATGTACAATGGCATAATTCCTTATCTGGAACCTATTTGTACAGCTAATTTCTATTCAGTTCATATGGACAGTAGCATGGTGGCATGACGTGTTAGTCCTTCACAAATGTGCATGTAATGCAGTGTGTTTGAAACAAAGTGAAATTGTATACAAAACTATATTGATTGCAACAGACAGGAATGTCTCCACATTGGTGAGAGAGTTACACGTCCCCCAAACAACATTTTGGTGACCTTAGTTCTGTTCAGATGACAAATCAATGATGGTGAAAAATGTGATACTTACAG